>NC_133113.1:21682860-22032860 GCF_022965805.1 Primulina eburnea
CTCTTCAAGGTAAATGTTACAATCCTTGGTTTGCAGATATATCCAATTTTCTTGATGCAGGAGAATTACCACTAGATTTGACTTAGCACCAAAAGAAAAAATTTCTTCATGATGCCAAGTTTAATATGTGGGATGATCCTTTCTTGTTCAAAAGATGCGCTGATCAGATAATTAGACGATGTGTAGCAGAGGAAGAAGCGGATACGATTCTAGAGCAGTGTCATTCCTCACCCTACGGTGGACACTTTGGAGCATCTAGAACAGCAGTTAAGGTATTACAGTCTAGTTTTTATTGGCCTAATATATTTAAGGACAGTTATAATTTAGTTAAGTCATGTGATAAATGCCAAAGAGTTGGCAATATTTCTAGAAGACATGAATTACCACTAACAAAAATTTTGGAGGTGGAATGATGTCTGGGGTATTGACTTTATGGGTCCATTCCCATCCTCTTTTGGTCAATCTTACATTTAACTTGCTGTTGATTATGTGTCCAAATGGGTGGAAGCAATTGCCACCAGTACTAATGATGCTCGAGTTGTTGTTAAGTTTGTCCACATGAACATCTTTACAAGATTTGAAATGCCTAGAGCCATTATCAGTGACGAAGGTACGCATTTCTGTAACAAAATTTTTAACTCACTATTGGCCAAGTATGATGTGAAGCACAGGGTGACACTGGCATACCACCCGCAAGCTAACAGGCAAGCGGAAATCAAACCGGGAGATCAAGCAGGTACTAGAAAAGACATTGAAGACAAACCTGAAGGATTGGGCGATCAAGCTAGATGATGCTTTAAGAGCATACATGACTGCATACAAGACACCTATCGGGATGTCGCATTATAGGTTGGTCTTTGGGAAAGCTTGTCATCTACCTTTGGAACTGGAGCACAAAGCATTTTGCGCTGTGAAAAAGCTAAATTTTGATATGGGGGCATCTGGAGAGCAAAGACTGTTGCAACTGAATGAGATGGAGGAATTCCGGAATGATGCATACGATAATGCTAAGATATACAAAGAAAAGACCAAGAAATGGCACGACAAGCATATTCTTCGACAAGACTTCGAACCAGGGCAACATGTGTTATTATTTAATTCTTGACTGAGGTTGTTTCCTGGTAAGTTAAAATCACGATGGTCTGGACCATTTACAGTGGAAACAGTGTACCCACATAGTGCAATTGAGTTAAAGTGCAACAATGGTCAGACATTTAAATTCAATGGTCAAAGGGTCAAGCATTACTTTGGAAATGAAGTGCGACACATGGACAACATCCCACTGGGAGAACCAAAGTAGACAGGAGAAAGTCAGGCTGATGACGTTAAACCAAGCGCTGTGTTGGAGGCAACCCACATTTTTTTTTGCATTCGTTTTGTTTTTATTATCTTATTTCAATTCCTTAGTTTATTAATTTTAATTTTCTCTATTCAAGTATTAATTTGAATTGTTTTATTTTTGCAGGTATGTGAAATAAAAAATCGAAAAGCTACTGGACAGAGTCATCGCGCATATGCACGCTTTATTTTTGCACACAGGCAGTCGACTCGGCGCACATGCGCAACACAAGCAGAGGACTCAGCACACATGCGCCACTCAAGGCGCGCTCATGCGCGATATCCAGAGGGAAGAAAAAAAATTGAGGCAGTGAGTTACGCGCATATGCGCCGCCTTAGGGCGCGCATATGCGTGCATATGCATGCGACCTAATTTAGGAAAAAAAAAGAGTCGAATTCGCGAAATCCTCATCAGAAAACAGCTGCTCCCCCTCACAAAAAAAAAACTCCCTCCCTCTCATACACAGCCTCAACACCGCCTCCCTCAAAACACCGTTCGCCGCCACCTATCACCGCCATGATTTCCGACAACACTCCGACTTCTGGTCATTTCTCGTGCAAGTGAGGTTTTTCTCTATATTTTGTGCAAAAATTTGAATATTTGGAATTTGTGTTCGATCTAGTTGAAGGAATTTATGTTATTGTGACTTGGTTACTTCTTGTTGCTCTAAAGTAGTTTGTGACTGAGTTTTCACGTTATATTGCTAACCGGATTTGTTGGTGGGTGAGATTTTATCTGCTACGCACGTTGGTGTGATTATCAGGGATTTGTGTTTCTTGCTTGTTGAATTTATTGTTGGTGTGAGCTTTGCATAGCTAATTGATATGGCGCCGAAAAAGAAATCAAAGAAGGTTGCTTCTTCTTCTGCAAGTTTTGATACGCACCGATTTTGGAATGAGGAAGCCCAACAAATTTATGAGAGCTCCATGACTCGGTCTTTCATCCCGGAGATGGGATTTAATCTATCGATTGCACGTGGTGTGATTGTGAATGAACTGGAACGAAGACAATATGTTGAATTTGCTCACCCTCCTCTAGTTGATGTTATCTCAGTTGTGCGGGAGTTCTATGCTAATCTGCAGATACGCCATGACGAGTCAAAAGTACTGGTGAGAGGTAAATTGATATCGTTTGACTCTCAAATGATAAACATGATCTATCAGATGCCTAGCCTCGACCAAGACGAATACAGCGAATTTCTAGAAGAGAGGGTTAATTATTCAGAGGTCATTCGAACCGTATGTCAGGCAGGTGCCGCATGGAAAATGAGTTCGAGTGGTCCAATTTCTCTAAAGAAATCCGATATGGGCCCCAATGCAAGTGCGTGAACATCGTTCGTATTGGCCCGGATTCTCCCGTCCTCGCACTTCCACGTTGTGACCAAAGACAAAGTTGCACTTGTCTTTGCTATTTTGATGAGAATATGAGTTGACTTGGGTAAAATAATTTATGGATCGATTATGAGAGCTGGCATAGGGTTAGCCAGGGTCGCACTTCCATTCCCTCATATTGTTACCGAGTTATGCAGACTGGCCGGCGTGTGGTGGTCACCTGATGAGCAAGTGCTTAAGCCGAAGGCCCCCATTGTTGCCTTCTTTGGAGCTGCCTCTTATATTCCCCACGAGTATCTAGATGAAGAGGAGATCCCACAGCCACAGCTTCCACCACCACCACCTGAGGCAGCCAGACAACGCAGGGGAGACCGATTTCGTAGACTTGAGATAGAGATGGAGGACCAGAGGAGGTTACTGGTTGAGCAGCTCCAGGTGCTGGATTCGCTTCAGCACCACACCGATCATTTCATGGGAAGTATGATGGACTTCACTGCCGTGCTTGCTCAGCGGTTTCCACCTATAGGTCTAGAGGATCCGACGTTTCCCTAGCCACTGTTTTGGCCGCCACAGTAATCTGGAGACCCTTACCAGCCCCCACACCCAGAACATGGACGAGGATGCCGATGATGGTGACGACGAGCACCGATGCTCGTCGAGGGAGGTATGATTGTTCCGTTCTTTCATGATTATACATTGAGGACAATTCATACTTTAAGTTTGGGGGGGGGGGGGGAGTGATTTAATTTTGCTGCTTATTTGTTTTAAAAAAATTATTTAATTTAGTCTTTGTCTTTTTTTAGTCTTTAAATTGTTTTTTTGTTTAGAGTTGTGGAATTAAGGTAATAACCAAACAATGATGAGAGTTGACCCGAAACGCATGTTGTTCCAAGATTACATATCTAAATGCATGCTATCTTTACTCAACCGTTTACACACTAATTCACGATTGCTATGATTGTTGATACATCCGATGTCAAGCGAGTGTTAATTTGATTTGCGATTTGGAATGTATGAATGAACTCCAAAACCTGCATGTGATTACTTGTTGAGTTACATGTTCACTAAGAAAAAAATGATTCAGGCAGTCTTTGAATTATGTTGTGCCTGTTTTTCCTTGAATAATTTGTCAATTGTTAGCCCTTTGAGCCTAAATGAGAATTAGATGTGTGATTTGTTCTGTTTGAATACCCGAAAACATGATCTATCTGTGTTTGTTGATTGGTAAATTGAAAGTAGTCTAGAACTTGATTTGGCACTTTTCGAGGCGAGATACGCGTATTGTGTGACTTAGGGATGATTTAGGCGATTTTTGAAATGTTTGAGCCTTTCAAGCCTACCCATAACATCATATTATACCCTAGTGTCCTATGTTTGATCTTAATGAAAATCGATTGGAGTGTGCCAAGGCACACAAAAGCCCCAATTCGTATCAATTCTAAATCCCTACGTCAACTACCAAATTTTGAACATATACACTAATGCCTACCGAAAACTGACAGAAAACGAACCTGTGTATCACTACAAAAGTTCTTCTCCCTTGTGCGCGTAAAAGAATATCATCGAAAAAAGAGGAAAAATATGAAAATAAAGAAATGAATTTCTATGAAAAGAAAAAAAAAAGAAGAGATGTTGAGAAAAGGGAGAAGGAAAAAGTTGAATATAGAATAAAAGAGTATGACGTATTGATATGAAAAAGAGGACAAAATGATGAATATGTTGTGGCAAAGCAAGTGGCTGTGAAACAAGAGGAAGAAGGAGAAGCGTGTTGAAAAATAAATTGGTTTGTTTCTCTCACTTTTGATTACCTGTCTTCATTTGTAGCCATTAGCCATAGCCTAACGTTATATGCTTAAAAGACCTATTAACCAAGTCACATCTACCCAATATACTAGTGGAGAAGAATTGTCAAAGTTAAGCCTATGGACACTTGAAAAATGCCGTCGATAGAAATAGAATTTGATTGTGTACATGTGCGCATCTCATGATATTGGAATTTGTTTGGTTAATTATTGTCTTCAGATTGTCATTTTGTTTAGCCAAATGTTACCCTGTAAGTCCTGTTGATTTGTGAAGGTGAATGTATGTCTCAATGGTTTTGCTAATTACATGTGTGTCAAGGAGTCCAGAATTTTATAAGATAAAAAGTTATGAACTTATCTTCGCATTTGGATTGGGTAAACAAAAATAGCAAAATACCAACACACGTGTACTGTGAGTAATGTGGCATGTGTTTGATTCCATATGATAGGGACTGTAATCTCTGAGGCTAGTGGTTATCCTTTTATTCCACAAATCTTGTTCGTCCAGTTATTTCTTTAGGATGTGTTGAGTCTAGTTTAGTTATTGTTTTATTTTATTTTGCTCGGGACTAGCAAAACTTTAAGTTTGGGGGGTTTGATAAGTGCATTTTGTGCACTTAAATTATCCTTACAATTCATATAGATTGTTAGTTTTCTTGGGCAGAATTATCCGTTTTTGTTATTTTGGTGTGATTTCAAGAATTTAGGTACGGCTACGACATGAGCGCGAAAATGAACTAAAATGGCGCTTAGGAGAAGAAGTGTGAGCAAAGCAAGCACTGAGGGCAATAAGACCCGCGCACATGCACCACTCAGGGCTCGCACATGCAAGACACAGGCAGCGTGCATGTGCGCGCAAGAAGAAATCTCCATACAGAAAGAGGCGCGCATATGCGCCGTACTTTGTCGTGCATATGCGCGCGGCGCGATATTCAGAATTAAATAGGTTTCGTCGTGGGTATGAAAGGGGGTTCTGAAAATTGTGACACACCTGACATATCAGAGGGCGAAAGGAAAAAGCGAGAGCCAAAGACGGAGCGCGAAGAACGGAGACTGAAGACGCTTAATCCGGAGACGGAGACGCACTTTTATCTCTCTTCAACAAGTTTCTGATTCATTTCTTTACTTTTACGTTTTAATGATTACAAACAGGTTTTGTCGTGATCTAGATTTGAGTATGAACTAATTTTAATTTCTAGAGATTGACGTATTCGTGATCGAACCTATGTTATTGACGTTTTGAATTTTCAATGAATTAATTCATCTTATTTATTTGTGATTTCTTGTCTTTAATGCTTTTGGATTACTGGCCATAATTCGACTGATATAATAATTAAGATCTAGCACGCGAAAGAGGGGATTGAAATTAGGATAGAGGAAATCACATCGTCAGACGTTTATAACGTGGAAAAGACGTATAACTTTGGCGAATCCATAAGAGAATCTTGTGTGCATTTATTACGTGTTACATGATTTTGAATAGACATATTAAAATCGGTAATAGGTAATACAGTTCTATTTATCACTTGAAAAAGGAAATATAAAGTATTGTGAGTTCTTGGTTAATAAATATGGTGCGATTTAATTAAATGTTAGTCAATTTTAATTTAGCATAGGGTAGACTCGACAAAATCATATATCTAGATTGCTTTACTCACCGATTCTCGACTGCGTGCATAAGATTTACATAATTTTTTATTTTCTTTGAATTTATTATAAACCAACCCGTTGATTTTCTAAATAAAGTTGAGCTATGCCAATTATGGTACTTAATATACATTTTTAAATAATTACTACTCTTGGGATCGATATATGTACTCTAACCAGTACTAAAACTTAACACCGTACACTTGCGGTAGTGTAAATACGCAACAACATACGATATCACTATTATCACTCAAATATATATCACATCGTTATTGATTTCATTTGCAAATTTCGATATGCCAATTGTTGCATATTCGATCAGGATATATGAATTGAAGGATCGTACTGTACACTAAGTATAACTTAAGGTTCTTGCAGGCACTATCAGTGATACTTAAAGGATCACGGTGCAATGTTACTTGACGCTCTTAGTATGATCTGATAGATCTGATGGATGCAATCAGATTTGAGTTATGACGTTCTTAATCAAAGGCTTATGAAAAGAATGAGGCTAATAGGGGTAAGTCCAAATAAAAATAAATTTTATTCTGAATCACAATGAAGTTTTGAACTCATGGCTAACTATATCCCTGAACCATTGAGGTTCACACAAGTTGTCAGAATTTATTAGTTTCAGCGTTTGAGAAACTGACCAATAACGGATCAGAAGACCTGAACTGAACAGGTAAACTGAACTGATAAAGCGTAATTGAATTGAAGGAGACTTGGCAATTTAATGACTAGTAGAACTGAAGTAAACACACTAAAGTTCTCAAACTGATGAATCAAAGATTGTTGAACTGATACCAAATCTGAAGAACGGAATGTGTTATTCGCAGAACTGGTATAGTTTAACTGAAAACTGAACTGGAACTTTCAAACTGAAAAGACATCAGTGTAGTCTAGCTGAACTACTCGGTCGATCAGTTTAACTCCTGATCAGCTAGCCACGTCATCAGTTGCAATTTGAATATCAGCAGACAAACTGACATTCCGTACTAAAGCAGAATAGATAAAGTAGAACAATCTCATTCATTGTACCTCTGTCAGAAAAAGTTATCGACATGGAGTAAAAGACGATTCAATGGATATTAATAGTTAAATGCATTCAATGTGATCGTTGGAATCGAAGACCATATAGCGGATGAGTTCAGTTGAAGAAAGGTTAACAAACATCCACGAACAACTACAACGAGAAAAAATCATTCAGTTGCGTTTCACTTTCAATTTTATTCAGTTTGCAAATCGCAAATTCTAGTGCACACCTCATTGATTTATTTGTAGTAGTCAGGCTACTTATTTGAGCTATTAAATTATCAACTAATAAGTGAAAAGAAAAAATAAGAGTTTTAGTTTGGCATTGTCTAAGTCCAATTGAAGTGGGTTATTACAGTTCATTGTAATCAATCAAAATCTTTTAGTGAATTCATATCATTGAGATAGAAGGGGTGACGTAGGAGCAGTTGAAATCTCTGAACATCCATAAAACTATTTGTGCTCATTTTTTATTCATTAAGTTTTCACAATACTCTAGCCAAAATATTAAATCTATCCTTCAGTTTTTTTTTTGCGCACTACTACTATTAGTTAACTGATCGATATTGACATACAAGATTTCAGGATCAGTTCCTTATAGAACTGATTCACATCCGAAAAGATTTCAAAAACCGAAGTGTTTATTCAACCTCATCTTCTATACACATCATCTATATTAGCCGATCCTAATAAGTGGTATCAGAGCGATTAAAATCTTGTCTTGAATATTTCCAAAACACTCATCTGATAACCATGACTCCATTCAACAAAATTCCTATATTTTCCAGAGAGGAATTCGATGATTGAAAAATTAGAATGCAGGCTCATCTAGCTGTACAAGATGATGATATATGGTATGTCATAACTGATAGACCATTGAGAATAATGAATGCAAATACTACAGTTGATCTAACTGACGGATCACCTCATCGCATCGAGAAGCCACACGATGAGTGGACAACTGAAGATAAAAGGAAGGCAAATTTAGATAATGTTTCCAAGGAGATTCTTTACAAGACACTGGATAAGAACACTTTCAGCAAGATCAAAATGTGTAAATTTGCCAAAGAAATTTGGGAGAAACTGATTCATTTATGTGAAGGCAATGAGCCAACCAAGGAGAATAAACTTTCAGTTTCCGTGTAAAAATTTGATAATATCAAAATGAAGGAGGGCGAATCAATGAACAAATTTGATGAAACAGTGAGCAACATCATAAATGAACTGAATGCATTAGGAAAAGTATATTCAAACAAAGAAATTGCTCTAAAGGTGATGTGTGGCCTTCCCAAAGAATGAGATGTTAAAACTATGGCCATGCGAGAATCAAAAGACCTCAACAAGGTAAAACTACATGATATGTTTGCAGACCTGAAAGCTTATGAATTCGAAATGCAAACAAGAGAGGGTGAACCAGTAGCCCACCAGTCACAACTGCCCTCAGCGCTTTGAAACTGGATCCAACAGTTTCATTTGAGAAGACAACTGACGCAATGTCATTGTTCGTCAGAAAATTCGGAAGATTCATGAGAAAGAATCAAGAATCATTCCAAATAAATCACCACAAGAATGAATCAAAAGAAGAACCGAGTGAGTGCTACAACTGTGGCAAACCTGGTCACTTCATAGCTGACTGTCCCAAAACAAAGAAGGACAAGAAGAGATCAGTTGAAAAGGGAAAGAAGCCCTTAGAGCACCAGAAAAGATCAAAGGATGACAAGAAATCATCCAAGAGAAAGCACAAAGCCCTAATATAGCTGAAGAGAAAAAATCAAAATGGGCAGAAACTGACAGCAAAACATCAAAAACTGAGAGCTCAAACAATTCCAGTGATGAAGAAGAGATGGCTGTTGGTGCTGAGCTGGAATCTAGCAGCGAGCACATATTTGATTTCAACTCTACTGATTTTACACTAGAGGAAATTATTTCTACACTGCACGATATGGTAAATGAGTACCGTAAGCTTGCTCTCTCCTTTGAGGAAGTGAAAGCTAAGTAATTTGATCCTACAAATGACAAAAACTGAAACTGATTGTAAACATTCAACTCAATCAATTGATAGGTCAAATATCAAAAAGGAGATTTCTAAGCTAATAACATAAAATGATGATAATCAATCCTTGATTCAACAGTTGAAGTCCGAGAACTCTAGACTAACTGACCTCAACTTTGGAACAAGTTATCAGTCATGTTGACTGAAATGCAAGGTTTATAGAATCTAGTTGAGGACAAAACTTGTTTAGACTTTAATAGCAAGATGAACCCTCAACAAGCGGTACAAAGCCAAAATTGAATATGTGCAAATAGAAATACATTCATTTTGTTAAATCAATTATGGTACATAAACAACCTCAGCCCAATAAACCGGTTGAACAGATGATTGAGAACATGAACAAGGCTAAAAGGCACGGGATTGGATATAGTCCCAAGAGTTCAATTGATTCAGTCAACTAGTCACCTAAGAGGTCCAGTTGTAGCAAACAGAAGTATATGAAAGGCTATTGGAATCACTATTATAATTGCAAGCCTGATAAAAAACGATATCGGATGAACAAAAAGGTTAACAGAGCCAAAACACATGTTGTATCATCTGCACACAACACACCTATCACACACAAACTAGCTAAATCTATTTGGAACACAACGACTGGAAAGTCAGTTCGACTAACGCAAGTCTGGGTTCTTAAAGGACTTATCAGTTTAGGACCAAAATAGATCTTGGTACCAAATTTATTTAATATTTATGATTGCATGTTACAGGAAAACTGACCAAAAACTCAGTCCGGTACATGGACAATGGATGTTCAAGACACATGATTGAAGACGATGAATTAATATCACAACTTGTCAAATACTCAGGTCCCAAAATCATTTTGGAGATGTCTCTCAAGGTAAAATCGTGGGTAAGGGTATAGGAACTGAACTAATCAAGAATCCAGTTTGGTACTTGGACAATAGATGTTCAAGGCACATGACTGGTGAAGCTAAACTGCTATCTAAACTGACTCAGTTTACTGGACCTAATATCACATTTGGAGATTCTTATCAAGTTAGAACCATGGGTAATGGTAAGCTTATACATGGTAATATTATTATTGAAGATATACTACTGGTTGAAAATCTTAAATACAATTTGATTAACATAAGTCAACAAGTGATAATGGCTACTTAGTTGAGTTACATAAGCATATTTGTACTGTCAAAGATATTTCTGGATACATTATAATGATAGGTAATAGATGTGGAGACACATACAAAATCAGTTGGACTGCTCAACGTAGTGAACCAGTGTGCTTCAATTCTTCTAACTTACCAAGGAACTGGTTGTGGCACAAGAAGTTAAATCATTTAAATTTCAAAGCTATTGCAAAACTAAGCAAGAAATATTTGGTCACTGGTCTGCCCAAAATTGAAGTTTCAAAAAACAAAATTTGTTCAACTTGTCAGTTTGGGAATCAAGTTAAATTATCTTTTAAAAAAAAGTGTGTAACTCATCAACCCGAAGATTAGAACTGTTGAACATGGACCTATTTGGTCCTATCCTACTAAGGATTTTAGGGGGAATGAAATACACTCTATTGTTGATGATTTCTCAAGATTCATTTGGGTAATCTTCTTAAGATCAAAAGACCAAACTGCTACTCAATAGATCAAATTTTCAAGACTTTTAAATGAAAATAAAAAGATATTGACAATATCAGATTTGATAAAGGAATTGAATTCGTCAATCACTTTGTCTACCTTCTTAGAAAATCATGGAATCAGGCATGAGTTCTCAGTACTAAAATACCTTGGCAAAATAGATTTGTTGAGAGAAGGAATATGACCCTTAAAGAGGCTGTTAGAACAATGCTTGATGATTTTATAATTTCTCATAGATTTTGGGCCGAAGCAGTGAACACTGCATGATATACTTAGAACAGATCAATTATTAACAAGAAACATGGCAAGACACCTTATGAGATCTGACATGGCAAGTAACCTGCGATTTCATACTTCAAAATTTTTGGTTGCAAATGTTTTATCCACAACAATGGTAAAATTATCTGATTGAATTTGATTTTAAGTCAGATGAGTGTATATTTCAGGGATACTCCTCGGTTAGCAAATTTTATCGAGTATTTAACAAAGAATTTTAAAATTTGAAGATTTGTGCATATTTTGTTTGATGATACAATGTCAATAGAACAACCAACTGATATAGCTAGACTGAACAATCGATTTGAAGAAGTCAATCTGGAAGATGAAAGTGAGGATGAAGCTCATATTAACAAGAGAACAGTTCAATCCCCAGAACATGAGATGTTTGCCCAACCAGTTAAACATGATGATGCTCCAGTTGACCAGTTTGTAGATACACAAAGATATGATGAGATTCCAATTGATGCAAACCACACTGATGCCAACTCAAATAAGAAAAACCCAGCTGATTAAGCTACACTCAACAATGATGATGAACCTTATTACAGATGGAACAAGAGCCATCCACCTGGATTGGTAATAGGTAACCCAACTGCCCCTATAAGAACAAGATGGCAGATGATCAATCAGTTTTTACATTCTGCATTTATTTCTAATACTGAACCTAAAAATATAGATGAAGCTTTAACTGATAGTCTGGCTTGGTGCTATGCAAGAAGAGCTCAATCAATTTAATAGATCATGTTTGGAAGTTAGTTCCAAGACCATCTTATCATTCAGTTATAGGTACAAGATGGTTGTACATGAACAAACTAAATGAAGATGAAATCGTAGTGAGAAACGAAGCAAGAATAGTTGCCTTATGATTCAGGCAAGAAAAATGAATTGATTATGATGAAACATATGCATCATTACCTAGAATGGAATCCATCCATATTTTTCTTTCATATGAATCTTACAAAAATTTCAAGGTCTATCAAATGGATGTACAGAATGCATTCTTGAATAGACAACTACAAGAAGAAATCTATGTTGAACAACCACCAGATTTTATCAACAATTTATTTCCTAATTATGTCTATCACTAAAACAAAGTTTTATATCGTTTAAAACAAACTCCAAAAGCTTGGTATGAAACATTTTAAATTTCTAATTGAACATGATTTTGTTACATGTACTGTTGATAAGACTCTATTTAAATTTACCGAAAGAAATCATACTTTATTAATACAAATTTATTTTGAAGATATTATTTTTGATCAACTAACCCCAAACTATATGAAAAGTTTGATGAACTGATGCATGATGTGTGAACTGAAATTCTTTCTTGGTCTGCAAGTGAAACAATTGGATAATAGTATTTGCATCAGTCAAATTAAGTATATAAAGAAACTACTCAAAAAATTTGGAATGAAAACATGTTCCGTAGCAGCGACCCCGATGAGCTCATAAACTAAACTAGACAAAGATGAAAGAAGAATATCAGTTGAGGTAACCATGTATCAATGCTTAATAGGTTTTTTATTGTACCTAACTGCAAGTTGGCCTAATATTGTATTTGTTGTTTGTATGTGTTCTCGGTTTCAGTCCAATCCTAAACAGTCTCATTATTGAGCTGCCAAACTTATCTTTAAATAATTTAAAGGCACACAAAATATGGGTCTATGGTATGCTAAAGACTCTTACTTCAATTTAATTGGATGTTCAAAAATAATGCAGGGTGGAAGCTTGATCGAAAAAGTACTAGTGAAATCATGTCTGTTCATAAGAGACAGACTGATCTCATGGTTTAGCAAGAAGCATGCTTCCATTGTAACATAAACAACTGAAGCAGAATACTTAGCTGCAGGAATTTTTTGTGCCCAACTATTCTGGATTCAACAACATTTGAGAGATTGTGGGGTCATTGCAAAAGAGTCACCAATACTTTGTGACTATACAAGCACCATAACAATCACTTACTGTCCAATTCTACACTCCATGAGCAAACACATTAACGTTAGACATAACTTTATCAGATATCATGCATTAAATAATGACATAAGGCTAGAATATGTCCCGACTAAACAACAATCAATGGATATATTCAACAAGTCACTAGCTAAGACTAAGTATTCTTTCTTTAGAAATGTTTTAAGGCTCACTGATTTATCTTAATGTCTTATTTATGGAGAATTTTGAGTTTTATAAATTCAACTGATAAGATAGAAGTCATTTATCATTGAGCTCAAGTGACTGTCAGTTTAGTATCTCAACTGAACTAAGTCACTGCAACAATTACTTACATCGCGAACGCTCTTGCAATCGACTTCGATTTCATCTGCGCCATGGTGAATACTTCAACTACAGGGATTTTAAAAGAAATTGAGTTAGTTGAACTCAAATACTTTCTGGGCTCTTCGCTAGACATATATGTTCCTGAATTGATGAGTATCTATGATAAAAGAAGTGTGACCAGTGATGGGAAGCTCTTTTTTCTTTCGGAGGAAATGAAACCATCATGGATGAGGGTGTCTTTTCTAATTTATTTTAGTTTCCTTCTGATGAGTTAACAAATTTTTATTCTATTGAGGCCATCAAAATCAAAGAAATGCTAAGTCTTTTCTCTGCTTCTCGGAAAGAAATCAAGACCTCTATTCTTAAGAAAGAAATGAAGCTGGAGTATCAGATCTTATGTGATATTGTGGCAAAATGTTTATTGGCCAAGGCAACATCTTTTGCTGCAATTATTCTAGAGAAATTTTAAGTAATGAATGCAATAGTCAAGGGTATGAAGGGGAACTGGTCCTCATTTCTATTTAACATTTTGAAGGCGATGGCTCCGTCTACTAAACAATCATTTGGTTTTTCAATCCCTTTGACTCGTTTGCTTGAAGATACTGACGGTCCTTTGAATGAATCACAAACTCTGCACAAGACTAGACTGTTGGATGCGTCGTCAATCTTCACTCTGAGACCTAAAGTTATCACCGTAAAACTGATCTCAGGTCAACTGATGGAAGTCAAGAAGGAATTCAAGACGCCTTTTAAGACTGGGGCTCACAAGGCCAAAGTTGGTCAGTCTAAGGCTCTCAAGCCTAAGACCAAGAGGAAGTTAATCACTCATGAGAGTGATTTTGAAACAACACCAGTCAAGAAAGCTAGAACCACAAAGACTAAACCAATCTCAACACCAAGCAAGCTAGTACCATTGTACGTTGAGATGAAGGAGAAACAAGAGACTGAAGTGAAGGAAGCCAATCCACTTTTTCTCAAAACTTATGTCAAGGCAGCCACTGCTAAGGAAAATGAAAAATAAGTTTCTGATAAGGTTGTAAAGTATTTGACTGTAGTTGGAATAATTGCTCCTCTTCAAACAGTTGCTCCGCCTATCATTCTACCAGGAGCGCGACCAAAATTTGTAGTTATCAGAGATCTCATTGAGTGTACTAGATCTGGATTGGTGTCTCAATATACTTCAACAAGATAAAAAGGAAAGAAAAAGAAAAGATGGGGGAAGCTGTGAAGTTCATATTCAAGTTTTCTATACAAACTCAAATCGACCTCTTGATGGACGAGGTAAATGAATGCATAGAAAAAAAACTGAGTTCTATGATGAATCATATCAATTTCGAACAGTCATCCTTGCAAGGAAACTGAAAATTAAAGAGACACTTAATAAATTCATTGCTCTTGAGAAGATGGTGATGAAGGCTGTGAAAACAATATAAGTGGTTCATGCGTTGGAGAGGATGGAGTATTTCTTTGATCTAATGTGAAGTAAGAAACTGACTTTGATTTGTGAACAACTAAAAAGAATTATGATCCAACCTATCCAACTTCCCACGATGATAGAACTATGTTAACTCAATTGGATATAGATTTGGATTTACTTCAAATGAAATTCAGTTCTGGGAGATGGACCAACTGTTGTTCATCCCAGTTGACAAGAAAAGTAAGAAATCTACCAAAGAATCAACTGAACTAAATCAAGAACAACAAAAGAAAGAAAATGATTCATCAGTTCCATCATCCAGTTTGGCTGAGAAAGTTGTTGGCTCAATTGAACTTTCAGTTTAACCTCATAAGTGCAGCTATCAACTGAACCGACCGAGAAAGTACCACTGGTTGATGCTGATGAAATTGTGAAGACAGTGACTGAAAGCATTGCAGAAATTGAAAGATCCGATGCAACTGTAATGGAAATTGAAGAACCAGCAATGGTAGAATCATCCCAAATTACTGAAGTTGTAATTCTCGAGACATTTTTCATAACTGAATTTGTGAGAAAACAGCTTGTTCCGAACTCCTCAGTAGTTGAAGAATCTATTGCAGTAGAAAACCAGATTGAATATCAAGAAACTGAAACTGAAACTGAAGTTGCTCGGGTAGTTGAACCAATTGATATTGCTGGACCAAGCAATCAGTTGATCATCTTTCCTCATCCCAAAGCATTTATCATAGCTGAATCACCATAATTAGAGATAGGAGATGATCTTCCAATGAAAAAAATCCTCTCAAATCTGACTTATATAAACGCTCTTCTATCACAAGTCAAGACATGTCAGAAACTTACTGATACTGATATTGAAAACTTCAAAGAAAAAGTGGTCAAGGATCTCAAAAATCTATCTAAAGATGTCCACTTCCTGTTCATCCAACTGGAATCCATGAAAAAGAACTATACTTCAACGTCACAACTATCAAGTTATCATGATGCTCTCTCTCAGAAGATGGATTAGTTCATGAAAACTTAACTTCAAAGATTGATTCAGTTCACATTCAACTTTCAGCCAAGTTTGATACTATGTCAGCTCATATGAATTTGGGTTGTGTATGTTTTAAGGAGATATGTGGTTGTTCCTGGTGTTGACAAAAAAAGGGGAAGAAATGTTTAAAGCGTAATCTACTGCAAAAAATTTGACAAGGAGAGTGAAGACTAGAAACAATAGATAGTTTATATGGTTAAGTTGATATTGTTTATCAGATTTATCATAAATTGCTTGAATTTTAGTTTATCTGTTTCAGCCTTAACCTAAATTTGAAATATCACTTAATTTTGTCAAACACCAAAAAGAAAGAAATTGTTGGAACAAGAGCTTTTATGTTTTAGTGTTGACAAATAACTAACACAAAACTGATTTAAGCTAAACTAGACTAATAAAAAAACAAAGACTCGGACCCAAACTGATATATTTCTTATCAGTCTATCAATTTTTCTCGTTCATTTTCAAGGACATCAGTTTATACTAGAAGACTAAACTGATGATTGGATAAGCTTTTCCGTACTAATTATCTGCAAGAATGTACGATTGTCAAAGAATGTTGGCATGGATAAAAGAAAAGCCAACAAACACTTTATTTTTGGAACAAATCTTTTTTGAAACTTGAAACCGTTGGATTCAAAATCTATATATAGAGAAGGGATTCAGTTAAGTAAAACCTACGAATTTTACAGAGATTCAAGCATTCAAAATTCTAAATATCTGAATTAAATTCAATCAGTCGAGCACATTTTAAAGAATTGTATCTCATTATTGAAGATCATTAAGTGTTATGATATAACACTATTATAATTCATTGCATTTAATTAGTAATTGAGGTATACTAGGAGTTTCGATTTGGCAGTGTTTAAGTCTAAACTGAATTGAGATTTTGCAAATTACTTACACTATCCAAAACATTCTGGTGTGAGCATTTTAAAAGGAAGAATGAGTGAGATATGAGCTTGATTTCTCCAAACATCTAGAAATAAACATACTTACTACCTTTAAGTTTACATAGCCAGGACAATATATGATTTGTTGTAATCTGTCATTTTGACTTCTTTCCATACTCATTTGTTAGTCAATTGACATTGACAAGCGAGCATATATAATTCAGTTGTCAATCAAACTAAATTAATTTTAAAATAAGTTAATTGTGTCTAATATTCATTCAACCTCCTTCTAAACATTACAACCGATCATATCACACCTTTTTCATAAAAGCCAGGTTTATTCACTGGATTGGTCGCATTATACAGCTGGCACAGATGTGGTCTTGGAAGTTCTTCCCTTCGATTAGGTAGTGTGTGTATATCTTCAGGACTGCAGAGTATTGAAGTTGGGAAGTTAATATCACATGCCTTACCCCTCCTCGAACCTTGCTAAATCTCTTTGAGATAATTTCTCCCATGAATTGCATTCACAGGTTGAGATGTTTCACGTAGGTCAGGAGGCTATTGGCAATACCCTTGATGTTTCCTAGAATTCTTTTGAGTTATATTTAGTTGGAATCTCTTGAGATTTGTGGGTCTCCTGGAACTGAAGCTTGCCATGTAGTTGGCCTTCCAGTTATTCAATCATGTCTTGTACAAAGACTTCTTCTACATTTTCTTCCAAACTCACTTCTTCACGTTTAGGATGAACTTTAACTCCCTTAGCTCTTTTTTTTGGCGCCATACTTGGTGTCACACAATACATGCCAATTTTGTTTACACAAATTTTCTGATGTTGCGGGTATGTCAAGTGCAACAATGCATCAATGTGTGAAAATGTTGAAAATCTAACTTTTATGAATTAAAATGAAATGGATTCTAAACTTGATCGTTTGTTCTTATCACTTGAGCGAAGACAACTTATCAAACGAAGAAAACTTAAGAAAAACTAATGGACATTGAAGGATAAACTTCTGCCATAATTTATCTTTACAATAAAATGTAGGAATACAAAGTAAAAAGATATAACAAAAAAAGTTGCTGACATCTGAACGAAATGACTTATAATGCTAAAATCTGGATTGAAAAATATGAAAAACATTTGAGCTATCATTATGAATTCTGTAGAGAGTTGCAAGAGTTTGTGCTATATGTTGTATGTCTTCTTTCTTCTTTTTTTTTTTCTGTCGATCTCTTTATTTATTTTTTTTTTTTCGAATTTTGGGCGGTTTTTCAACTTCGATGAGCTTACCCATGATGTCCTCTTATCTGTTCACAATTTGAATTATTCAAATCAATTTGAATTAGTGATAGGCTTTTTATCAGATCTTCTTGTTTCTTCATTTTTCTTGGTCTTTAGACCTAAATAAAATTTAGCTACAAAAATATTCTAAAATTAAAAAATGTGCATATGTATTATTATAAAAAAAATCAGGTAATATTTGAGCTGACATAAAACTATATGAAAATTATTGGTTTGAATCCCGATTGCAATATTGTTCATGAGTTGGCCTTTATGGGTTTCATAAAATTGGGAATAAGAATTTTCAAAGCAGTAAATTAAATCTCGAAAAAAGCAAAAACTTGTGTGAGACGGTCTCACGAGTCGTATTTGTGAGACGGATCTCTTATTTGGGTCATCCATGAAAAAGTATTACTTTTTATGCTAAGAATATTACTTTTTATTGTGAATATGGATAGGGTTGACCCGTCTCACAGATTAAGATCCGTGAGACGGTCTCACATGAGACACACTCCTCGAAAAATTATGTATTATTAATTTCATATTTTAAAAGCCTACCATTTTAAAGTTTATCTTAAAAATCCATTTATAATATTTTATGTAAAACATTCAGAAAACATCTATTTTGTTTGATTAATGATTAATAATTTGATTGATATGTAGTTGATAAGGAATGATGTGTAATATTGTTTGATTAATTATTTCATGTGTGGTACACTTTTTGTTAGTTGGATAATATTTTGTTTGACTAACATGCCCTCTACTACCTCAATGATTAATATATGCTACTGGAAATGTTGACCAAATAAAAACTGCTAATACCTTATTTACCGAGCTTTCCTGCACCGTCATGCTCTAACGAGATGCGTAATTCCAGCAAATGTTTATGACATATATATTATTGAATCTAAAACACTTTTCATAACAAATTCACAAAAATTTCGGAATCGATTTATTCGTGGTAAGCAAATAAAGAACGACAAGCTTCGAAATTTCACCTACGAAACAGGTGGATCTGTCTTCAGATCTGTTCTCCGATGTTGTTGGTTGCCTTTAATCCTTCCATTTGAAAGCTACTGTTTCAGATGTGGGTTGGCTAAGAAAGATCCACCGGCAATGAGATTGTGAGAGAAGATATGATTAAGAATTGTCAAATTTGGTTGATTTAATAATGCAGGGACAATTTCATATTTTCCCAACAATTTGCTTTTGTACTTGAGAAGGATTGATGTAATACCTAGCAAATGGGTGGACCGATTTTTCCACACAAACAGTAAAGTAATCTGTGATATTGACAGTCAATATATTTAAAATCGAGTCAAACATTGGATATAAAATCTATCAACATTTAGTCCATCCTACCAAACGGGCCCTAATGTATTAATTTTATCAACACGCTAACTTATATGCAAAGTAAAATTATCAATAATATTTTAATTTTGACACATTAAACTATTTAAAAATTTACGATAAATAAATTAAATTTTTGTTGATAAATAATAATTAAATTTATTTTATAAATTTAATATATAGTGATTAAATTAATCTACATGTAAAATTGGGAATGAGCTAGGGTGTAGTGCCCTGGACTTAGATAATGGTCGAGGTGCGGATCTTCGAGCCAAGATACGGATCCCTGGGCTTAGATAATGGTCGAGGTGTGGTGCCCCGAGCTAGGGGCGTGCCATGGGCTTATCAATAACCAAGGTGCGGAGCCTTGGACCAAGGAGCATGTCCCGAGAATTGGGAATGGTCGATGTGCGGAGCCTCGAGCCAGGGTGTATTGCCCTGGGCATAGATAATGGTCGAGGTGCGGAGCCCCGAGCAAGGGTGTAGTGCTCTGGACTTTGATAATAGCCGAGGCCTCATGTCTCTCGGACTTAATAAGAATGTGCCGGGGCCTCATGTCTCCCGGACTTAATATATGGTGACATGCCTCATACCTCCCAGACTTAATAAGAATATGCCGGGGTCTCATGTCTGCCGGACTTAATATATGGTGTCGGGGCCTCATATCTCTCGAACTTAATAAGAATGTGCTGGGGTCTCATGTCTCCCGGACTTAATATATGATGCCGGGCCTCATATCTCCCGGACTTAATAAGAATGTGTCGGGGCCTCATGTCTCCCCGACTTAATATATGGTGTCGAGGCCTCATATCTCCCGGACTTAATAAGAATGTGTCGGGGCCTCATATCTCTCGGACTTAAAAAAGATTTTGCTTCTCCTGCTGTATTAGTTTTTACTAAAAACCAAATCACTAACCTGGAAATACTGAATCCGAATTCATTTTCGGAAGAGTGAAACTTCTCTGGTTGAGCTAAATTAGGTGACTAACATAGCTGTATACTACTACTGCGTGCATAGAAAATGCTCTTCCACGCCAATCCGGGATAGTTGCTGAGCTTCGAGTCCATATAAAATCCACATATAAGATCTGAGTGCCGAGCTGGTTGGATTTGTATGTTTGCCAAGCAGAGTTGGGCTTACTGAGGTTCCGAGCAAGGTCGGACTTACTTTTGAATGGAAACCATATCTACATCTTGAGCTCAAGTTCTCACAGACGACGCCAATGATGCGATCCTGATGAAATGGATGCGTTGGGTTGGGTGCTACACCGGATCGAATCAATAATGTTGTTCAGGAAAATGAGCAGAGTGGATGACTTTGATCGTGACCTGCAAACAATGAAAGGAACTCGTGAATGAGCGTCGGAGGGATGTCCGGCGTGGCCACTTCGATGCTAAAGTCAGCAGGTTGTAGACAAAGAACACAAGCTATATATGTGAGAACATATGTGTGCTTGAGAGTTTAAAGATCCAAGATCCTTTAAATGAGATGCATACCTGCTATTTATAGGAAAGAAAATCAAGGATTGCTTCGATTTGCGTGCACACTACCACTAATAGCCTTTGATGTTGACTTCCTGTCAAGCCACCCTACCTCTGATCGCTTCTCTGACACGCCAAACCTCTGTAATTCTGACAGATAATATTGCCCATATCAATCACACTCGAGTGTGGTACAATTCTCGAGGTAGCCCGGGTGATAAGCTTCTCGAGAGATGGCTCAAGAGCCCGGGCATCTGCTTTCTCGGGGAGAATATGTCCCGGGCATTCACCTGCCCGGCTTCTAAAGAATTCATCTTGTAGATTAACCCAGATTTGGGCTATCCATTTAACATCCATGACACGGGCTATCCAAAGGTATCAAAATGCGTATTTTATACTATTTTAACTGATAATGATATCAATTTAGGTATGTATCTTTTAAAATTCGATATCTGCTATTCAATAAATAATCTAGTGCATTTGGATTGACAAGGGGAATATTTTCCGATCCAATGTTGATAATTGAACAAAACATGTGAGGTTCAATCATGTTTGATCCCACCTAATTTTTTTAAAAAAATTCAATTGTGACGATTTGTTTTATCGCGAGGCCAATATCATCGGAGTAGATTGAACTAAAAATATTTTGATCGAAAATTTTGGATTTCACATTCTTTATTTAGATAGACAAAATTCAAATCAACTTTATATTTAAGTTTTTAAAAAATAATAATACGAGTAGATTTCAAATATGCACGAGACAAATGCCATTTGATATCTATTTTGCAAGTTTTCCTCTAAATCAAATATTTCCATCCAAATCAAAGTTATTCATCCATCCGAGAGTAGCCTAAAAATGCTTGGTTATTAGGATATTATGACGTTACATTCAATGATATGGAGCTATTTTTTATTAGTTTTAATATACAAATCGATTAAACATATTTTTTTTTCTAAAAACATAAAAATCTATTTCATAGAAAAATTAATTTTTGAACATTTAAGGAAAATATCATCAATTTATAAATAAAAAATAAAATAGAGCGATATTAATAGTAAATTTTTTTTTTGGGGCATAGATAGTATTTTTTTCCAAATAAATACAAATTAAATACGTAAAACAAGAAATTGGAAAAGCGCGTAGCCTGCATGCCGGCAATACTTTCTGCATTTCGCCCATATATGTAGCCGAGACGTAAGAAGCAGCTAAAGTGCCAACTACAAACAAGTAACAACTAATCCATTTCTTCCGATTTTGCTTGAAATTTTTTGTTACGATTTGAATTCCAAGGCCGATGGCTATAACGGACTTGGATCTTTGGTTGGTAAGTAGTTTGCTTTCGTCTCTATTTTCTTCATTCGCAAGTTTCGGTTCGTGATTTTCAATTGCGGCTTGATCCGATGCGTTTCTGTGATGTTTTTCTGTGCTTTAAGATTTTCGGCAAATTTCTTATGCATTTGGTTTGTAAACGAGCTTGTGTAGTCTACAGTCCAGATTTATGTTTTAATTCATGTGGAAAACCAGGATTTCAATTTGATTCTCCTCTAGCTCTACTATTTCTCTCGATTGATTAACTGATGCTATGGTTTGATGAGTAAGGTATATGGAATGACTTGATAATTCGAAAAATGTTGATATGAAATTATTAACTGTGCATAGATTAATTGTGCGCTGCCCCTCTGGTGGAATTATTTTTCCTTGTTTTGATATTCATTTACGAGCAGTGACAGAGCCAAGTTTTTATTTATGCCCGAGCTAGAATTTCTAATTCAGGGTTGAGAAAATGTTGACAAGTGGAGTCTCCGGGCTATCGAAAAATTGGACAAAATTTTATGTATAAAAAATAGGGGAAAAACTGAACAACCAGGGCTACCGTCCAGGATGAGCAACACATGGCTCGCTCCATCCGTGTTTACGAGAATACAAGGAAAACTCCGTTATGAGGACTGTTGTGGTTTGGAATTTGGCTATAAAGTTTAAGAGTTATCCATGCATGCATTTGTTGAGGTATATATCTCCATAATCATCTTTATGGATATTGTGTTGTAACGAACTGTACCTTAAAATACTAATACTTTAATATTTACGGAAAAAGTTAAAATTTTCTAATTAAATGATTTATTGAAAGTATAGCTCTTAAAATAAACGGTCACAACTCATACTAAAATAATATTAATATTAAACTCCATCATTTAAAATAAATCACCAAAATCCAATTAATCCAAAAATCCAGAAAGATACTAATTTAATTTAACAAAATTATAAATTTAATTTTCTTATCATCAATCCTAATAAATCAAAAGTCTGAGTAAATAGTTTAAAAACGTGAGTAATCATATAACTTAAACTACAAGGTCCTCGGGTTTGCACTACCACTGGCCCAAGCCTGCTCATAGGTCACCACCTCCCGTCTCCTCAACTACATCATCTGCATCGATCAAATCTAGTGAGTCTAATGAGACAGCAGGTATAAATCGTGAATAATGAATAATACGTAATAAAATCTATGCAATCTAAACGTAGCTTGTACATAAATATTATAAGCATAAATATGTATGACGTGACTTTCTTGCATAAATAATTTCATAAAAATCATATTTTTCATAGTTTTTATGCATAATCCTAAACGTAAATAATTTTTCATAGAATTATGTTCAATGCAAGTGATCCATACACATAAATCGTGTAATCAAACTAAACCACAGTTCTGGGCCGCAGGGATCACCACTACCCTTGGACTGGATGTCCGCTCCATAACATAACATAATCCTCCAAAGAGGTTGGAAAGGTCCCAGGACACGTTATTTGGCTTCCAAACCCGCAACATAATTTGGCCACAAGACAAATCGCATAGCTCAAAAATAATTATTTTGCACATGATACATATTTACGAACATCATGGACTTCGTTGGAATATCATAGGATTGCTGCCATAATCTTAAAATTTCAATAAATAAACTTAGCTCAAAAGCCCAAACGTACACACGTGTCTCCCGAAGTAATTAAAAAAATAGCCTACGACCTACTGAACGACTCGGGACTCGAACTATACTTAGCCAACACCCTAACCTACTGTCCAAGAGCCTAAACTATTTTCGAACCATGATCTAACCAACTTAAAACAACCTAAGATCCATAGAACCAAAGTTGTTCCAAGGAAACGAGCTATGACCCATATGCGCTTCTAATGACTCCACGCTTAAACCAACGTGAATCGGACCCGACCCAGACACTAAACGTAACAATCTCCCACCTACTCTCCCGATCGTGGTGGCGGTACGTTCTTATTTACGGACTTTGGTCCTGTCCATATCGAATCTCGCGATAGGAGTCGCTCTACTCCTATGCAACATCGATATGACAAAACGTCTGGTGTCTTGGCATCTCCTGTCAAAGACTAGGCATCTCCTGTCAAAGACTAGGCATGTCCGCCCAAAACTAGGCACATCAACCCCAAAGACTAGGCACGTCCGCCCATAACTCTGTACATAACATATGCTTAACTATAAATCAATAGAATAAGCATATCAATCTCAGACATTGTAACATATCGAGGCAATGAAAATTAAGTATGTGATTAGATCGGGATCCCTAGATTAGGAAAGAGTCGAGTAGGAGATTATGAGTCAGAGTTGATTTACAATTTTACATCGATTCATGTCTTTCAGATTTGATACATGTTATTGATATTTGTTTCATGCTTTTATATTGTTTATATGATTGCATGTATACATGATTTATACTGGGAATATATATTTCACCGGAGTTATTCGGCTGTTGTTGTGTTTGTATGTGTGCATGACAACAGATGGGACAGGATCAGGGTCAAAAAGAGGATAAGAGAGGACAGTTAGCTTGAAGATCCGGACTTAGCACTAAACCTGTTTCATCACCTGACATGTAGTGAAGGAACATTAGTTGTTATGATTTACTTTTGTACAGGACTTGTACTTAGATCTGGATATTGATCTTGTAAATGAAATAAGATTTATTTCATATGTTGCGTACTCTTGTATTTTTAAAAAAAATTAGACCCTTTTTATCTTAATTTTTTGTAATTATTCCCAAGAACGATTAAGAAACAAATTAGCGTCTGGGTCCCCACATTCATCCTGTCTCGAATCTTGAATACTATGTCTATAGTCTGCTGTAAAATCTCTGGAACAAGCTCTGATCTCTCGCCGACTTCATCCCAATGAATAGGTGATCTGCATTTCCTTCCATATAATGCCTCGTAGGGAGCCATACCTATAGATGACTGAAAGCTATTGTTACATGTGAACTCCACTAGCGGTAACTTCGATTCTCAATTCCCATGGAAATCGGTCACACCTGCACAGAGTATGTCTTCTAAAATTTGTATCACCCACCCTCTTGGACTGACCATCTGTCTGAAGATGGAATGTCGTACTGAATATCAACTTCATCCCCATTGCAGAATGAAAACTCTTCCAGAAGGACGACATGAACCTCGGGTCTCTATCTGATATGATGGTAACTAGAGTCCCGTGTAGTCTGACTATCTATCGGATATAAAGCTCTGCATATTGCATCATAGAAAATGTCGTCTTTACCGGCAACAAGTGAGCCGACTTGGTGAGATGATCAACGATTATCCAAAGAGAGTTAGATCCTCTAACTGACCTCAGCAACCAACTATGAAGTCCATGGTAATGTTCTCCCATTTCCACTCGGGGATAGGAAGAGGTTTGAGTATCCCTGTTGGTCTTTGATACTCTGCTTTCACCTGATGGCAATTTAGACATTCCGATATAAAACGTCGAATGTCTCTTTTCATTCATGGTCACCAATATAGCATTTGCAAGTCCTTATACATCTTGGTACCTCCTGGATGAATGAAATATGGTGCTGAATGTGCTTCTGACAATATGTCTCCTTTAATCGAATTATCTCTAGGTACACAAATCCTTCCTTGATACATCACAATCCCATCGCTTATTGTATAAATCTTACGGGCCTTAGATTCGTCTCTAGGTCTCATTTCTGCAATTTCTCATCAGATGACTGACCACTACGAATACGGTCTATCAAAGTGGACCGTACTGTCAATGTAGATAATCTTGGAGCTCTGCCCCTAGGATAAAACTCTAGATCGAATCTTTGCATCTCTTGCTGTAGAGGTCTCTGTACCGACAGTGGTGCTATAATTCATGCTTTCCTACTCAAGGCATCAGCGAATACATTGGCTTTTCTCAGATGATAGCTGATGTCGCAATCATAATCTTTCACTAACTCTAACCACCGTCTCTGTCTCATGTTCAATTTCTTCTTAGTAAAGAAATATTTGATACTCTTGTGATCAGTAAATATATGGCACTTCTCACCATACAAGTAGTTTCTCCTTATTTTCAAGGCAAAAACCACGGCCGCTAACTCCAGATCGTGAGTCGGATAGTTCTTTTCGCGCACCTTCAACTGTCTGGAGGCATATGCGCGAACGAAGTGCGCGCATATGCGCGAGTTCCGAGATGTTATGTGCCGAGACCAGTAGGTCTCGCGCATATGCGCCGAGAGAAGTCGCGCATATGCGTGAGACATGTTGTACCAAGAGGAAGCCACATATCTTTGGCATGCAAGTTAATATATAAAAAGTGTTAAATTCCTTCATTTTTTTCAGAAGAAAACCGAGAGATTTGGGGGAGATTTTCAATTCTTGATCTTAGAATTCGAGTTGTGAAAGATCCAATCGTTAGAATTTCAATCCGACTTCAGTACCGTGTTTCTAGTGACGAGAGCTTAAATATGACGTAATTTTTACTACGTTTTGATATGGTTTGAAATTATGATATTGGAGGAATTATGATTTGCTTATTATTATGTATTCTGAATATACTGATCAGTATATAATTGAATTCAGATCGAAGAACAGACTGTTTATGCAACTGTTATGATTTTCAGAATTGATATGATCGAGATTGTATAGATTTGAGATTATGATCTGTTATTGTTAAGATTATGGGTTGTCGTGATAGAGATTATGAGTTGTGGTATTATGTCTGTGATGTTGAGATTGACGGGGTTATCGAGATTGTGTAGTTATGCCGTCGAAATATCAGTAAAATTGATATTGATCAGATTCAGTATTTATTGAGATTGTACCGCTATGTCGTTGACATTGATCAGATTATGTCTTGATTTGAGTATTGATCATAACAGGTCTTGAATTGAGTTGTATATTGATATTGTATTTCTCGATATGTCATTTCAGATTAAAGTGACATTGATAACTTCGAATTCGAGGCTTCGATTATATCAGATCGACAGAACGAAATGTATAAATCAATGTGAACCCAAGATTGCACAACTCGAGTTGGATTTAACTTGAGTTTCCCTAAATCACTTACTTTATTTTATTGCCTTGATAATTGCAATTGAATGAGATTGATATGTGTGGTCTATTGATTTATAGGTAAAGCATGTATTGAGTCATAGGCTGATATGCCTAGTCTTTGGCTGATTTGCCAAGTCTTCGGCTGAGTTGCCAAGACACTGGACATTTGGTTTATGTCGATGTTTCTTAGGAATTGATTCATTCCTATCGCCGAGATTCGATATATGAGATAATCACCAGGAACCGCGATCCCTAGATTAGAGATGAGTCGAATCTGAGATGAGGAGTCATGAGTTGAATTACAGTTTTATATCGATTCATGTTTTCAGATTTGATACATGTTATTGATGACCGTTTATGCTTTTATATATGTTTTATATGATTACATTTATTCATTATTTATACTGGGATTATATTTTCATCGGAGTTATCCGGCTGTTGTTGTGCTTGTATGTGTGCACGACAACAGGTGGGGCAGGATCAGGGTCAAGAAGAGGATGAGAGATTCAAGTATAGCGTGGAGATCCGGACATAGAAGTAGATCTGTTTCATCACCTGATTTGTATTGAATGGACAGTAGTTGATTATGACTTACTTTTGTACAAGACTTGTACCTTAGATCTGCATGTTGATCTTGTGTATGAAATAAGATTTATTTCATTTATTGCACACTCGTGTAATTTAAAATAAAAATTATGTCCCACATTTATTAATTGTTACACTGGATTCTAATAATGATTAAGAAAATGAATTAAGTTCGGGTCCCCACATCAGTGTCTTTCACCCTGAGCTGATGGTATCCGGAGCGAAGATTTATTTTAGAAAAGACAGAAGCTCCTTGCAATTGGTCGAATAAGTCCTCGATCCTAGGCAGTGGGTACTTATTTTTCAATGTAACTATGTTCAGCTCCCGGTAATTGATGCAAAGCCTCATGCTTCCATCCTTCTTCTTCACGAAAAGTACTGGTGCGCCCCAAGGTTAGCAACTAGGGCGTATGAATCCTTTATCCAATAGCTCTTGTATCTACTGTTTCAGTTCCTTCATCTCTGCGGGTGCTAATTGATATGGTACCTTGGAGATTGGCACAGTACCCGGCATAAGTTCAATAGAAAATTCCACCTCGTGCTCAGGTGGGACGCTCGCGATGTCGTCAGGGAATACATCGGGAAAATCTCTTACAACTGGGACATCTGCTACTGTCTGACTGGTAGAAGCAGGGGCTGAAATAATGCTCGCTAAGAATGCCTGGCACCCCTTAAGTATAAGGTTCCTCACTTAAAGGAATGATATCATCTGAGGCAAGCTGCTGCGTCCACTTGGCTCGAACACAAACTCATCTTCACCTAATTGTCTGACCCTCGCTGATTTTTGTTGGTAGTCGATGTTACTCCATTCTTTGACAACCAATCCATTCCTAGAATGCTGTCAAACTCGGGCATCAGCAATACTATAAGATCAGCATGGACTGTGTGAACGGTCACAAAATAACTCACATCGAGCCTGGTGGGATTGATGTCCAAAAGTCTCACAAAGCCGTCTGATATAAAATAATGAGTATCCCCGGAATCTAATACTCCCGCTATATAGATCCTCCCCGAGATAATATTAGCATATAATCAACCCAACAATTCACAAAAGGCCAACTTAATCTCATGCACGTGCTAAATCTACTATCCTAAAGTTCTCATGCAAATTTTGAAAATTAGCCTACTAATTGTTGTAACATTTCATGTTCGCAATCTTGATTTTGATGTTAACAAAACTTGTTTTTTTCTAATAAATTTACTTAAGTGCGCAGAAAACTGAAACTGATCATGCTTCGAACTGATCAGTTACCGAGCCAAGACTGAAGCTATCAAGAAGCAAACTAAAAGTACCAACTGATTATCCGAACTGAACCAGTCCAACTGAAATATCAAAGACCAGTTCCACTGATTGTTCAGTTGATAGGTGGTTTTGCAGAAAATCTTTAGAAGCCCGGCCAGCTGATGAAGAGCTCAAATGATGAAGAGGCTAACTGACCAGTTCAACTGAATCAGTGAAATCAATTCAGCTAACGACCCAACTGACTTCACCTCACCAGTTCAGAACATCAGTTAGGAACCAACCATTTTGCAGAACTCGACAAGCTTATCTAAATGGAACCTAGTTGTGCACAATGGTATAAAAGCAAGTGTCTGATCAAAGGAAAATAATGGACGTTGCAGCAGAGCTTAAAGAAAAAATGTTCTAGAATGCCTGTCGGAAATTACAAGACAAATTTCGAGGAACGAATTAAAACTGCAACGAACATATTTGATGAGTCTTGTTATACGATCACATAGCCTCTATAAATACAAGATCAAGACCATAAACAAACAAGTGAAAATAAGAGAGAAGGGCACGCTCAACGCATATCAGCTTACAAGAAGCAATTAGCCCAGATTTGATGGAACATTTCAAAATGTTATCAGCTTAGATTAGAAGCGCAATTCCCTCAGTGTGTGAGAACACTTTCGTATTGTATTCATATATCAGTTCACACACACACACACCCCATCACTCACATAAATACAGAGAGTTGAGCTTATTGATAAGTCGAGTGAGTCTTGCACAAAGACGTAAAACTTGTGTATGTAGTTTTTAACTCATAGACGTTAAACAAGTATTGGCTGGAAGGTGCTGCCTTTAGTTTAGACTACGAATTTAGTTAGTCAGTGGTGTAAGTCCTAAGCTAAGTGGATTTGTACAAGACATTGTATAAATCAAAATCTTCTAGTGGATCTTACCCGAGGTGGTAGGAGCAGTTGAAGTCTCCGAACATCCATAAACATATCTTGTGTATTTAACTGCTTAAATTTCGTTTTAAAATTGATTTGATTAGTTCAGCTGATATCAGAACAATAACTGAATGGCTACAATCTCGTACGGATCCCCCTTATATCAGTTTAGACAAGTCAAAAGGTTTTAAAACTAGTTAGCTTTCTTAACGAATGATTGTTTCAAGTATTTTTCACTTGGTTTAAAATCAAACTCGATCTAATTCATCGATGTTTACATTCTTATAACAGGAGCTATTGTAGCTCATTGATAAAAAAAAATTGAAGCACCCTCGCAAGTGTCAGAACCCATCCATAAATTGGTATCAAAGATAGTTGTTTTAAGAAGGACATTTGAAAGCTGCTATGTTAAATTTGTTTCAAAATGTTGTTTAAAATGGTTTTCAAAATCCTCTTAAAAATTTTATATGAGTTTACCATGGGAAGAGAGAAGATTATTGGATCTGCAACTAACATTGTAGTTACTTCTCTCGACTTCGTAACTTTGCTGTTTTAGCAGCTTGCAGGGTTTTGAGTCCAAACTGACAGCAGAACATCTAAACTGATCAGTGGATAGGATTTTAGTTGTCAGCCTACCAGTTTAGCTGATCAACAGACGTAACCCACCACCAGCTAAAATGTTGGATGATTAGGAGCTTAATCATCAGTAGTATATCGCCGCTTGATTGTTATATCAAATCAAAGTAGATGATCAATGCGGTTTAGCATCAGTTGAGTCCAGTTTGAGTCAGCTCGATTACACTTTGGGCACACTGGATATTCAGTAAGTTTCTGAGCGGCCTTCTTTTGTGGTTGCTGTCATTTTCCCTTGTTAGGCCCTTGAAACAACTTCTTAGCTGGGTGCAGAACCTGTCGCTGAGGTGCCTGAAAGGGCCACTTGCCCTGCAATAAGTCTCAATGTCCTTCAAATCTTGCTCTGCTCACTGCAATGGCATAACTAGGAGGACAAGTTATACGAACATCACGGCGCAAGATCGGCCGTAAACCATCCATGAAATATCTTAGTTTCTCCCTTGCTTCATTAACTATCTAGGAGGCATATTGTATCACAATTTAACCAAACACGTAACCAACATGCATAACCGAGTTACTCATATAACATGCTAAAGTGATTCAAAAACTTAAACATGCATTTTAAAGGAACTTGTACTTATTACTTAATGCATTTAAAATCGTAAAAATTTACAGATTTGAGGCGTGAGTTTATGAGCTTCTCACAACCAGCAGTGGTAAAACCCTATATCAGGAAACCTTGCACTCGGATACCAACTGTGAAGAACCATACCTTAAAATACTAATACTTTAACATTTGAGGAAAAATTTAAAATTTTCTTATTAAATATTTTATTAAAAATATAGCTCTTAAAATAAATTAACAGTCACCACTCATACTAAAATAATATTAATATTAAACTCCGTCATTTATAATAAATCACCAACATCTAATTAATCAAAAAATAAAAAAAATACTAATTTAATTTAAAATTAGTCAAACAAAATTATAAATTTATTTTTTTTATCACCAATCCTAATAAATCAAAAGTCAGAGTAAATAGTTTAAAAACGTACGTAATCATATAAATTAAACGACAAGGTTCTTGGGTTTGCACTGCCACTGGCCCGAGCCTGCTCACTGGTCACCATCTCCCATCTCCTCAACTACATCATCTGCATCGATCAAGTCTAGTGAGTCTAATGACTCAACGTGCATAAACCGTGAATAACGAATAATACGTAATAAAATCCATGCAATTTAAACTTATATGCAAATCTGCAAAATTTATGTTTAACAAAGATTTTAAACATGATGTGTCTAAACAAATGTTTGCAAGATGGCAGGCTCATTTAGATCCCTTTGATTTTGAAATTATTTATAAAAAAGGTGAAGATAATCATCTACCTGATTTCTTAACTCGAGAATATTTATCTTAATGTCTTTATTTACATATATGTGTTGCGTGTTTTCTTAATTGCTTGCAAGTGCACAACGTCAAGTTATAGTAAAATGTAATTTTGAGTACAAGTGTCGATCCCACGAGGAATGTATTTCTAAATTTATATTAATGCTTGTAATTAAAATAGTCTTGATTTTAATTAGAATAATCAAATAACAGATTTGTTCGCATCAATAACTGAATTGAAAATAAATTTAATTGTAATACCAAACAGAGTTGAACAACAATGGAATAAAAGATCTAGAGGTCCGATTTCACGCAACTATCCACCATGTGTATTTTTGTGTAGCTATATTATATTTGTCTTTCTTATTCATTAGCCAAGAATTCTAAAATCATCTACTCCCTCTCCCGAGTGTTAAGCAGATACTAATTATCTAACAAAAGATTGTAACGTTCCCATCAACAATCTATAATTAAATAACACAATAATCACTCAAATCTTTTAATGGCTTCAATAGCACTATATGTCCCTCCCGAACTATATAAATACTATCGATGTATTTTTCCCTTTCTTGTTTATAAATTCCCTTTTCCAAGTGATAATTTATAAACACAAGAATCATTCAAGATATGGCCAATAAATTGAAAGCATTAAAATTGGAAACATACAAATGAACAATAAGACAACTTATATAGCATAAATCATGAATCTCAACACATGGTTTCTAGTTTTGTTCCATCATTCCTCTAGAATTAAGATTTAGTTCATAATAATGAAAATAAAACAACAACACACAAATCTTAAACAAAACATAGTAAATAAAAATGAAAGTAAAGAAAGAAGAACTTAGAACAAGAGTTTTGGAGTTCAAATGAAGCTTTTATCCAAAGATGTGCAAGAACTTTCCCAAGGATGCACTTGATCTTTAATCTCTTTGTTGTAGCCTCCAACCTTTTCCTTTTGATCCAAGATGCCCTAGATGATGAATAATGGAGGCTTTTTATAGTCCTCAACAAGTCTTGCACGCAAAACACCAAAGTCTTCAAGTCCCATGCGCAGCACACCATAGTTTCACAATTTCCGGAAGTTGTCTGTGCATGACCGCAGGTGCGGTGATGGTAGGACCGCGGGTGCGGTGTCTGTTCGCCAAAAATTCTGTTGCTGCATAGGTGACACCGCGGGTGCGGCGCTTGCATGACCGTGGGTGCGGTCATGCTTCGACAATCAGCGCGGGGGCGGCGATGTAAGCAGCGCGGGTGCACTCTCTTCTCGGCAGGCAGCGCGGGAGCAGTGATGTTTCGTGCGCGGGAGCACTGTTGCTTCGTGTCTCTTTGTCCTTTGCACCTTCTAATTCATACTATATCACTCCAAACTCTCATTTCTAAGCTTCCAAACTATAATAACAAAAACAACAACATATCAAATAAAAACTGCTCAAGAATCACAAAATTCCAAGTTAAAAACAAGTAATAAAAGTACAATAAATTGCACTTATCATTATGAGTTCTTGAGGAAGAGGAGAGTCATCTTATAGAGGGCGAGGTGGTAGGGGAAAACCCCCTAATATTATTGCACAACATGGAAAGCAAAGGCTAATAGCCCAGAACTTATCTAGTTCATCAGCCAGTAATACTGAGCAAAATAATGAGTTATACAATGAGTTTCAAGAATTTTTGAAAAAAAAACAGAGAAGTAATACAGATTCTCAAGCTTCAGCATCATATGCTAATATCATAAAAAAAGATGATAATGATTCTGCTCTATATACAGAAACAAAACATCGTGAATTAATTCTTCTTATAGAAGAAAAAGATACCCAATGGGAGAAATGATAAATTAATTTATTTGGTAGCTTGAAAGGCTCAATCGATCCAAAAATCACCTAAATCATTCCTAAGTCATAATTTGTCCGTATTTCGTCTCGAGTGATGTTTGGATAGTTCTAGACAACATCTCAATTCACCATCAAAGAGTAGAATTCTAATCATCGTGAAAATTGTGTCTCAATGCATCAACCAAATACATATATATTCAAAAAGAAATGTGCTTGGCTTCCAAGGAATTTAAAAGAAAACACAACTCTTTTCTCATATAGGCTCAAAAGGGCTTCAAATGAATGTTTATGAATAATATACATGGCCCAAATGAATTCAAAGATTGCCTAAATCATTTATATGTTTGCAAAAATTTTATTTCAATGTCAAAATAAAAATCAAAAAGTTTTATAGAAATTTTAAGTCTCAAACTCACCAAATCTCATGATTATTCTCTAAATTTTCAAAGTGGTCAATTAACATGAATTTGATGCATGACATTGCTTTTCTAAAAAAAATTTCATCATTGGCCAATTCATTAAACATTTTATGACTAAAATACTACAAACACACAAAATAAACCAAAAAATTAAACACACAAAAATACACTAAGTAAATAAACACACAAAAGCAAATAAACAAATAAACACTCTAAATAAATTAAAACAAAACACACAAAATAAACAAATAAACACTCTAAATAAATCAAAAAATTAAACACACAAAAATACACTAAGTAAATAAACACACAAAAGCAAATAAACAAATAAACACTCTAAATAAATTAAAACAAAACACACAAAATAAACAAATAAACACTCTAAATAAATTAAAACAAAACACACGAAGATAAAATAAAATAACTCCCCCAAACTTAAACATGTGCATCGTCCTCGATGTAAATAGTCATGATAAATAAGAAAATGCACATACACTGGGCAACGACCGTCAGTGGTCATTGCCATCATCCTCGTCGTCGTCATCATGGTGGAGTGGTTGGAACTCTGGCGGGTGGTAGACAGGTGGCCACTGTGGAGGAGGTGGAAATGGATGTCCTGAAGTAGAAGCAGATGGGAACTGCTGAGCCAACACCGTAGTGAAATCCATCATGTAATCCATGAATGTATCGGTCCTATACCGAAAAGCATCCATCTCTTGGCGTTGTACCCTCATATCCTCCTCCAACTGGTTCAGCCTATTTCTCCTATGCCTTTGCTGTGGCTGTGGCTCTTGAGCTTGGGCTTGGTCACGCCTCTCTGCAGCTCTCCGATTGAATTCTCTTTCAGCTCTACGTGCTGCAGCTTGGTCATTTCTGAATCCCATAAATGCCTGAGCTATAACAATAGGATTTTTCGGCTTCAGAACTTCCTCATTTGGAGCCCAAGTAACCCCCACATGTTGACATAAAACAGTGATGAGAGAGGGGTGGAGAAGTCCACTCGGAGAGTTGCCACTTGCATAATCGTAAATTGAATTCTGAAGCAATCGACCTAGATCGATTGTCTTCCCTGTAATAATGCAAAATATGAGGATGGCCCTCTCCTTAATGACAGTGGTTGTGTGTTCGGTTGGCTTTATTCTGGCAGCAATGAATGAATACCAATATTTTGCCATTTCCTTGAGGTCAGACTTTGCAAGGCTTAAGTGCACATTGTCTCTCATTCGCCATTCGGCTCCCTGTGTACAAATAGTCTGAAGAATATTGTCATAATCAACATGCTCATTTCTATATTCTTCGTACTCGTCGTGCATGATTTCAGGAAAGCCATATATAGTGTTGATTGTACGTGCATCAAAAGCGACATCTTTACCTCTCACAAACACCACTAACCGATCATGTCTCACCTTTAAGTTTGCATAAAACTCTCTCACCAGTGATATGACAGCATCCTGTGGCTGTCTTCCAAACTCCTCCCACTGTCGATCCCTAAGCATTTGTTCTATTTGAGTATTAGGGTTACTAAGATCAAAACCCCTCTCCTTGATAATGCTTCGATTCAAAATTTTTCCGTATTGTTCCTCCGCCCTCTCATTATAAAACCGAGTCGCATCATAATTCACCCTTGATGAGGATGAAGCACCCTTTGATGACTTTCTTTTTAGTGGCATTTTGTCAAACACCTTGCAAACACCAACTTTACTTCAACCCAATTCTCACAATTCAATGATTTTTTACTCCCCCAAACTCAATACAAACAATATCCACAACACAACAATATTCACAACAATCAATGAAAAATATCCCCAAAATGAAGAATGTATTCACCAATAATTCCTTCTATAGCCACTAACACCAACAATCTCGAATTTTCCAACAAATATGCAATGAATTTGCTCACCTTGAGTGTGTTGAAATGTTTCTTGAAGAATTAATTCAAAGCTCCACTCAAATCTTGAAGAGATTTTCGAAACCCCTTTTTCAACCCTAGGTTGGATTTGTGAATTTGATGTAAAGAAATGAGGTATTTGATGGAATGTGTAAGATTTGTTAGTAGTAGTGATGAATTTGTTGAAAGAAGAACAAAGATTTGGTGAGTGAGTTGAATTTTGGGTAGGGATTTCGAAAATGGAAGTGGGTTTTCTTGAGTGTGATTTTCGGTAATGGAGAAAAAATCCCGATTGTTTCTTAAAAAGGTAGCACCGCGGGTGCGGTATTTGAAGCACCGCGGGTGCGGTGTGTTTTCGAAAATGAAGCGCGGGCGCGGTGTCCTAAGGAGCGCGGGTGCGGTATGTGTTCGGCATTTGCATGAATTTTTCCATCGACTCAGCGCGGGTGCGGTATGCTAAGGAGCGCGGGTGCGCTCTTGTCTCGGCAGTTTAGCGCAGGGGCGGTAGCTTAGGAGCGCGGGTGCGGTATGTGTTCGGCATGTACGCGCATTTCTTCCTACAGCACACCGCGGGTGCGGTAGTGTACGCACCGCGGGTGCGGTGCCAGTTCGGCATTCCAAGCGCGGGGGCGCTGTCTTTGTGCTGCGGGTGCACTCCTGCTTCGAATTTTCTGTATTTTGAATGCACCTCAAGCATAGGTGCAGTGCACATGAGACTGTAAGGGCACTCCTTGTTTCGTCAAAATATTTTCTTCTCAAATTTTCATTCCTGAAAAGAAAACAATTGGGATTCATTAAATTTGGGAAGATATAAGCATACACTATATTAAAAATACACAACTAAAAATAACATGATTAAAATAAAATCAAAACTGAAATCACAATGCAAACAAGAAACAAAGAATTGAGTTGCCTCCCAATAAGCGCTTGGTTTAACGTCATCAGCCTGACTACCATCAGTCTATATCAAGTTGATCCGCCCAAAGGAATGTTGTCAAGGTGCCTTACTTCATTTCCATAATATGGTTTAACTCTTTGGCCGTTCACCTTGAAAGTCCTCCCATCACTGCATTTTAGCTCAATCGCCCCATGAGGATACACTGTCTCCACCAAAAATGGACCTGACCAACGCGATTTCAACTTACCAGGAAACAACTTAAGACGGGAATTGAACAAGAGTACTTGTGTCCTGGTTTTAGTTCCTTTCGTACAATGAGCTTATCATGCCACTTTTTTGTCTGTTCTTTATAAATCTTGGCATTTTCATAGGCTTCATTGCGGAATTCCTCCATTTCATTTAACTGTAGTTTTCTTTCATCACCAGCGGCTTTCAAGTCAAAATTCAATTTCTTAACTGCCCAGAATGCTCGATGTTCCAATTCCAGCGGCAAGTGACAGGCTTTACCAAAAACCAACCTATATGGAGACATCCCTATAGGTGTTTTGAATGCTGTCCTATAAGCCCACGGTGCATCATCCAACTTTATAGCCCAATCTTTCCGGTTTGTATTGACAGTCTTTTCTAAGATTTGTTTGATTTCCCGGTTGGATATTTCAGTTTGTCCGTTCGACTGAGGATGATATGCCAATGCCACTCTGTGCTTCACATTGTATTTAACCATCAGTGAATTGAAAATTTTATTGCAAAAGTGCGTACCTTCATCACTTATGATAGCTCTTGGTGTTCCAAACCTTGTGAAAATGTTCTTGTGCACAAATTTAACTACAACACGAGCATCGTTAGTACTGATGGCGATTGCTTCCACCCATTTCGAAACATAATCTACAGCTAATAATATGTAAGATTGACCAAAAGAAGGGGGAAAAGGTCCCATGAAATCTATGCCCCAGACATCAAAAAGTTCCACTTCCAAAATATTTGTCAGTGGTAATTCATGACGCCTAGAAATGTTCCCTAACCTTTGGCACCTATCACATGATTTCACTAAGGTATAGCTATCCTTGAACAAAGTAGGCCAATAAAAACCTGATTGCAATACCTTAGCTGCTGTTCGTGTTACCCCAAAATGTCCACCATATGGTGATGAATGACATTGTTCCAGAATTTTGTGTGCATCTTCTCCATCAACACATCTCCTAATCACTTGGTCAGCACATCTCTTATACACACAAGGATCATCCCAAAAGAAAAATTTGATATCATGGAAGAACTTCTTTTTCTGGTGATGATTCAGATCTGGAGGAAAAGTACCACAAGACAAGAAGTTAGCTATATCAGCAAACCACGGGAGTTTAGAACTTACCTCAAACAGTTGTTAGTCTGGGAACAACTCATTTATAACTCCACTTTCCGTTCTTTCTTCTAACTCTAGTCTTGATAAGTGATCTGCCACCTGATTTTCACAACCTTTCTTGTCTTTTACTTCAAAATCGAATTCTTGAAGTAGGAGTATCTAACGTATCAACCTGGGCTTGGCATCCTTTTTGGCAAACAAGTATCGAAGCGCTGCATGGTCAGTGAAAACAGTTACCTTGGTGCCAATAAGATATGTTCTGAACTTGTCAAATGCGAACACTACTGCTAGCATCTCTTTCTCAGTAGTTGTATAGTTCTGTTGAGCTGCATTAAGTGTACGACTTGCATAGTATATAGCCTTGAACATCTTATCTCTCCTCTGTCCCAATACTGCTCCCACAGCATAGTCGCTAGCATCGCACATGAGCTCAAAAGGCTCCTTCCAATCAGGCACTATCATAATGGGAGCAGAAATCAGTGCTTTCTTGATCTTGTTAAATGCCTGCAAACAATCATCATCAAAAATAAATGTTGAATCTTTCTCTAACAAATTACATAAAGGTCTAGTAATTTTAGAGAAATCTTTGATATAACGACGATAAAACCCGGCATGTCCCAAGAAACTTCTTATTCCTTTCACGTTCTTTGGCGGTGGAAGATTTTCAATTGCCACAACTTTGGCCCTGTCAACTTCTATTCCTTTAGCTGAAATTTAGTGGCCAAGCACAATACCTTCGGGAACCATGAAGTGACATTTTTCTCAATTCAGAACTAGATTCTTAGCTTGACATCTCTGCAAAACGAGCATTAAATTTTGCAAACAATGATCAAAAGATGTACCAAATACAGAAATGTCATCCATAAAAACCTCCATTATTTCCTCAACCATGTCAGAAAATATGGCCATCATACACCTCTGAAAAGTAGCAGGTGCATTGCATAGTCCAAATGGCATTCTCCTGAAAGCAAATGTACCGTAAGGGCAAGTGAAAGTAGTCTTCTCCTGATCCTCTGGTGCTATGACAATCTGATTATAACCTGAATAACCATCTAGAAAACAATAATAATGATAACCACCAACTCTATCAAGCATCTGGTCAATAAATGGAAGTGGGAAATGATCTTTCCTAGTAGCATCATTCAATTTCCTGTAGTCTATGCATACTCGCCAACCAGTCACTGGGCGAGTTGAAATCAATTCATTGTTCTCATTTTTCACTACAGTTATTCCTCCCTTCTTAGGCACTACTTGTACTGGTGAAACCCATGAGCTATCAGATATAGCATAAATAACACCAGCATTTAACAATTTTAACACCTCAGCCCTTACAACTTCTTTCATTGCAGGATTAAGCCTTCTCTGATGATCAACATAAGGTGAATATGATTCCTGCATCAAAATTTTATGCATACAAACAGTAGGGCTAATTCCCCTTATATCAGCAATTGTCCATCCCGAAGCGGATTTAAATTCTCTCAACACTCTCAACAATTTTTCTTTTTCAGTACAAGTAAGAAAAGAAGAGATGATTACCGGATATGTTGAATTTTCACCTAAAAATGCATAACAGAGGTGACTTGGAAGTTCCTTCAATTCAGGGGATACTTTTGGCACCTCTATAGTTGCATCTTCAAGTAATTCTACATTATGCACATCAATCTTTTCTCTAGGCAATGTATCGAGAGCAAGTAATTCCTCTTGCACATCCCAATCATCTTCATCCAGTATAGACGCCGATTCCAACAAGCATCTTTCCAAAGAATCTTTCGTCAATCTACCTGCACCAACATGAGATACACATGAGTCAATTACATCAATACTATTACAAGTACTTACCTCATTTGGTTCTTTGATTGTGTTGTAGATGTTGAACATGACTTCTTCTCCACCTACTCTCAATGTAAGCTCACCCTTGTGCACATCGATCAAAGCTTTTCCAGTGGCCAAAAATGGCCTTCCAAAGATAAGTGGGGTGTCCTGGTCTTCTTCCATATCTAGAATGACAAAATCAGCAGGAAATATAAATTTGTCTACCTTTACCAGAACATCCTCCACTATACCCCGTGGATATGTAAGTGATCTATCCGCCAGCTGCAAGGTAATAGTGCTAGGCTTCACCTCGCCAAGCTCTAAAGTCCTGTAAATAGAAAAAGGCATTAAATTAATATTGGCACCTAAATCACACAAAGCTTTATTTATTCTAGAACCACCAATAACACAAGGGATAGTAAAACTCCCTGGATCTTTGAGTTTCTGTGGTAGTTTCCTTTGAAGTATGGCGCTACACTCTTCTGTCAATTTCACTGTTTCAAACTCATGCAACTTTCTCTTCTTTGACATCACATCTTTTATGAACTTTGCATAGTTTGGCATTTGCTCTAAAGCATCAGCAAATGGGATGTTGATATGAATCTTCTTGAAGATCTTCAAAAATTTGGCAAATTGCTCATCCAATTTCTTCTTTTTAAACCTCTGCGGATATGGAAGTATTGGCTGAAATACCGGAGGTTTTTCAACTTCAACTTCAACTTTGGAACCCTCAGTTTCGACTTCTTCAACAGTTACCTCCTTTTCATCTTTATCATTGGAATTTTTACCATCAAGTTCTTTTCCACTCCTCAAAGTCACTGCCTTGCACTGCTCTTTTGGGTTCACCTCTGTGTTACTGGGAAATTGCCCCTTGTTCTGATCTTTTAGAGCGTTGGCCAACTGTCCGATTTGCGTTTCCAAAGATTTCATTGTGGCACCCATGTTTCCCATGTGAGTCTCCATATTGTCAAGACGAGATTCAGTTCTCGCCATCCTTTTTCCAGACTCAGCAACAAATGTACCTACCAAATCTTCAAATGAAGGCTTTCCCTCCCCCTTTGATGTATTGAACCCCGGCGGAGGATTCAACACATTCTTATTATTAGCATATGAAAAATTTTCATGATTTCTCAAACCAGGATGATACGTGTTAGAGGGAGGGTTACCTCGATATCCTCCATAACCACCAAAATTCCTATTGTTGATATAATGAGCCTCATCAGGAATTTGTGGTTCTTCAGTAACAACCGATGCATTTTCAACCTCTGATGTACCAGTCTTATTCATTGCTGCAATTTGATTTGTCAAAGCTGAAACTTGAGCTGTGAGTGATGTAATAGGATCTATGGCATAAATTCCAGCTTGCTTCTTTACTCCTGACCTTTCAGACGGCCACTGATAACTGTTAATGGTCATCTGTTCCAGCAAATCATATGCTTGATCAGGTGATTTTGCAAATATCGTGCCACCAGCTGCTGCATCCACAGTACCTCTTGTTTGTCCATTCAAACCATTGTAAAATAATTCAATTTGTACCCAATCTTCAAAACCATGGTTTGGACATCTTCTCAACAACTCCTTATACCGTTCTCATGCCTCATATAGTTGCTCAAAATCAGTCTGCCTAAAAGTACTTATCTCGATTTTTAACTGTGCAGACTTTGCAGGTGGGAAATATTTTGCAAGAAACTTAGTTGCTAACTCCTGCCATGTAGTGATACTCCCCAAAGGAAGCGATTGGAGCCATCCTCTTGCTTGGTCCCTAAGAGAAAAAGGAAACAAACGCATTCGAATTATATCATCAGAAACACCATTTATTTTTACCGTATCAGTAATTTCAAGGAATGTTCTGAGATGTAGATGAGGATCTGCAGTAGCGGCTCCATTAAACTGATTCTGTTGAACCATGTTTATCAATGCAGGCTTGAGCTCAAAGTTGTTTGCATTAATAGTTCCTCGTGCTATACCAGAATAATGAGCATTCAATACTGGTCTAAAATGATCTCTGATGGGTATTGCAGGGGGTGGATTTTCATTGTCTCTGTTTTCAGCCATTGCTAGAATCTCTTCTCTTCTTGCCTTTCTTAACCTTCTTGCGGTTCTTTCGATTTCAGGATCAAAGATAAGCAAGTCAAGATTTTGCGATCTTCGCATGCACTGTCAAACAAAAACAATAAACAAATCAGTGTTTAATGTAGTATAATAAAAAATAGCTCTAAATTAAAATCTAGACTAATTGGTAACAATACTAATATAAATTCAAATTTTACACTCCCCGGCAACGGCGCCAAAAACTTGTTGCGTGTTTTCTTAATTGCTTGCAAGTGCACAACGTCAAGTTATAGTAAAATGTAATTTTGAGTACAAGTGTCGATCCCACGAGGAATGTATTTCTAAATTTATATTAATGCTTGTAATTAAAATAGTCTTGATTTTAATTAGAATAATCAAATAACAGATTTGTTCGCATCAATAACTGAATTGAAAATAAATTTAATTGTAATACCAAACAGAGTTGAACAACAATGGAATAAAAGATCTAGATGTCCGATTTCACGCAACTATCCACCATGTGTATTTTTGTGTAGCTATATTATATTTGTCTTTCTTATTCATTAGCCAAGAATTCTAAAATCATCTACTCCCTCTCCCGAGTGTTAAGCAGATACTAATTATCTAACAAAAGATTGTAACGTTCCCATCAACAATCTATAATTAAATAACACAATAATCACTCAAATCTTTTAATGGCTTCAATAGCACTATATGTCCTCCCGAACTATATAAATACTATCGATGTATTTTTCCCTTTCTTGTTTATAAATTCCCTTTTCCAAGTGATAATTTATAAACACAAGAATCATTCAAGATATGGCCAATAAATTGAAAGCATTAAAATTGGAAACATACAAATGAACAATAAGACAACTTATATAGCATAAATCATGAATCTCAACACATGGTTTCTAGTTTTGTTCCATCATTCCTCTAGAATTAAGATTTAGTTCATAATAATGAAAATAAAACAACAACACACAAATCTTAAACAAAACATAGTAAATAAAAATGAAAGTAAAGAAAGAAGAACTTAGAACAAGAGTTTTGGAGTTCAAATGAAGCTTTTATCCAAAGATGTGCAAGAACTTTCCCAAGGATGCACTTGATCTTTAATCTCTTTGTTGTAGCCTCCAACCTTTTCCTTTTGATCCAAGATGCCCTAGATGATGAATAATGGAGGCTTTTTATAGTCCTCAACAAGTCTTGCACGCAAAACACCAAAGTCTTCAAGTCCCATGCGCAGCACACCATAGTTTCACAATTTCCGGAAGTTGTCTGTGCATGACCGCAGGTGCGGTGATGGTAGGACCGCGGGTGCGGTGTCTGTTCGCCAAAAATTCTGTTGCTGCATAGGTGACACCGCGGGTGCGGCGCTTGCATGACCGCGGGTGCGGTCATGCTTCGACAATCAGCGCGGGGGCGGCGATGTAAGCAGCGCGGGTGCACTCTCTTCTCGGCAGGCAGCGCGGGAGCAGTGATGTTTCGTGCGCGGGAGCACTGTTGCTTCGTGTCTCTTTGTCCTTTGCACCTTCTAATTCATACTATATCACTCCAAACTCTCATTTCTAAGCTTCCAAACTATAATAACAAAAACAACAACATATCAAATAAAAACTGCTCAAGAATCACAAAATTCCAAGTTAAAAACAAGTAATAAAAGTACAATAAATTGCACTTATCAATATGAGTTCTTGAGGAAGAGGAGAGTCATCTTATAGAGGGCGAGGTGGTAGGGGAAAACCCCCTAATATTATTGCACAACATGGAAATCAAAGGCTAATAGCCCAGAACTTATCTAGTTCATCAGCCAGTAATACTGAGCAAAATAATGAGTTATACAATGAGTTTCAAGAATTTTTGAAAAAAAAACAGAGAAGTAATACAGATTCTCAAGCTTCAGCATCATATGCTAATATCATAAAAAAAGATGATAATGATTCTGCTCTATATACAGAAACAAAACATCGTGAATTAATTCTTCTTATAGAAGAAAAAGATACCCAATGGGAGAAAACTCCATGGACTATCATGGAACGATACTTAACCAATACATCATATGTATATGGTTCTTATAAGCAAAGAGGATTTTATGAAAATTTCTGTTATCTACAAAAAGTGTGGACATAACTCACTTTTTTAGTAATACTCAGCAGAAAGGAAGTTATAACTTCTCAAAGTTTATTATAAAGAAGATAATATCTATTGAAGAATGGGGTATATCTCCATTGGTTGAAAAAGAATTTTATTCTGAAAATCATAAATGAGTTTTAAATTCAATTTTTAGGATTATATTGAAAGTTTTAATAAAACTTTGTTTTATGAAAATGAAAAAAGAAACATACATGGTTTCTAAAGATTTGTGAAAATGTTTTTCATCATCCTATTCCAAATTGGTTTTTCATTTGGTGGAAGATATTTGATCCATTTGCAAAGATTTTGCCAGAAGTTTTTATAAAACCCATGAATACTTGGTTGAATGTTTCCCCAAGTATTAAAAAATCATTCTCTGAACATTGGATAGATGGCAAGACTTTATGTCTATTCTTCATGGAATTTGGAATTTCTTGGATCTGGAAATGGCAACCAGAATTTGGATATATTGATGAAAGAAATTGAGTCTCACTAAATTTTGGGACAAATTATTACGTGATGATCCTGAAACTGAAAAGCCTTATGGCTATGACACTATTCATCAAATGGAGGAAAAAATTTCATTGTATCAGAAAGAACTTCATAATGAACAAGAAAAGGAAAAAGCCTCTATGAGTCCATTCAAGATTCTCACTCAGAAATATTCTGAAATTTATTCAAAAGATAATATGATTGAGATTTATATTGAAGAAATGAAGAAGGATCTTTTTCAGAATATTGGATGCTCTGATTCAAAGTCAGATAAATCTATGGCGTCTGAATCCAGTGAAAATCAATTCATACATCTAATGCAAATGCAGGATGCACAGGATCCAGAGGATGATACTCCTCAATTATCTCAAATCGAAGATATATTTGAAAATTTGAAGAAATCTCTAAAGGACAAAATCAAAGATGATTAAAAAATCGTTGGAAGTGGAATCTCACTATTCAGAGTTGGTGGAATAACACATCATGGCATATCATGACAAAAGTGGGTGGAATATCACTGTATACTTTTTGAATTTTGTAACCATGTTGCTTTTTGCTTTAATAAAGCATTTTACTATTTTTATTTTGAGATGGAATCCGGGGTTTCATGTTCGGCTCCTCTGTCTATTTATAGGTTTATTCTGTGTTCTTAGAGAAACACGATTGATTTTGCTCCCCTCTATTCTGTCTTGTAAAAAACCCTTCTGAAGTATATCAATAAAAGCTTGAACTTCTGATAACAACTTTGTAAGTTATTACTGTTTTTATTTTTTGTTTTTATTTACTGTTTTAAATAATTTTTATTTCATAAGATTAGCCTGAATGATAGGCTAAAGTATTCGTGCTAAATTATTACATTACTGTGACATGATCTATATTTATTTGTAACTTGGAATTAAATTGAGATAATAAAAGATTTATTTAAATTTTTGGAATTTAATGTAATATAAGAGTTTTTGGTTAGAACATAAGGTAAAAAGATGAACCAGGAAATGGTAAACACAATGTTCGAGTTTAACCAGGAAAAATAAATTCATGTTGTAGCCCTTCAGCCTGCTTAGTCGAGAATTGGCGTTTAAGATGTTTATGGGTGATTTTTATGAATTTATGATTCTATGGGATCTCGGTAAAATCCTCTGTTGTTTAATTTCTTTGGTATATCTTTTATAAATTCTTTTATGTTTTGTAAAAGTTACATACAAGAATCTTATATTCATTATTATTCTGGAATTTAAATTCTTCCTTTTCATAGCTCAATATGAGTTGAAAATGGTATATAGGCTGGAAACCAATAATCTCCATGTGTGTGAAAGTCAATAAGAAAAAATTTAGTAAAACAATGCCACGTATCAGATTCACTTTGATTCCAAGCCTCAGATGGATTACAATAAATACATTAGTAATAGTTATTTATTATTTATAAAAAGCATAACGTATACATTTGTAATTAAATTAAGTATAGTTATTATTATACATTTAATATTATAATTATTCAAATAAATAATTATTCCAATAATACAATTACTATTATAATTATTACGTGATGCATTCATTATTATACAATTATACAATTAATATTATAATTATTCCAATAACATAATTTATATTACAACTAATTCCAATAATACAATTAATATTATAATTTTTCTAATTAAATTAAGTATAGTTATTATTATTACTTAAAATTAATATGATGCGTTCATAAAGTGCTCGGTAATGCAAATATTCTAAATTATAGTATTATAATTCCAATAAAACAATTAATATTATAACTATTGTTATTATTTAAAACTACTATAATTAACGAACAATAATAAATTACTAGCCACCGAGGCACATGCGTTGCGTGTTTCATGAATATATTGAGCTAATATATTAAACATTTATGAAATTACAACAGCATGAAAATTCAAAATTTTGTACGTGAATCATGGAAGACATGTTGATTCCAACGCTTAAATAAATCTGCCAAACTCAATTTGTTACCTTACATTATATAGGTTGTGTTCAAAAAAAAATATTTCGTTTGAAGTCGCAATATCATCTCATGTGAAATAATTATAAATTTCAACATAAAAGAAGTAAACAATTAGTCATTTACTAAAAATGTCACAATATTGTTGAACTAAAATATACTGAAGATAAACACATCAAATTTGTCTCTTAAATTCAGCTACTAAATTGAACAAAAACAATTAAAATTGTATTCATCTTTATACAATGTATGCATAAGTTAAACACTCTATGTTATCGCGTATTGATAAAATAAATATGAATTTTATCGAATCATACCCAAGTACAACATAAATATACAAAAGAAATAGAGCAATCTATTAAAGCGTGCTATAAAAAATTGACATGATATAACAAAATGTAAACTACTGCAAGGATTTTGCTAAATGCATGAAAAATCAAGTAGAAATTGAAAATCTCCTTTTATTTGCCAAAAAAACCAAAATGTTGTAAGTATATTATTTCACGAAGATTAACAATACAAATTCTAGCAATAGTTTATACATGCATTGATGACATTGAGAAAAAAGTAAAGTTTGTAGCTCATCTGAAGGACTGATACCATCAAGGAATGTATAGTGTGGGTTCCACGCATACGCATCTACCAGATGACCGAACATGTTCATCCAGAGTAAAAATGTAAAGAATGTTACTTTAATCAACTCACCAAGACTTAGTTATAACCATGATTATATTTCATACATCCACATCACCTATCAACCCCATTTCCTTCTCTGTTGTCCAATGGATTGCTGTGATAGAGTCTTCCAGGTATTGCATTGCCTACCGAGAAGTGCATATTGTCAACTTCATTCCCATGCCAAGTCTTGTTTGGCAAGAATGTGATCCTTCTTCACAGCCGCCCATCTTGCAGAACATATATTTCTCAGATGTGTATAAAGTGCAGATTATAAAAGTCAACAAAAGAGAAGTACACACTTACCATATGATAGGATGCGTTTTCACCAATTTGAAACATTGTATCAACAGATGGGCAACTGTTATCATTTCTGGAAGAAAAATAAAGATCATTGATAATTGCGAGCAATCTTTTCAAATGATTCATACAACTTCCAATGTACACAGAATCTAATATTAGCTGTCCGATTCGCTTTTGAGAGACAAAAAGACGATACATGGTTATTGTAGAAGTCTAAAATTACAGCTGTATGTATTCAGAAATCGGAATGCTACGAACACATTTTACATATGTAAAAGAAAATAAAGTAGTAATACTTGTTATTTCTTGACATATAAAGAGGCAAATTGAACTCGTGACCATTGTGAAAATTAAAAAGCACAAAACTGTGTAAGATCAGCAATATGTTAAAATCCAATGTTTTAACACAAAACTGTGTAAGATCAGCAATATGTTAAAATCCAATGTTTTAACACAAACACTTGCTTTGTTCATATTTTATTATCAGGGGAACCATATATTTTGAACAGGTGTCGCATTCATATTTCAATTCCATGGGCTTATGCTTGTGGGAAAATAAAAACTACATATTTGACATAAAGATTTCGTGAGAAATGCAATTTTACTCAAACATAGAGTATCATTGCTAGAAAAGCACCGAGAATACTATGAATAAAAGAACACAAAAGTTAAAGCAAAAGCTAATTTTTTTATCCCCGCTAATTCCAACAAATAACCAATGTAATCAGTAACACAAAATCAGTTTAAAAAAACTTGGAGATCAAATGCTTTCAAGTCACAGGCACATAATCCAGATATTTGAGAAAATTTAACTTACTCTTTAGCATATGCATAGTTTCCATTAACTTGCAACATGAAGTAAGCCTCTTTTCCGTCATGCACTACCTAGTCATGAACAAAGTCAGACAAAATAACCCAACTGAAGATCACATAATCATGAACATATTAACATGGTTAAAGATTGGTTCAAGTTGTGAGCGTCGTGAAATGCAACTAATTGGATTAGAGTAAATTGACAAAGCTTGCCACCCCGGGAGATTCGAAGTATATAGTAGTCAAAATGGCTCCAAACTGTAACAAAAATATCACGTTAAGAAATTTGATTATCAAAGAGTTGTATGACACATAAGAGGCATGAACCATTAAAATCAACTATTGTCCATATTCAATGAACATAATTTACTATTTAATGCAACCCAGCACAAATGCGTGCCAAATTGAGTAAAAAATAATCAAACGAAATAATTAACGATCAATATATGAGTTGTGACCACACCTTATTATCTCTTATAATTTTGGGTGCTCCAGTAGTAATCAAATATCCAAGCACATGCTATCAAACGAGGTCATATATTTATTTGTGTGAAGTAAACAAAGTGCACAATTTTAAAGAAGACATTACCATGTGGTGAGAAAGGAGCCAGTTAACCGCTGTTTCTTCGGCTTTAATCCTCGATGAACGATGAAATTTAAAAAGTCGACAAACACAAAAAATGAAACAAATGGATTGCAGTCAAGCACAGAAGGAGAAGAATGAACAAAGAGTAAATATGATTTGCGAAGAAGAAAAGGAACTATAGACACCAAAATTTTTTTATTTTAAAGCATTATACGGAGATTATAAAAAAAACATAATATGGACATCATTTTGAGTATCTCTAAATCAATGAGAAAATTGCAACATCAATTCACATATTCAATACCTAAAAAACATCTTTGCTACAATTAATAGCACAATTAAACACAAAGTATCTTCCAGAACCTAACACATACTATATGACTATTAAACCAATAGATTTGGGTATGTCCAAGAAGCAACCAACAATTGGGCTGGAAGAATGTCACCCTGAAGTCTCATAATGTGTATGTTGAAGCATTATATCACGTGTCACCATAACCGCTAATCAGTACATTAATGACATGTATAAACCTAAAATTTTTCAAGAGATAATAAACTGTCAAAATCAAAATAAAGTAACATTTTTTTTTTTCTAATACTTTCCTCAAGCTCACCTAATTGAAGAAATCATTATTTCATGAACATCTGGCGAAGAAAAGAAAGAGGTTATTGTTAGCCAATAAAATATTGTAGAATTGTATGTACCCAAATGAAGCATATCATTAGCACAAAACAACTTTTTGTCAATATAAAACACATAAAACCGATTGAATGAGGAAGCATGAAGAATTAAAAATAAGGAAATTTTAATTGAGTGGGAATTTTTTTTGTTTTAGAGAACAAATTTTCCAGGTAACTATATATCTTCCTATGCCTTTATCCATGTTTACTACAAAGTTTTTTTATGATTTATTCATGTGTAGATGTATAATAAAGGAACTCCAGCCCCTTCTTCTCTTTGCGGTAGGAAATAATCCATAGTCCTCGAAAGTTGAATAATAGAGAGTTTGTGATAATTTTCTTTTATTGAAAGCTTATTTAGTAAAATATATTGCAAAGGAAATTAAGAGAATGAGAACATGAGCGTAGTGAAGATAAAACATATACACCAAGTCGTGACTCAAGAAAAACCATAAATACCTCGGTGAATAAGAAAAATCATACTCTTCTTCAGGATCATTGATGCAAAAACATGAAAATAAATTAAATAAAGGAAAAAACTTTAAAAATGGAATTAAAATTTGTATTTTAGGGTTGTTCAGTGTGGCGAACGATCTTCGTGGGTTGTATGATTGTTGGTTTTCTTCTTGAAGAGAGATTGGAAGATCGTGTTGAAGAGGGATTTGGGATCTACGTATGTTGTTGCCTGTTGGTTTTCTTCTTGAACAGGGATTTTGGATCCACATGAACACGTGATCCCACCATGGATTTTCTGATTCCAATGGAAACAAAATAAAAGTCTACGGTTTGTACCGTAGGACAATTCTTGGTGGAGGAAAAATGGATTTATACAAACTTTGTATACATATCATGGAGTGAAGTGGTTCACCAAGACATCGTTTAGTAACTCTAGCGTTCACAACTTAAAAAATACGTAATAGTAGTTATTTTTATATATTATTTAAAAGAATATAATATGGAAATATGGTCACTAATTAGCAAAATGTATTGTTCCCTTCATGACATTATCAACACCTATAGGTTGAGATTTTTATTTGACAAACTGTAGTATGCATACCAGGATGAAGGATATGCTTTAGGATTACGAAAATCCAACAAAGATGGTGCTATTGCAAGGTATTTTACTCGTCAGGACCTTATGATCCAAACCAATTGGAGCCTGGCATTGTGTTGTATTTTTTGAACCATCATTAATGTAACATCATTTTGTTGACTCTTCTGGAACTTTTGAAGCATTGTGTTTTCTGTATTATATGCTAATCATTTAAATGTTTATGTTGAATTAAGATTTATGATTTGAAATTTTGGCTGGACGTTGACCTCAAACCTTTGGACCAAAAATTTTGTAATTTTCCCTTGATTGTTGGACCAAATAGATCATTTGTTTAATATTCCATTTCTGATTCTTTTTTTTTTTTTTTCTGGTTGAGATAAATCACGATCACAGAACTCATTCCAGATTTTCAAAATTTGTAGTTTTGAGAAATTGTGTGACAACATACAGGAACTGTGGCAAATCACATTGGGTTATGAGAAGAGGCAGATTGAGATGCTTCTGTGATGGTTAAAATGAAAACTTACAGATTGCTTGAAGTTTTACCGTTGAAGTTAAATGTTATTTCTTACTAATGTAGATCTTCCACCAATTGTGGGGAACTTTGCTTATAGAATTCTATCCCGGAATTATGATCTGGTGGGTGTAGACCAATAAATGACACAAAAGCGTTAGGGTCGACATATGACAATTATATTCGTAGTTCGGTAATATAATAAATTCATTAAAATACCTTGACAATATCAAAATTTTGCCTATTTGTTTAGTCTATAAATATTAAAAAAAATTCAGATTACATGCCTTCAGATTTTTTCTCAACTTGACCAAAACTCAACAAATTTTTCTTCCTCTATTTTTTATGGAAAGATAACTCATTCTAGCACATTTCAGTTGTTCAATTGCTTAGTCTACAACTACGCATAAAAATTCAGTAGCATACGGGTTGAAGTAAATGAAAAACTCATATGGGATTTTGAAGAAGTATTTGAATCTACAGGGTTATTGAGGAGGTGATTTTCGCAGATAAAATGAACAACATCAAATGTAGAAAATATAGAACGCAAACCATAAAATAATGAAACCAATGTCAAAGATACAATAAACAATAAATAAAGAAAAGTAGAAAATAATCCTAATGGGAAAAAAACCATAGCAGAACAGAGGAAAAAAAAAAATAAAACTTCAAAATTGTGATGTGTTTGAGGCGTGGTTGAAGATCGGTCCAAGTTTTGAGCGGCGTGAAATGCATCTTATTGTATGATAGTAAATTTACAGCGATAATCTCAAATGAGTCTAAGAGAAAAAAATTCAAGCTAACATTCAGAACGTGCATCCTTTTTCGAGATTCTAGAATTCAGACGTTAAATAAAAAAAAGTGGAAAAAGATTATAAGATGTTAAAATATATTAAAGAATAGAGAGAGACAAAAATCAAACCTTCAAAAATTTGATGTGTTTGAATCGGGATCAAGCGCGGCGAAGTTATGAGAAGTGAAAATTTTCAGAGCAGAGAAGATCGTCACTCTGGGTGAGAAGTTGAAGATGAGAAAATCTGAGGGATGCGTTTAAGAACGTGGAGTGATGTAGTGGTGGTGAAGGGTATTTTAGGTATTTTAAAAAACAGACCAACTTAGTTACTCTAGCCTATTCCGCTTTAATAAATAGTAGAAGATAATAAACAAAAATAATATAGTTACCTCTTAATATTCTGAAAAAATGCCGAAGACTTGCGCTATGAATAAATGGAGAATTCTGAAGATCGGTGCTGGAAAGAGACAGGTGCTCGATGCTCGGTGATCGAAAGAAAAATGCTCCTGAAGGAAAAGGAAGAAGTGCTCGATCGGTGATCGAAAATGAGGATTCTGTCTGCCACGGATTCTGAAAAAGTGACTATGTATTATTTAAAATCCGTGAGCGTTAATTTTGTAAAAAATCCGTGAGCGTTAATTTTGTAAAAAATTTAAAATGAATCCGGAGTTCTGATTTGCTGAATGTAGTAAACACTCCAAATTTGTATTATTTTAATATATACTTTTTAAAATTATATTATTTAAAAAAAAAAACCCATAATACTTGCACCGAGTGACGAACTAAAAATTGAGCTAGGTCCCACGTAGCACGTGCACCTGAAGATATGTAGGACTAAGTTCAGCCGCAAATACACAGAAGACAAGTTTGTTTTTATCAAATAAAAAAAGAAATAAAAAAAGGCCACGCTTGATTTGCTGTATATTCGAGGTATCTTCTCCTCCTACCCAGGAAGCGTCGTCGTTTGACGTTCCCTAATTTCTTGTTCCATCTCCATCGCCGACTTTCTTAGAACTCAATCACGTAGCTTCTCATTCTCGATTTTTGAAATTGGTTTTATCGTAATTGTTGGTTCGATAATTGAGAGAACAATTCACCTGTTGCTACTTGCATTGATCATTGAGGTGACTGTGATTCTTATTCAAGATAATTTTCTGGACTGTGGTATCGTTTCTGAATGTATTTAATCCCAATTTTTATGAGAGAGACAGATCAAACGGGGCGGGAAGTTGGTTGTTAGCTGAAAACATGTGTCCGTTTCGTTTGATTTATTTATCCTTTTTTAGTGATTGTCAGTTTGTTTCATTCATAAATTTGTTTCAATCTCTTAAAGACCGATCTTTTTATTTTAAGAAAGGTAAGTTTATAGCTAATTAAGAAAAAAATTGGCCTGAGGAAGATGCTGTGGCATATTTAATAACATGGTGAGAGAGATTCCCGTGGTTTTTGTTATATTGGGTGCTTGAGGAGGTCATAAATTGATACTATCCGAAATTTTATGGATTGTTAAATCAAACACCTAGCCAAATCATCCGTAGATTGAGGTCTCAACTTGTTGAGGAATGAAATGATCGAATCTCTCAAGTTTAGTTCCTCCTATGATGTCCTTTGTTGGAAACTTTTCATGATGGCAATGTTTGGACGAAACATTATGATTGTCGATCCTCAAATTTCAGTCACCAAATCCATTTTCTGTTTTGCAGCTGTGGGAACTCTGTTGTGATGGAAGACCTTAAAGAACGCCTAATCCTACCAAAACCTGCTTCTGCTTTTAATCTCAGAGATTCATCGAATAGGCCGGCTACCTCTGGCTGGCTAGGGGTGGATATTTCTGGCCTGAAAAAGCGAGGTCAAGGCCTTAGATCTTGGATACGAGTCGACGCAAATGGGAATTCCCAAGTGATAGAGGTTGACAAATTCGCCGTGATGCGTCGTTGTGATCTTCCTGCACGTGATCTAAGATTATTGGATCCCTTGTTTGTTTACCCCTCAACTATCCTTGGTAGAGAGAAGGCAATTGTCGTGAATCTTGAGCAGATTCGATGTATCATTACCGCAGATGAGGTTTTGTTGTTAAATTCCCTTGATAGCTGTGTGCTACAGTATGTGGTGGAGCTGCAGCGACGTCTACAAGCGGCGGGAGTTGGTGAAGTTTGGCAGTCTGAAGGTCCAGAATTATGCAGAAGGAGAGGAAGTAGAAATTTTGACAATATGTTTGCTAATTCATCTCCTGATTACTTGCCCTTTGAATTTAGAGCTCTTGAAGTTGCCTTGGAGACTGCCTGCACTTTTTTGGACTCTCAGGTATGCAACAAGAACCTGTTTCGCGTTCGCTTCCCTTCCCTTTATCTCTTTCCATGTCTTTGTGGACATAGGTATTGCATCTCAGACAGAATTATAAACTTGAAATTTCCTATTACTGAAAGTAACTCTGAAATTTCATTTCCTGATGCTGTTAATGACACTCTGTTTATGTTATGACGTAATTTTTTTCCTGTTGAAAGCACCATGAAATTAATGTTTAGAACATAGAATCTCTGTTCTGAATACTGCCGGATTCTGGTTCCTTATAATTTCCGTACAGATTTCGTGTTCGATAATTGTTGGAGCATATAACCAATAACTATACTTGGATTTGCAAATTTTTTGAAATGAAGGCAGCAGAACTAGAAATTGAGGCATATCCACTGTTGGATGAACTTACATCAAAGATCAGCACACTGAATCTGGAACGAGTTCGCCGATTAAAAAGCAGACTTGTTGCATTAACTCGGAGGGTTCAAAAGGTGTGAAATCAATCTGCTGGGTGCACCATCTTTATTTCCCCTGGCGATTTGGCTCTGATATATGCTTCTTACAAATTTCTAATGTTATTTTCTAGGTTAGGGATGAGATAGAGCAGCTCATGGATGATGATGGAGATATGGCTGAAATGTATCTCACTGAGAAGAAAAGACACACCGAAACATCATTTTATGGAGATCAATCTTTGATGGGAATCCGATCAGTTGATGGGTTTCTGTCTGCTTCTGCTCCTATCTCTCCTGTTTCTTCACTCTCTGGTGGCAGGAAGCTTGAAAAAAACCTTAGTTTTGCAAGGAGCAGACAGGATAGCGTGAGGAGCTCAGAAAGTGTTGTTAATAGAATAGAAGAGCTTGAAATGATGTTGGAGGCATACTTTGTTGTCATTGATAGCACCCTCAATAAATTGACTTCGGTATCATCTGCAACCATGTACATGTATTTTCTTTTTATTTTTTGTCTTCAGTCTTAACAATTTCTTGTCTAATTTCAGCTGAAGGAATATATTGATGATACCGAGGACTTCATCAACATTCAGCTGGTATGAGGCTTTTTTATGGTCTTACCTGCTCAACTTCTTTCTTCATTCCTGAAGAAATACATGTCTTCTGTTAAAAGCAAACAAATGTGTTTTAAGTGGTGTGAGCTATTTCTAAATGAGCCAAGGAAGAAACATGGTCATAAATATTCTTTCATTACATGGACCCTTTTAACAATCTTTACCTGATAAACAACTTGCATACGGAATTGTATTTCTAGCTACTAAATTATTATAATTCTTAAACCTCTATAAAAAGGAACAATGTACGTCAATGCAGCAATCTTCATCTGGATTCTGGCTGATTTACAATCTGAGATTCAGATAATGGAAGGTGCAACTATGAGTGCTGATAAACCTTAGAACTCATACTTCTAACCTATTAACCCCTTCCAAAGTTATATAGAAAGATAATGTTCAGATACTCGCAAGGTTCAGAGGTCCTGCTGTGATAGTTTATGTTCTCTGCAATTCTTTAATGTGCTTCCAATTTTTAGGCGCATGTTTTAGTTATCAATTACCCACGAAATTTCAATGTCTATAACATGGGGTCAGATCAATTGGATCATTATTTTTATGCAGGATAATGTTCGAAACCAGCTTATTCAGTTTGAGTTATTACTCACTACTGCAACATTTCTTGTTGCCATATGTGGAGTTGTAGCTGGTATATTTGGAATGAACTTTCCTATTCCCTTGTTTGATGACCCAGATGCATTCAAATGGGTTATAATAATCACTGGAGTTTCTGGACTCATTATGTTTTGCCTATTTTTATGGTTTTACAAGTATAGAAGATTGATGCCGCTGTAGAAATGGATAAATCAGAGGCATCTCTTCTCTAGTCACTAAGTTTTTCATGATCCACACTCGAGGTAAAGGTTCTCGCTCGAGTAATCTCACCTGTCCTTTTCCTTTCCATGAATGAGGAAATGGGATTTGAAACCATGATAATACACTCTTCTCTTGGTCTTTGCCATTTGCCGGTGGTATCATTCTCCCCGCTTTCCGAGTACTGGGCTGATTGTCCCTTTCTGCGGCTTTGCTTTTCCTGTCTAATTTCCAGCAAGAAATGGAATTGGGGTCTACTGGCCAAATTTCTTATCCGCGGACCGACATTTTTTGGGTTACAGGTTCGTAATACGGTAATAATGTTCCTGTGGGCTGTGCTATATCCCAAGTGAACTGCGCATATTTATTCACGAGTCTCTATGCCTACTAATAATTCACCTGTATAAATGAATGTTGTCTATTGAAATATTAAATAAGATTACTTATCATTCGCTTGAAAGTTATCTATGGAAAAGGTATTATATTCTTTGTTCACCAGTATTCTTATTTATTCTTAGTTTTCAGTTCATTAATATAAAGTATCTAAATAGATTAATTACTTAAATTTAATTCGTATATTTATTAGAACTTGATGCCTGATTTGAAAAAAGATAATAACAATCGTGATGAATAAAACAGTAGAGAGAAAGCTTGAAACAAATGGATTGGAAATTATATTTGTACTGAAATAAGCTTGAAATTTTCGAACAACTTATAAGTTATATTTCACATGATGGTTATCGTCACTGGAAAACTTCCTTTCCACATGAATTATTGATGAACATGAATTCGACCGAGATTTATCGTTTTAGCAAAATTTGTGTGAGACTGTCTCATGGGTCTTATTTATGAGACGAATATCTTATTTGGGTCATTTATGAAAAAATATTACTTTTTATGCTAAGAGTATTACTTTTTATTGTGAATATGAGTAGGGTTGATCCGTCCTACAGATTAAGATCCGTGAGACTATCTCACATGAGACTTACTCTTATGTTTTATAAGTAGATTGTTGTTAGATGTCAAAAGTTATTGTGGATAATATGATAATGCAAAATAGATAAATTTGGACCCATAATGTGGACAGATTGATAAAGATTTTACACCTTTTGATGCATCGTCTTTGCTGAAAGTTACTAGGCATCGTTTTCTATTAAATCAATTCTATATTGAAATTGATCGGTTCCCAATTTTGTTATCCAGAATTTGGATTTCTTACTCTAGAGATATTTTGATAACATATATTGTCAAAATATATACATGAAATAAGATATTGAATATTATAAAAACACGAGATTAGTGTATATATATATATATATATATATATATATATATATATATATATATATATATATATATATATATTGTTAATTGATAATATAGGTTTTGGTTAAATGGTATTTCGTAATTTTTTTAAAAAAAGACTTAAAATTTATAAAATATAAGTCTAATAGTGAAAATAATTTGATTGTTTTTGAGCTCCAATTCAATAAAATCCTTTGAAAGATTGCCGATTTTTTAAATATTTCACTTAGTTAAATGAAATCTTGTGAAATCTCATCAAATACCAATTTCATTTTGAAATCCAATGTTGGCAAACACTAAAATAATATTTTCAATTTCAAATTCAACCCAATTTCATGTTATCGAACACACTATTAGGTGTTTATTGTTAAGTAAAAAATAATGCTTTTAGCAGATCCGCAAATTTATCTCCTTATATTGTGGTAGTGTAGAGTTTCATGCTAAATGATAAATGTACATACATGATGAGTCTTACAAACTTAGATGTCAATGAGTTAAGTAGTTCATATTAAAAACAAATGTACATGATAAGCTACACCTACTTAGATGTCAACGAGTCAAGTAGTTAGATTCATAAATCCAGAAAGATGTGTTGCTTGTACTACGATTTGTTTCATATCACTCAAATATCGTTTCTCATGCTTTCTCCATTGGACAACAATCTTTTAGATTTATATATATATATATATATATATATATATATATATATATATATATATATATATATATATATCAATTAATTTATGAACTTTTATACACTATGATATACAATAACTAAAGTGGAATCGTGCTTGCGAAAGTGTCACATTTAAAAAAGGGTAAAACCACGAAGGGGCAAAATATCAAAGAAAAAGCAAAAAGTGAGAAAATAATTTAATAAAGCAGCCTTCCCAAGCCACTTACTTTCCACGTGTGATGCACAATGCAAACAAACTATGATTTATACAACTTTTTAGTTAATTATAAAAAATCATGTCCAAACTTATTAGTTTTAATCTCTAAATTTTTTAAAAAATCATTAAAATATATACGCAAAAAAAAAAAAAAACTAATTTATATATGGCATACAACACGTGGATAAGGTTACTACAATAATTTCTTTTTGTAGATTTAGATTAATTCAACAAATAACTTTAATAAAAATTAAAGTTTAATATTTAATAATATATTGCAATTAACATTTAATAAACTTTACCATTTTAGTTTAAATGGATATTTTAAGTCATTCATATGATTATTATGTGGATGAAATTATGATAATCATAATTTATTAAAGAATATGAGCAATTATTCAGATTAGTTATTTCAAAAAATATTGGATTTTTTTGAGATAAAAATATTGGATATTGTTTATAGGTATGATTGAGGAAAACTTTAAAATTTACCATGGATGTCAATTTAAAAAATAAATATAGCGGAAGTGTTAGAAATTTATCTATTGACACAACTTGAAATTAATTTGTCTGTTAACTGACAGTAAATTGTCGGATTTTTCACACAAAATTTAAGTGACTGTAATATATAGAAATAATTGACAAAATATCTATCTATATATACTAACGCACCGATGCAACTTGATGGTTAAGAAACAAAAACTCTATCCGTTGAGTTACATGTGACACATATTAAAATTTTAACACTTTACTAATATATATAATTATTAAAACAGACAATTTCGTCAAAAGTTAATTATTCTAAATGTCTCAAACTTAATAATATATTATATATATATATATATATATATGTATATATATATATAATCAATAATTTATGGGTAAATTTGTGAAAAATCTTTGTGCACATCTTTGAATTAAAATTCAGTACATCTCCACAATTTTTTAAGATTCACTACCTGACAATTATATAATTTTAGTTTTAATTTTCTACAAACCTAAAGTTACAATTTTGCCCTTTTATTATTTTAAAAAATATTATTTTATCTACAAAAATTAAATATTTTTTCTCAATCTAAAATATAATTTTTAAAAAAAATATTATTTCTCAATTAGCATGGGATAAGAGTAATACTTATTTTGATATACAAAGTACCTATAATGAGGTTTCGCTATTTGAATAATCCAAATGTATAAGAAAATATTATATTTTCGAGTAATCACCACAAATTCAGTTATTGTTGATCTTTTCATGAAAAATACATTATGATAACTTATTCATGTCATTTTATTTTTTAAAAAAAATTTAGTTCACCACTCACCATGAAATAAGATTAGATATTTATTTTGACCTACAAAGTACCTATTTTGGAGTTCTAAATGCTTAATTTGATTCTTTGAATACTCCAAATATGTAAAAAAATACTGGATCTTCGAGCAATCACCATAAATTCTGTAATTGTTAGTTTTTTCATTGAAATTGTGTTAGGATGACTTATTCATGCCATCTAATTTTTGAAAAAATACAGTTTCTCACTAATCTTGTAATTAGAAAAAATATTTAGTTTGAACTATAAAGTACCTATTTTAGGGTTTCAGATATTTGATTTGGCTATCTGAATACTTCATATCATGTGTTAGAAAATACTTGAATTTTAGTAATATTAAATGACTTTTGATGGTGTCATTTGTGAAGTTAAAATATGATGCCTTAATTGGTACAAAAAGTATCTAATTAATGTCTAAAAATACATGATTTTACTCCATAAATACTCGTATCCAATTATTTGGAGATGTCAGAATATAGTTTGAAGTGAATATTGAGTGGCATTGATAATGACATTCATGAAGTAAAAAATTTGATACCTAAATTAATACAAATAAAACATAATTGGAGTCCACAAATACTTGATTTTACCCTTTAAATATTCAAATTCGATTATTTTAGGATGTCAAAATATATAGTTTGAAGTTAATAGGGAGTGAACTTTGATGATGAGATTTGTGAATTAAAGATGTGGTACCTAAATTAGTATAAATAGTACCTAATTCAATCACACCGATAATTGATTTTACCTTTTGAAGACTCAATTTTGATTATTTTGGCATATTAAAAAATATTTCAAGTAATATTGAGTTACTTTAGACGTGTCATTTGTGAAGTTAAAATATGATATCTAAAGTGGTACATATAGTATCTAATTCGAGTGTATCAATACTTGATTTTACTCCATAAATACTAAAATTCAATTAATTTTTTATGTCAAAATATATAGTTTGAAGGTAATATTGAGTGTTCTTTGATGATGATATTCGTGAAGTAAAAATATGATAGCTAAATTAATACAAATAATATCTAATTCGAGTCACGAAATACTCGATTTTACCATTTAGAAACTATAATTTGATTATTTGATGTTGTCAAAAAATATAGTTTGAAGTTAATATTTTCTACGGTGTTGAAGTAAAAATGTGATACATAAATTGGTATAAGGAAAACATAATTCGAGTTACAATAGTTGATTTTACTTTGTAAATACTCATATTCGATTATTTGGGATGTCAAATTAAACATTTTTAATGCTACATTTTTAGATATCACATTTATAATTCACAGATGTCATTATCAAATAAGTAATATGTCATATTTTTACTTCACGAATGTAAAAAGAATATAATTTGAAGTTAATAGCTTTTGTTGGTGCCATTACCAAAGGCCACTCGATAATATCCATGGAGTCGAATTAGGTACTATTATTATTAAATTAAGCATTATATTTTTACTTCATGAATGTCATTATCAAATGTCACTCAATATTAACTTTGAAATATTCATTGTAAAATCCCCAAATAATCGGATATGCGTATTTAAGGGTAAAATCAACTATTTGTAACTTGAATTAAGTTTTCCTTATACCAATTCAGGTATCGCAATTTTACTTCACGAATGACAACATATAAAATATTAACTTCAAACTATATTTTTTGAAAATCATCAAATAATCAAATTTGAGTCTTTGAAGGGTACAATCAACTATTTTGTGACGCGAATTAGGTTTTTTTTGTATAAATTTAGGTATCACATTTTTACTTCACAAATATCATCATCAAAGAACACTCAATATTACCTTCAAATTATATATTTTGACATAAAAAATTAATTGAATTTTAGTATTTAGGGAATAAAATCAAGTATTGGTACACTCAAATTAGATACTATCTGTACCAATTTAGGTATCACATTTTAACTTGACAAATGACACATTAAAAGTCAATCAATATTACTTGAACCTTTATTTTTTTATATGCTAAAATAATCAAAATTGAGTCTTAAAAGGTAAATCAAATATATGTAGGATCAAATTAGATATTATTTGACCCAATTTAGGTACCACATCTTTAATTTATAAATTTCATCATCAAAAGTCACTCAATATTAAATTTAAATTATATATTTTGAGATAATCAAATAATCGAATTTGAGTATTTAAAGGATAAAATCAAGTATGTGGACTTGAATTATGTCTTATTTGTATTAATGTATTAAATTGTTGAGTAGGTCTCATGTGAGACCGTCTCACGGATCACAATCTGTGAGACGGGTCAACCCTACCCATATCCACAATAAAAAATAATACTCTTAGCATAAAAAGTAATACTTTTGCATGGATTATCCAAATAAAGATCCGTCTCACAAAATACGACCCGTGAGACCGTCTCACACAAGTTTTTGCCTAAATTGTTACTTCATGAGTGTCATTATCAAACTATATTTTGACATCTCCAAATAATTGGATATGAGTTTTATGGAGTAAAATATGTATTTGTAGACTCTAATTAGATACTATTTGTACCAATTTATGTATCACATTTTAACTTCACAAATAAAGCCATCAAAAGCCACTTAATATTACTTGAAACTCAAGTATTTTCTTACATATTTGAATTATTCGAATAGCCAAATCAAATATTTGGAACACCAAAATAGGTACTTTATCGATTAAAATAAGTATTTTTTTCTAATTCTATGATTAATGAGAAATTGTATTTTTTCAAAAATTAGATGACATGAATACGTCATCCTAACGCAATTTCAATGAAAAAAAACTAACAATTACAGAATTTATGGTGATTGCTCGAAGATCCATTATTTTTTTTTACATATTTGGATTATTCAAAGAGCCAAAGTAAGCATTTAGAACACCAAAATAGGTACTTTATATGTCAAAATAAATATCTAATCTTATTTCATGGTGAGTGGTGAACTAAGTTTTTTTTTTTATAAATAAAATGACATGAATAATTTAACATAATACATTTTTCATGAAAAAGACCAACAATGACCAAATTTGTGGTGATTACTCAAAAATATAGTATTTTTTTTATATATTTGGAATATTAATAGAGCGAAATCAAGTATTCGAAACTCTATAATATGTACTTTGTATGTCAAAATAAGTATTTACTCTTATTTTATGATAATTGAGAGATAATTTTTTTTAAAATTATATCTATGTGAAGAAGACATGTATAATTTTTGTGAATAAAATAATATATTTTTTTAAATAATAAAAGAGCAAAATTGCAATGTTAGGTTTATAGGGAATTAAAAGTAAAATTATATTATTGTCAGATATTAAATTTTAAAAAATTATAGTGAAATACTGAATTTTAATTCAAAGACGTGTGAGAGATTTTTCACAAATTACGGATAATTTATCCATTCACTTATTAATTTTTATAGTCGCCACCTTTTCGCATATATAAAGCCAGCCCATTTGGCCATCTGTAGTTCGTGGAGAACTGAGCTTCATTAGTACTGACAGAGCTATGGAGTTGGTGAAATACATCTGCCCCGATTCTCCATATGTATGCACAAATCTTCTTCTTCTTCTTCTTCTTCTTCTTCTTCTTCTATCTTTTTGTAATTTGTGGGCATTAAAATTATCGTGGGAAATTTTATTCACGTTTAATTTTGGAGTTTCAAGCATTTATGCGATAGGATTACGTAAACCCCTGAGTTACACGGTTATTGATTGAATCTTGAAAAGCATGGGCCTTTCAGACACACAGAAACTGTCATCACCAAAAAAAATAAAAATCAGTGAATACCTGCGATGTAAATGAGCTGCAGCATTCGTTCTTGTGTTTCTTGTGCAATCATATCAAAGTATGGGTTAAATGTTTTGGTTTTTATTTATTTTTCTTGCCATTCTAAATGGAATTCTTGATTTTCAATTATGCGAGCAGACATGTAATCAAAGTGCAAAATGAACCTATCGTCTTCTCTTTTTATTGTTTTTTATGTATCAGAAAACAATGCATTTTGTATTCCGAATGAGGAATTTTATTTATTCGCCTTTAATTTTGTATTTTGGACAATTTGTGGCTGAGTGACACTCTCTGTTTGGTAGTTTTTTCTTGATATAAACGAAAAATAATACTGACATATTGCCTACGAGGACTGGGATGGCTGCAATTTTTCATGTACACTTATATTTGATGCATGATATTTTCGGAAAAATAGGATTGGCCCCTCCCTCTAAAATCTTCTGAGCTCGAGCTTTACTTTTGTCCCCCATTTGAAAATCATGGCTCCATCATTGATTATAGTTGATTGAACCGGTAAATTTCTTGAATCTTGAAAGGTATAGGCTATTTACCATTGTTTAATAATTCAATGTTCATAAAGGTTCAGAATAAAGTCTTGGGTTTTTGAAGGAATGTGAAAAGAAGAGAATTTGTCCCACTTAAAGGGTGTATCGCAACATGTGTTTTATTATTCTTATACACAATACATTGATATCAGGCAATAATTTCTTTTGTTGATTTTCTGATGGTTCTAATTTGAATCTTGATTTTACTCTTGTTGATCAGGTATGGAATAAAAATGGAGTTTCTGAGTGTTTTGACAACTTATATCCTTTGAGTTTCATTTTTTTTGATGTTATATTTAATCATATGACTTCTAAGACTACACTCTTATATGCCCATATGCGTCCTTTATTGTTTTTCCTTAGCAAAATTCACAGTGTTAGGTTTTGGAGCAAATTTGGCAACTGCTGTTATGGTTGCTGGGCTTGGAATTTTTAATAAGCAGCATAAAGATAGGAGGAGGGTACGTAAAAAACTTTTATTGTTTAATTATCCATGGAATTTTGTATATGTGTAATTGCAGCTACATACAGTGAAGGAAAATTTAATAGGGTGATCCAGAAGAATTAACAGAAGACTTTGTTGTGTTCTTGAATTAATCTCGAGTTATGTCTCATATAATTGACTTGCTAACATTTTCACGTATCTGCGGTGATTACTGATAATTACTGATATGCTTTGTTTGTGTAGTATTGAAACATTTTAAATCTTTCTACATAAAGCGTATTCATTCTATGATGTTGTTTACTTATGCTCTTCTCCTTTGAGTCTCTCTATGAGCTTTTCAAATTTTTCTGCAATGATGTCAAATTTTGCAGATACATCTTTCAGCAAGAATTTTAGTGTACATTCTAGCTGCTTTTGGAGCATGTGTTACAACTTTTGACATGGCTGTTCTTGTGAAGACGAGCACCCAATCCACTCCGTATCATGAATGGCTCTTTAGATGCTCCCGATTCTCAGTCTGGGTAAACCAAAATTTAGTTTAATTAATAGAAAATCCAGGAAGACAGCGTTCATATTGTTTTCTTAAACTATAGTTTGGTTTTTTGTGAATCTCAGGTGATCATTTTACTTGTATCAAGGTGTGGAAGTTGGTTGGATGTCTTATCCAATGGAATGCTGTGTTTTTGGTGGATAGCAAAACTTGCTCTCTTGATCCCTCAACTGCAAATTGTTCTTTCTTCACCTGGGGTAATCATCACATAAATTACGTAATTATCACTTTATCTCAGATATTATAGACTGTGCATCTTCTCCTAAGCACATGCCTTGTTGAATGAGACTCAAGAAAGGTTTGATTTATGTTCCGGTATTTGGAGTCTTGGACACACTGGAAATAGGTTGCAACTGAGGTGATCAGGGATTTTCTCTGCATGTACATATGCTGTATGATGGTAGTTGGCATTATGTCAACGTTTGATTGCTGCATAGAAAATTCTCAATAAGCTTCCAACCCTGTTATATTTGACTCAGTTTCTGGTAATCATTTGAAGTTCAAGATTGCCAATAATAAATAGAATAGATCATACGACTGCAGTTGCAATGTGGAGAATAACGTTCTTTTAAATTAGTTAATTTAAAGCTAGAAATGCTAAACGACGAGTCACAGTGACTAACTATGGAATCGGAGAACAATGTTACCTGATTCAATCATTTATGAAATTCCGCGGGCTTTTTATGCCTGCTATGTGTCATTGCCTATTCCTTTAGTTATTCTCAAGAGCCTGTTCTTTTCTGGTTCACCTCATTTTGTACATGTTCTAAGAAGTTGATTAAAGATAGGAAATGGATATTCAAGTATTTGTATTTGTTGGTCCCACGTGCGGAATTTGAGATAATAAAACCCGAAAATAAAGAATAAACTGGACACCGAGATTTACGTGGAAAACCCCTAAAAATTATTAGGGTAAAAACCACGGGCAAGATGAAAAGAATTTCCACTATAATATTTTGTGGTGTAAAACTCACTCACTGTGTTTCCAAAGAGAACACACACTCTCTTAATACAGGAGAACAAAACACCTCACAAATATTATAGAACTAAGCACTCAAATGCTTATAAGATGAGAGAAAACTCGAAGAAGGGATGATTTCCAAATGAAGGGAGGAGCTCTATTTATAGAGCCCCTTGACCGTGTGAAAACGTGTAAAACGCGTCTTCCATCTTTCCACGAAACCTTTGAGCAGCCCACGTTTTTTTTCTTTTGCTGCCACTTGTGCATTTAATGCACCTACCGACATTTCTCCCACTTGGAGATTTGATTGAGAATCAAACACATCTCCACACATCCTTTCAATCTTGCCATTTCCTGCTGCTTACGTTTCTGCTAGACCACTTGAGGATCTACACCACTCAAACTTATCAGTGTTCACTGGCTTGGTCAGAAAATCAGCTATGTTGTCCTTCGTATGGATCTTCTGCATATCCATGCTTCCTTCTTCTACTACTTCTCGTACAAAATGAAATTGTACTCCAATGTGTTTAGTCCTGGAATGAAAGGCTGGATTCCTTGCGATGTGCAAGGCACTCTGACTGTCACAAAACAAAGGAACATTCTCTTGTTTGTGCCCAATCTCCTCCAATAACCTTTTAATCCATATTGCCTCCTTGCAAGCTTGAGTAGCTGCCATATATTCTGCCTCCGTTGTAGATAACGCCACAACTGTCTACAGTTTTGAAACCCAGTTTACTGCTCCTTCTGCAAGCGTAAACACATAACCAGTAGTAGATTTCCTCTTATCAGGATCACCTGCATAATCTGAATCGACATAGCCCCTGAGTGTAAAATCCGATCCTCCATAACATAATGCAGCATTCGAGGTACCCTTAATGTATCTAAGGATCCTCTTGACAGTGCTCCAATGCTCTCGTCCAGGATTCGCCATATACCGACTAACTGCTCCCACTGCTTGAGCAATGTCCGGTCTTGTACACATCATGGCGAACATCAAACTTCCCACTGCTGATGCATACGGTACTCGAGACATCTCCATCCTCACTGCTTCACTGCTAGGACACATCTCGGAGGATAACTTGAAGTTAACAGGAAGAGGGGTCGAGATTGGCTTACTATCTTGCATATTGAAGCGTTGCAAGACTTTCTTCAAATAATTTCTCTGGGAAAGCCAAATCTTTCTGTTACTTCTGTCTCGGTGAACTTGCATCCCTAGAATCTTGTTTGCTGGTCCCAAGTCCTTCATATCAAATTCCCTAGCCAACTGTGCCTTCAATTCTTGGACCCGATCTTTGTTGGGGCCTGCTACCAACATGTCGTCCACATACAACAGCAAATTGATATAATCATCAACAGACCTCTTGAAATATGTACAAGGGTCTGCACTCAGTCTGTTGTATCCAAGGCTCATGATATAGGAATCAAATCTCTCGTACCAACACCTCGGCGCCTGTTTGAGACCGTACAAAGATTTCTTCAACCTGCAAACCAAGTTCTCTTTGTCTTTTTCCGCAAAACCTTCTGGCTGGAGCATATAGATTTCTTCTTCAAGATCTCCATGAAGGAATGCCGTTTTCACATCTAGCTGTTCTAGATGTAGGTCAAACACCGCACACAATGCCAACACCACTCTGACTGTTGTAAGCCGAACCACAGGAGAAAATATCTCATTGAAGTTAATGCCTTCTTTCTGAGCATACCCTTTTACTACCAATCTAGCACGATATCGCTCCACTTGGTTATTGCCATCACGCTTGATCTTATAGACCCATCTGTTACCAATGGCTTTCCTCCCTTGTGGTAGTGTAACAAGATCCCAAGTTTTATTCATGTCTAATGCCTCCAACTCTTCTTGCATTGCTAACATCCACAAGGATACATCCGAGCTTTGAGTAGCCTCGTGGAAACTCGATGGCTCACCATCCTCTGATAATAGACAATATGCAATGTTGCTTTCAGTGACATAATCTGAAAGCCAACCTGGTGGTCTTCTGTCTTGAGTTGACTGCCTCACATTGGAAACTTCAGACTCAACATGTTCTTGTTCTTCGTGCTCTGGTACTGCTTCACAAGAAACTTGACCTTCGTCCGTCTTATTTTCCACCTGAAAATAGTAGTTTCTAAATTCGGTGTGCCTTTGTCTCCCTTTACTTTATCTTCCTCGAAGATAACATCCCTGCTGATGACAAGCTTGTGAACAGTAGGATCCCACAAGCGAAACCCCTTTACTCCATCAGCATAACCCAAGACAATACATTTTCTGGATTTCGAATCCAACTTTGATCTTTCTTGCTCATTGTACAGAACGTACACAGGACTTCCAAATGTATGCAAATGAGAATAATCTGTCGGCTTCCCGGTCCACATCTCCATCGGAGTCTTCAAATCAATCGCCACTGAAGGAGAACGATTGATAATATAACAAGCGGTTTTGACTGCTTCCGCCCAAAATGACTTTTCTAGACCCGCAGTCCTCAACATAGCTCTTGTTCTGTTCAACAAGGTCCTATTCATCCGCTCCGCCACTCCATTCTGTTGAGGTGTGTAAGCCGTCGTGAACTGTCTTTTGATGCCCTCATGTTGACAAAATGCATCAAACTCGTCACTGGTATATTCTCCTCCATTGTCAGTCCTCAGACACTTGATTTTCTTTTCTGAATCAAGTTTAACCCGCGCTTTGAAATCTTTGAAGACCTGGAAACATCGGATTTCTTCTTGATTGGATACACCCAACATCTCCTAGAGAAATCATCAATGAACGAGACAAAGTATCTCGCTCCTCCTAGGATACAACCGGTGCTTGCCAAACATCCGAATGAATCAGCTCCAATATGCTTTTGCTCCTGGCAGTAGAAGTGCCAAACTTTAATCTGTGTTGTTTACTGGTAACACAATGCTCACAAAAGGGTAGTGACACTTTTGTAAGTCCCGGCAGCAGCTTCTGTTCTGAGAGAATTTTCAACCATCGTTCTGACATATGCCCGAGCTTTCTATGCCATAACACTGTTAATTCTTCTCCTGAACCATTTGATGCAACAGCTAGTTCTGCTTCTTTGTGTGTTTCTCCCAAAAGAACATACAGATTTGCAGCAACCTTTTCCGCCTTCATAACCACAAGCGCGCTTTTCACAATTTTCATGATCCCTTTCTCGATACGAGTTTTGCACCCGATGTCATCCAATTGCCCCAAGGACAAAAGATTTTTCGTCAGTCCTTTCACATGTCGTACCTCCTGTATGGTGCGAATGATGCCATCAAACATTTTAATTTTGATAGTACCGACCCCAGCGATTTCCAAGGCATGATCATTTCCCATGAATACAGATCCACCTGAGATTGGTTCATAATGATCAAACCATTCTCTCCGAGACGTCATATGCCACGTCGCTCCTGAATCCATAATCCATGTGTCACAAAATTTGTGTCTGCCTTCTGCAACAGTTGCTGCTTCGCTGAATAATATTTCACCACTGCCTGAAGTACTGGCTACATTTCCTTGAGAACTTTTATCGATACTCGTACACTCTTTCTTGAAGTGCCCTTTACCGCCACATTTAAAGCAGTAAATATTTTTCTTCTTACTTCTTGACTTTGATCTACCTCGCCTTTGGCTCTCACTGGAGTCACGGTCCATAAATCTTCTTCTTATCATCGGTAACGCCTCTGCCTGCTTCGAGGATACCAACCTATCTTCCTTATTCTTGCGTCGGCTTTCTTCTCCGAGAACCGCAGTTAAGACATCGTCGAATCTTAGAAAGCCCATAAGAATATTGTTGGTAATGTTGATGATAAGTTGATCATATGAATCTGGTAGACTTTGAAGTAGAAGCTCCGCACGTTCATTTTCCCCTATTTTATGCCCCATGGAAGTGAGTTGGGCAAATAGAGTATTTAGTGTATTGATATGGTCGGTCATCGATGAGGATTCCGCCATCCGAAGAGTATAAAGTCTTCTCTTTAGGAAAATCATGTTATGTAGACTTGACCTCGTACATCTTTGTCAGAGTATCCCAGATAACTTTGGCTGTTTTTATCTCAGAGATACTTGACAAAATTTCGTCAGCTATAGCCAAGTGTAAATTGGCAACAGCATTATCATTCATCTCATTTCACTTTCCATCATCCGTAATCTCCACCGGTCTATCTCCAATAACCGCCAAGCAATTCTCCTTTCTTAAAATTGCTTGTATCTTTATTTTCCACAGCATAAAATTGCTTCCGTTGAACTTTGCTATCTCGTACCTTCCCGCCATTATGTCTACAACAATTTTAGTAGACCGGACAAAATAATCCCGCCTTAAATAAAAAATCTCAAAAAATCTTTTCTGATGTGGAAGATCAGTTTAGGCTGCAACCACAGAGCATACTCAGAATTTTAAGAAATTTTAAACCAAGGCTCTGATACCACTTGTTTGTCCCACGAGCGGAATTTGAGATAATAAAACCCGAAAATAAAGAATAAACTGGACACCGAGATTTACGTGGAAAACCCCTAAAAATTATTAGGGTAAAAACCACGGGCAAGATGGAAAGAATTTCCACTATAATATTTTGTGGTGACTCACTGTGTTTCCAAAGAGAACACACACTCTCTTAAATACAGGAGAACAAAACACCTCACAAATATTATAGAACTAAGCACTCAAATGCTTATAAGATGAGAGAAAACTCGAAGAAGGGATGATTTCCAAATGAAGGGAGGAGCTCTATTTATAGAGCCCCTTGACCGTGTGAAGAAGCGTCTTCCATCTTTCCACGAAACCTTTGAGCAGCCCACGTTTTTTTTTCTTTTGCTGCCACTTGTGCATTTAATGCACCTACCGACAGTATTTGTATACAAAGTTCTAATCAAATGTCATTGTCTGAAATCTTCTCTTCAAATCCTTTTCCTCTGTGTGATGCTTGATTGAAAAGATACACATTTAAGGATAAATGAAATAAAAAAGTTGACATATTTATGTGTTGTGCATCTTCATTCACAGGTTTTGAAATGGACCATGGAAATCTGCGGGGCTCTCATAGACATCTTTTTTGGGATTTTGATAAACATAATTAGAGTAAGAGCCGCAAATTATGAAAGCAGGTAGCTCTAATCTCATAAAGGTTTAAGGTTTAGCTTTTCAAGTTCTTGGAAAATCATTGTAAGAATGTTTGACGGCCCCGTTAATTACAATTAAAATAATCAACGAAAATAATGGTGGAAATCTATTGTGTTAGACGTTGCATTGTTGAATTACATTAAATCCATGCTATCTTTGTCAACTAGTTACCTCTCTAAATAGTATGTAACATTGTGAAGAAGCAAATGAAGTTGAAATGGTTGATATGTTTTCTAGATGGCCAAGCCACCTTATCATGTATTGAACTAAACAAACTTCTGAACTTAATGTTGATATTGAAGGTGCACTCATCATATTTTACTATTAAAGGCTTGAAATAAATAAAGACTATAATTTTCATCTCTTGCGATCAAAGGTTCTATTTTTGTGAAGTTTTTGCAATCCCTACTCTATTATCGAGGCACCGACATGGTTTTTTTACTCAAAATATTGACATGCTCTCTTTTAGGTTGTTCAATGTTGCTTCATATTGCCTGAGCACTAAAAAACTATTATATCTTCATAGAGTTTCTTTTAAAATGTAAATTATATTTGATATACATATATGCAAATCAATGTGAAAGTTAGTTTATGTTTATAATACTGATGTAGTATATCTGTCATGGGTGACCTTCAGTTTAATCATGGAACCTCTCCTTCCTTACCAAATGGAAATCGAAGAAGATAATTTCAGGGACATGGTATGAATATTCTCCATCATTCTTCTATTCTTTTTGGTGCTTCGAAGTGACATTTATCATGCATAAAAGAGCTAATGGAGGCCCATTTTAACGTTAATGTTGCTGGTAATTTAACTATTTTCTTTACTTGTTATTGCTGAATTCAATGTTCCATTGGCTTTTCCCTTCTCTTAAAAGTCGTCATGTATCACAAATTTATATCACTTCTCAGTTGCAACTTCATCAACTCAAAAATGTGAAAACCTTTGCCCACATGTATCAGCTGTACCATGATAATATGTCATTTCCCTTGCAAAGTTTGAACAATTAGTTTCAAAATCTTAGTTTTTATTTTTGCAATAAGCTTTTTGTATTTCTTCAAAACCGAGCACTAAAAATTGAAGATTTTGAATTTATAATTGAATCCATAAATCCGAACACACTATTACAATCTCTGTGAATAACAATCACAAAACCGTTTCAATGAGACTTAAGGTATGCACGCACTGTGAGCCGGATTATAATTATGTATGTGAACCAGATTTTGATTATGCCCTGTTTTATATTATCGTTGAAGGGAATCATTTGTAAAGTTTGGCATTTCATGACATTCAAATTGGTTGATCCTGTAATGCAACATGGTGCAAATAAGCAGCTTGAGTTTGAAGATTTACTGAAGCTACCAGTAGATATGGATCCATCTTTTTGCCATAATATGATACTGAAATTTTGGGAAGGTCAACGAACAAATAACTTTAATCACCCTTCTTTGTTCAAGACAATTTGCTTGGCTTATGGATGGCCTTACTTTTGCATAGGTCTGGTAAAGGTAATACATTGTATTCTACCTATCACTTTAATTTGGCTCTAATATTTGCCTTGTAGTGTTATTCAATCTTTGAAATAAATTTGAGTTTATCACCTTCATCAAAGATTTGCTTCTTAGAATTATCACAATAACCACAAATCATTTTAATTATCTTGCTTGTCCTCATGTTTTTCGAAACTAGAAAGTTCAGGAGTTTCTCACTGTCTCATATGGAAACAAATGGTTGGAAATTTGTAGATCACTATGTTTTCAAAAAGACGTAGTTGAGTTTATGAATTTGGTGTGTTACGTTGTTTACAACTTGCAGAAAGCTATGCCAGAGAAATAATTTCATAATGTATATTATAATACGGATAATTTACGTCTTAAACAGTATGTGAAGCCATTTAGTGTTACACTATAGATTTCTTTGGCAAGTTGAAGTTTATAGACATATGAGTCCCGTTCTCATTTCATTCAATTTTTTTTCGCCGTTTCAATTACCTGCTTTTTTAGGTGCTCAACGACTGCATTGGCTTTGCTGGACCACTACTTCTCAATAAGCTAATTCGGTTCCTTCAACAAGGTTTACGTATTTCAAACATTTTACTCTGTAGGTTTCTAGGTTCGTTGTTGTTTGTTTTTTCTTTTTCTTTTTGTTGTAAACAAAAGATGATATTCAAAATTCGTATTGATATTATCAATAAATATTTAACTATAAAATATTTTGTGCCATGTTTATGATTTTATTGTTATTTACAATAATTTCTACCATTTTTGTGCATAAATATTCTCTCACCTTTAGAAAGGGTTAATTATTGTACCCTAAATTTAGAGAGAAAGAGTTTTAACATTTGCCTGATAAATGTATGTTTGCATGGCCGAACCATGTAAAATGCTATGTTATGGTATTGTCTTGCTATTATTGCACTTTTCAACGTGGTATCTTAGTAAACTTTATGATTTTTTTTAATCATAAATTATGCACAAAAAAAAGAAGAAGAAAGAAAAAATACAAGAAGAAGGAACAATGTTGTCCTGGTTATTGTTCCTAGTTCATATCTAGTCACTGTTCTAGAATGATTTTTTCTTATTGTTTGGTTTATCTTTGCTTGTCTATCCTCCTGTGGTCACAATCATTCTGTTTATAAGTCTCTAGAAGATGGAAGATCTGATCTTTGTCTTGATGTTTCCCAGTTTTGTATGCATTATGGTGCAAGTTTTCTCAAAACCTTTTTATCTTTCAAGTTAGTGGCTGAATCACATAAATTATGTTTTCTTGCTTTCTATTTTGATCATTTTCCTACAGCTTCATGTAAATTTTATAGATGAGTTGATACAAAAGCACAAGAATCACCTATATTCTATTATTAGTTTCTATAGCATGTATAATACTTTGAATAAAAAAAAGCATTTATCCCAATTTAAATTATGACCATGGATTCATCTATGGTCGAGCTTGGTGATTATAGTTATATCTATAAGACCTATATAGGTCAAGTTCGTTTTTTTCTTGAATTGGAGTGCAACTGATTCCCTAGACAAATTATAATATAGACTAGATTATGTGTTATCCTAATCTTTGCTCCAACAAACACCTCATACTATTCACATCATTTCACAATTAACTCACAATGTATTGAGCTATTGCAACTTGTTTTTGTGAAGAGCTGCTGAAGGACAGTGGGATATATGGTGCAAGGAAATTGCAAAATATATTGATTTTTTGTTCATCCAACAGGTTCCAAACATGTTGATGGTTATGTCCTTGCAATATCATTGGGCTTCGTATCTGTTTTAAAGTAATCTTTCTTCGCTTCTCATATAGTTATTTATGATTTTTCTTATGATTTCTAGTGATATTCTGTTTTAAATATTCATTTATTTGCGTAGATCATTCCTTGATACACAATATACTTTTCATCTTTCACAACTGAGGCTGAAGTTGAGATCTAGCATTATGACTCTCATTTATCGTAAGGTAAATCTTTAGAATAGCTCCTGAAACTGTATTTTCTCAAAATGCAATGTGTTCTCTCATCGGTTTTTTCCTATACAGGATGCATGATTATATTTTGCTGACTGCCCGCATATATTCTCTTAGTGTCTTTGTGTTAGCTTAGCAGAGAGATCAAAATTTTCTGAAGGAGAAATTCAAACATTTATGTCTGTTGACGCTGACAGGATTGTAAACCTGTGCAATAGTGTCCATGATATGTGGAGGTTATAATTCCAGTCCTTTAAAACTATAACTTGTTTTCTCAGATTTTATTTTCTAGATATTACACATCTTACCTCACCTAACTGATCAATGAAGTTATATAATACCCTCTCTGAAACAGTATGTGAGTTGGTACCACCAGATAAATGTGCCAAATACATCAGCAAATCCTGTAATTATGTTTTAACTTATTGCATTTTGTAATTGCATCAGCTTGCCTTTGCAAATTGGGATTGCTCTCTATCTTCTATATAAACAAGTCAACTTTGCCTTTGTGTCCGGGCTAGCGATTACTATTTTGCTAATTCCAGGTATCTCAACAAAGTGATTTGTTTATTAAGTTGTTCACATACAAATGATAATTGATTTGAACCATCCTTCGGTTGTCAAGCTACAGTTACCTTTTTCTTAATTGCTTTTATACACTTTTCCCCCCAAATCTTATGTAAATTTTAATAAGAGCTGAATTATATTCTTAGTTGTTCACAATTTAATTCACAGTTAACAAGTGGATTGCTAATTTGATTGCAAATGCCACCAAAAATATGATGGAGCAGAAGGATGAAAGGTATATACATTTTTTCGAGACTCCATGATAACCTAGAACTTGCCTCTGTCTATACCATTGTCTCATCTTTCCCAATATTCTTGTTAGTGCAATACTGAGACAGGTTTGGGTGTTGGCTTTAGGACAGGGTTAGAATCCATAATGGATGACATGTTAGAATATTTGTGCATGCAAACATTTAAGAGAACAGAACCAAAAAAAAAAAAGTTCTTTGTAAAATCTGTTGGAATACCGTTTTCTCGCACCTAAGGCGTAACAGAAGTTTAAAAAATTTTGCTTTGACGTTCAAAACGTTCCTTGGGCGTCGTATGAATAAAACATTCATAGGATGTTTAGATCTGTTTACCTTTGCGTATTTAACGATGGACAGCAAACCAGTTCGGGATTAGCGGAGATGGTTCTTTTTATAAATCCCTAAGAACGGATCTCACGTCTTCTTTGATCGTCAAATAAGGTCCACGTTCATAGACTGGATTCCTCATATAGATCACACTAGAGATCTAAACGAAATTTGCATCGAGATTGGATCGGCGGAATTTCAAAAATCCGACGAGGAGCGGCGGCGTAGGCGACGGCGAAAGAATTGGCCGAAATTTTTTCTTAAAGATTCAAGTTGGCTGAAAACACTGTGTGGAGGAGAGAAGAGAAAATTTTGGTTAACAAATTTTGGCGTAAAGTTTATGTTATTTCATATAATCTTTAATGAAATATTTATAAGTTTTGATTCTTGATCAGATAAAGAATCCTACTTGGATCAGGACACTGTTTTTCCATTATTTAAAATATCTCATTTATGTATTTTCCATTCTTGAAAATATCATGCATAATTAAATCAATATCAACTTTTTATACATATATATATTTATGATTTAAATTAAATAACTTTTATTTAATTACTCAATTAATTATTTAATATATTCTAGACTCTTTCAGAATATTTCATGAAAATTTTGCACTTAGTAGTCACCACTACTAACATTTTTATTTAATTAGCAGGTTCTAAATTGACTAAATAAATAATTGTGAATTCATTATAACCCCGATCGACGATCAGACAACAACGATGTGTTGAGGGTACAAATCTCGTTCATATAGTGAAAAATGAAAATTTTGCACTGATCCATTTTTTGCAGCTGCCAGTTTTGTGAACTCTTTCACCAAAATAGGCAGTTTCACTCTCGTTACTTAATTAGCTATTAAGCTAACTTCAACATCTTCCATCATATGGAATCAACTTATAAACGCATTTATAAGTGATCTGTTTGATCTCCATCAAACTATAGTCGCTCATTGAACTTGATTATCTCAACATGAACACAAAATCCAATACTTGTGCGACCTTCAATAGTTCAGAAATATAGCCATCCATTTGTCACAACTTCACGTGATTTAGAATAACATTTATTGTTATCCGGGCTTACCCTAATTAGCCTCATTCTTTTCATCAACCTCTTGATCAAGAATGTCAGAACTCAAGTCTGATTGCACCCATCGGATTATGGTAAGAGCGTCTAGTAGTACCGCTCCATGATCCTGTATGTATCACTGATAGTGCTTGCAAGAACCTTAAGTTATGGTTAGTGTACAGTACGGTCCCTTCAACTTATATACCTCGATCGAATATGCAACCATTAGTATATTGTGAGTTGCAAATGAATTCGATAACGATGTGATATATCTTTGAGTAATAATAGTGATATGATATGTGCAACTGAGGAAACACCTTTTCAAATTACACATGTCTTATTCTGGCCAGAGATTCCTTGCACTATTCTCGTCAGATCACATAAAATATCTACGCAAATGGTGAATCCCTGACTACAATGCATTGACTCCTTTGTATTTCGAAACTACACCCAACATCCCCATCCGATGACCCTCAATGGAGTCGATAACGGATAAAATGAATGCTACTAGCTCTAGCCTCTACATTGTCCCTAGTCAAATGACTAATGGTGTACAACCATAAATGCGAACTACTCCACTCGATAATTGATAACCACTTGGACAGTCCGAGAAAGAGTTGTTCAGTGCATCATCAAATGATCACACATTTATATGAATGAACATCTCGATGCTCTTACCAATGAAATATGACATTTACATCACAGATGCTAGTCTCAAGCTCGAATGACCTTTATCCTTATTTTAAGCGGCTGATTCGACTAAGAATCTGTTTAGAATATACGGTACACTTCTTAACGAGTTTCATGATCATACGTTCCGAGACAAACCTCATGATACCTATTGTATATCCAAGAGCTTTATCTATGCAGTTTGCATGAATATACAAATAAAGTAATTGCCATAATTTGATAAAACCGTAAAATATTATTAAAATAAAGATTGTTTTTACATAAGAGTCAATAAAACCTAAGCCACAAGTTGATTTACCAGGCACCTACTCTAAGTCAACCTTAATGGCATCTGAATGGGGCTGTGAATTAATGGACTAAATTAGTACATACTCCTGTTGACTACTAATTTGAGCGTGCGATGGTCCGTGCACCATTGATATTTTATACAATGTAGAAACTCTGATACAAAGAAGTCATTGAGCAGGATCAGAAAAACAGCTGAACTACTATCGTACATCCGCACTATAAAAATGTGTGGCTGGGAACTTCTCTTTGCTGGCTGGTTAACGAAGACAAGGTCCTCCGAAGTTCAATATCTATCTGTAAGAAGATTTTTTTTAAGACATGCTCAGAATCAGTTGAATTTGTAATCATTCTGCATGTCAGGAAGTTGCTAAACACTTGAGCTTATGTGCTACTCTTCTCTATGTTAGACAAGAAAATATTTGGATGCCTGTTGTGTGTTCTTTTGGGCAACAACTCCAACCCTATTTTCTCTTTCCACATTTGGACTATATACTCTAATGGGCCACAAGCTTGATGCTGCGACGGTATGGTCACTATTCCTCTATTACTCTGCGAATACCAGATATTATTAAAGACAATCTCCTGCAATTTCGGCATCAATGAATTCATGTTACATTAACTGGAATTGAGTTTCAGGTTTTCACTTGTCTTGCTCTATTTAACAATCTGATCTCTCCTCTGAACTCATTCCCATGGGTCATCAATGGGTTGATTGATGTGAGTTTTCTTATTCTTCAGTTCTGAAATATAAGACTGCAAAGATGATAGTATCAGAGTAATAAGATCTATTATATCTTACAGGCTGCTATATCAACTAGGCGATTGAGCAGGTACCTCTCTTGTTATGAAAGTGATGCTAGGCTTGGCATTTCAACCACGTTCGACTGTGATAAGCATTTTAATGGTAAAGAAGCTGCTGTTGCTGCCAATGATGCATCTTGTACATGGTCAAGCAACAAGGAAATGGAATTTGATTTGGTCTTGGAGCATGTTAATCTTTTTGTGCCTAAGGGTTCAATGGTAGCTGTGATTGGAGAGGTAAATATACTTGCATGATAAATGGATTTTTTTTTATCCGCGACATTTCAAAACTTCTTATGGTGAGTTTTCTAACATTAAAGATCTGGTAAGAGACTCATGTTTGTCAAATTTATTTATTGTAGATGCCTGGTACTAAGTAAAAATAATTTACTTTATCTCCATGTTTCCAAACTTTTACGAGGACAATAATTATGTGACTGTCAAAATTTGAGGTAAAGGATCTTTTACAAGTGGAGGAACTCTAGCAGCGTTTTAATTAGATGTATGGATGCCTTATCTGTATATCTTACTTGCCACCGATTACGTTTTTTACTTCCCCGTGATTTAGAGTTTAGAAGTTCATTTTGTAATGAATATTGATTATGATAGGATCGATTATGGGGGTAATCGTTGAGCTAAAATAGCTCGGTTCTTGAAATATTGAACACCGATGAATTAAATCGAGTTTGGTGTTCAAACCAAGCGGAAAATACTCGAAATAATCCTTCGTAGAAACCGAATAAATAATTTGTAAACCATTTAAAATATATGCACGTTGAATGAGTTAAAATATTCAGTTGAAGCATTTTATCAAACACTTGGTGTACAATATTTTGGTATTTGAAGAACACATAAAATGCTTCAACAATGCATCTTTAAAACTATGAAATGATAAGTAAATGAAATAAAGAAATAGACACGAATTTGTTTATGGATGTTCGGAGATTTCAAACACTCCTACGTCACCCCTTCTTCCCCTTGGGAAGGATCCACTAGAATACTTTGATTTATACAACTCATTGTACAAACCCATTCAGCTAGGACTTACCCACTGCCTAAAACTGAACTCCTAGCACTCAAGATTGTAGGCAGCACCTCACAATCAGCATATTGTTTAATGTCTCATATGCAAAGACTACAAACACAATGTTTTACGTCTTTGTGTAAAGACTCACTCAACTAAACTTTTCAGCTCAAACTCTCTGTATATGTGTGAGTGATTGTGTGTGAGGAATTTATCAGTTACAGTGTACATCTCAAATGTTTCCTCACACAAGGGCTTGTGCTCTCAACTAGCTGATATATTCATGCTAAGTGCCCATGCTTTGAATCCACTTCAAAAGCTTTTGTTTGATCTTCAATATGCTGTATTTATAAGCCCCAACAATGATATATACGTTAGACACAAGAATATGACCGTTGGGAATGTTACTGTTTCAGGAAGTGCAACGGTCAAATTCGTCTTGCTGGAAAATTTCCCGACTGGTCAACTCTGATCAACTCAACTGGTCAATCAGTTCAACTGGTTCAGTTGGTCTGGTTCAGTTCAACTGGTTCAGTTGGACTGATTCAACTGGTCTGGTTCAGTTCAACTGGTTCATTTCAGCTGGTCTGGTTCAACTGGTCTTCAGCTGGTCTGGTTCAGTTCAACTGGTTCAGTTGGTTGGTCAACTGGTCAGCAGCTGGTTCAGTTTCAGCTGGTGTGCTGAAATCAGTCTAGCTGATTTCAGTTTGTGCAGAACCAGTAGCTTCATCGTCATTTATCAGCATCGTAAGCTTCGATTCAGACTTTGACTTATCAGAATGATTTGTAGATCTTTGTCTTATCTTTCCAACGCATACTGAATCGCTTCGTTTCGATAACCGAGCTGAGAGATATGACCAAAATACCGCAGCTGCTCAAACCCAATTGATTGCTGTTTTCGTGCAGTCAGTTCGTCACTTCAGCGATCAGTTAGCCCTTGATAACATCCGATTTTGCCCAACTGACATGAAATACGATTTGTTCCAAATTGAGTTTTCTAATCACTCCAGTTGGCGGATTGTCATTTGGATAATCCAGTTGAGAGATATCATCAAAATACCGAAGCTCGCCAGAAATTCAGTTTGTGCAAAATTCAGTTTCAGCTAGCTTCTTGTGTTTGCAACTTCACACTTGAGTAAATATGTTATAAACACAATAACAAGTTTTGTTAACATCAAAATCAAGATTGCGAACTTGAAAAGTTCCAACAGATTACTTAGGTCCATCCAAGTGTAATGTTCTTAGTGTCTGAAATCTGAATTGAAGTAGGTGATGGACAATTAACAAGTTTCAAGCGATACACCATATTATTTTAAAATCATTAATGGTTAAAAAGTTAGAACATTCGTTGAACTTGTGTGCTTGAGTTAATGGAGCTAAGAAGAATCAGACAGCGAACTTTCAAAATAGCTTAGAATTGTTTGGATCATGTAATGATGAAATAAATCTGAGTTCAGACACATTCCAAAAATGCTTGATAGACACACTTGGATATCCTAGCTCTGGTAAAGTATGCCAGATCCGTATCTCCTCGAAAAATTCCAATTTTATCTCGAGTTTATGCAGACAGTACCCTGATTTGCATTATTGTTTTCACGGAAACAATCTTTATCATTGAATTGATGGTATTGAACTTTTCATAGTTTTAATCCTTCTTATTTTTCACAATAAAACAGGTTTCCTCTTGAAGTAAAATCCCTTGATTTTAAATAAATATTTGAAGATCTACTCTGTGCTACAGGTTGGATCAGGTAAATCATCTCTTTTAAATATGATTCTTGGGGAAGCCAGACTCGTCAATGGATCAATACATTTGAGTGGAACCAAAGCATATGTACCACAGGTTAATTAACTCTTCCTGTCGTCATTCTTGTACCTGCTTTCGAAACTCAAAATTTTCATTCACTTCCTTTAGATTCCCTGGATAATGTCTGGAACTATCCGTGAAAATATTTTGCTAGGGAAGGACTACAACGGGAAAAGGTAATTGTATTCCATGCACCTTTATGTATGACAACAAGTAAAGATTCTTTTTCTAATATATTCAACCCAGTGAGGGCCTTAAATTCTTAAATGCAAGAGTTTTCTGTCAGTTGTTAATGCTACACGAGTCAACCTCAGAAAATAATATTTCTAAAAAAATATCTCAAAATATAATATTTCTAAGAAAATTTTCCTTTATCCTTTTACTCGAGCAGATATTCGGAAATATTAAGGGCATGCTCTTTGGATCTTGATGTTTCACTAATGTTAGGAGGTGATATTGCTTGTGTTGGTGAAAAAGGAGTCAATTTATCTGGGGGACAGAAAGCCCGTCTTGCGTTTGCCAGGTGATATCCACTGACAGCAGTCATATTTGAATTGTTGCACAATACATCAATTATTTATCTCAATCCTTTTTGTTTTATCATGGCTTTGGACAGAGCTCTTTATCATGAACCCGATATATACCTGCTCGACGATGTTTTGAGTGCTGTGGACGTGCATGTAGCATGCTCAATTCTACAAAATGCCATTCTTAGCCATCTTATGAACCAGAAGACTCGCATTCTTTGTACTCATAACATCCAGGTTTTTTTAATTGGTTACAACACATTCAGGTTTTAATATTATCTGTTCTGTAATCCATTTTTCTTGCCTCAAACTGACAATAACTATTGAACAAGTTTAAAACAGTGAATTGTAGTGATTCTTTTCTATTATAAGACTTCATTCTACTAAGGCCAGACATGTTTTAGATTTTATTTTGTCCATCTTGTGGGTAGCACAGAATCATATAAAAATTATACTCGATAAATAAATGATCTCAGCATACAAAAATATGCCCCTTTTCTATGTGCATATTAAGCAATTTAAGAAGTTCAAACAAGTTATAGTGATTTACCTAATTTTGGAAATTAGGCAACATTTTTGAGGTTATCTTTGCAACTTGAACTATACACATAGCGTAGTTAATGTTTCGCATACAAGGATTTGCGTGACTATACGAGGAACCTTTTATTTTAGCACTTGTATGGATGGAACTGTGGAACCATTATTGGAATTCTGCAGGCAATACATTTGGCGGACGTGATTGTTGTGATGGAAAAAGGACATGTGAAGTGTGTGGGAAATTCAGCCGACTCATATGTTGCTTCCTATGTTTCATTAATATCCTTAAATGATTCCAACACATTTCCCGAAGTAGACAACAAAGGGAAAAAAACGAGTAGTTTGATTGAATACATTGAGAATACTCAGGAAGTTGAGTGTGCAAACACTTCAATTGAAGTCCAAGACGTTATTGAAGTTGAGACAAGAAAGGAGGGAAGAGTAGAATTAAAAGTTTATCAGTGAGTTTTCACTTTGTCAATTCATATTCTGCCTAAACAACAGATTTAAATGACCTAGCTATATTTAAATTCAATTTTACCATCTAGTTTCATCTCCCACAGAAATTATGCTGCATTCTCTGGTTGGTTCATTACTATTATCACATGCCTCTCAGCAATCTTGATGCAAGTTTCTCGTAATGGCAATGATCTGTGGTTGTCATATTGGGTTGACACTACAGGAAGCAATCAAAGAGAGTATTCCACCACCTTTTATCTGGTAAACAATTTTTTTTATTTAAAATATAAACGATATCCTATAAGAAATTGTGTGTGTATATATATATGAGGCCTAAATTGATTATGTAATTATGGGCTTTAAATAATATTTATTTTAGACCAATAAAAATGGTTTAATAAAATAATATGACCATTAAAGAAAATAAAAAATTATGCCGGGGCTCGAAATAGAAGTAATTAGGCCCCTAACAAAAATTACTAAATAAATCTACACAGCCTGTAACTAAACTACATAATTTGAACTTGAATTAGGCTGTTCCACTTTGAACTTCCAATCATAATCGCTCTTGATCATAGAATAAAGCAAAGGCTTAATTCTTTTTTTTTTTTGATGAGAAACATAAATATTATTAATAATTATTGTTATTTAAACATTACAAGTAGTGGACTAGCAATCCACTATAGCCAAATGAAAGCTCTAATTTTAACAATACACATAGGACCAATCTCTTAAAATGTCAAAAGTAGAGACTCCATAAAAGTTCTTATCCGCTCGAATCCAATTGGCTAAAGTGAACTTGATTTTCCCCCAGATATCTTCCGTTGTTTCTTCTATTTCTTGAAAAATTCTTCTATTTCTCTCCAACCATATTTCCCATGTTACGCCGTGGATCACCATTCTCCAGAAAATCTTTCCTTTCTTACCGAGCATATTGCCAAGATCTGTACTGTACAAGTCATTAATTGTCCTCGGCACAACCCAAAACAGTTTCAATTCCACCAAAGCCTTGGCCCACAATGCATGAGTGAATTTGCAGTGAATGAGCAAATGATCTTGTGTTTCCACCTCCTGACGACACAACACACACCAGTTTGGGCAAAGAGAACAATTAGGATATCTCTTCTGCATCACCTCAGATGTCGGTAATTTAGCAAGGATTGCCGTCCATGAGAATATCTGAATCTTTGAAAGAATAGGCACTTTCCAAATGATATTGAAAAATTTGAACTCTTGGGCCCCATTCTCTCTTTTGAAAAAAGATTGGAAAAAAGATTTGACCGAGAATATCCCAGATGGATCCCCCTCCCACTGCTGAAAATCATCAACCCCCTCCACTAATCTCACCCCCTGTAGAATGTTAAATAATGAGGATAGTTGCGAGACCTCCTCCTCTCGGAGTGATCGACGGAGATGAAGGTCCCAAGAAAAAACATTTGTGGAACAATCAAGGTGAGCAAAATAAGAGATAGGTAAATTATGTGCCAATGAAACACGAAACAAAGCTGGGAACAAGTCCCGGAAAGAAGAGACTCCCAACCAAATATCCTCCCAAAATCTTATTGTATTCCCCCCTCGAACCACTACTCTCACTAATCGGTGATAAGCCTGGTGTGTTTTAGAAATGAACTTCCACGGACATCTAAAAGTCACATTCTTAGCCAACCCCGCATCCCATCCATTTTCTTGCATCCCATACTTGCTTCTTATTATTCTTTTCCACAACGCCTAATTTTCAACATTAAACCTCCACCACCATTTCCCCATAAAACTTGAATTGATGTTCGTCCATTTCAGTTTAATAAGGAAATTTACTTGTTCACTTCAACACGGAAGAATTGGGTCAATGACCTTAAACAAATTTGAATTTTAAAAAATAATCTTTGTTTATTAAAATAGCATTTTGCAATGGGCTAATAATATGTAAGAAGATTACTTTTTAAATAGATGTAGAGGGAATGTTATATATGTAAATAGATGTAGAGGGAAGGTTACTAATTATAAGTTTGTGCATTTCATAATATCTTCACGAATATATAAAGATTATATAATTTTATGGACGTAACTTACTGTTTACTTTGAGTGAACATTAAAAAAAGTCACAATACCCACACGCATATGGATATATAATTCTATTCACCTATGAACTCAAGGTCAACCGTTCCCCTAGCTTGACTTGTTGAGTGAAAAATTCCAAGAATTCAAGCTCGAACTCTTTTGGTTTATGTAAAATGTGGACGTGGAAGCTCGGAAAAACAATCAGAAAGTCGGGTATTGCATAAAAGAGGTTTGTCTATGGGTCTAGAGTTCACAAATAAAGCATTCAGTAATGAAAGATATAACTCACATTTCAAAAATTTAAGTAATATTTTTTGCCTCTCTTGCTCGGTGTTTTCAAAGTCGGACCAAATGAAGAGCGTAATTGACTTATGCCATTTGTAAAACCTGTTTATCATAACTGTTTATTTGATTTTTCAGGTCATACTCAGCATATTCTGTTTGTTTAATTCGTCTTTGACATTGGTGAGAGCATTTTCTTTCGCATTTGGTGGTTTACGGGCTGCTATTAGAGTACATGATCAGTTGCTACATAAACTTGTCGATGCACCTATCAGTTTCTTTGATCAGAACCCAAGTGGAAGAATATTAAACAGGTAGCTTGGCATCCCACTAAAAATACTTTGAAATTCGTCATATTCTTCCACATCAATACTGATTGGAATATATAGATTGTCTTCACATCTTTATACCATATTTTTCCACTTCTAAACTGACTGGAATATGTAGATTGTCTTCAGATCTTTATACCATTGATGATTCTCTTCCTTTTATTCTCAACATTCTTTTGGCTAATTTTGTGGCCCTCTTGGGAATTGCTATAGTGTTGTCATTTGTCCAGGTAATAGCAGGCCTTGGCAGTTCAATTTGTTTAATTACCTTTATTGATTCCTTAAAAAACCTGTAATATGCCAAGTTTGTGACTAATGGGATTACTTTGTATGTGCAGGTCATGTTTTTGCTTCTGTTATTGCCCTTTTGGTTCGTGTACAGAAAATTACAGGTTTGCATCATATCTTTTAGGAGTATATACCTATATAGGGACAAGATTCAAATCACAGGTTTGCATCTTTTTTATTTTGGATTGTATACCAATATAGAGGGCATTCCTGTAGAAAAATAAAAGGTGGACCAGGATAAATTAGAACAAATATTGTCTAGCCACCCATATAACAGCTTTATATGGTGTAATTAACTAGGATTCTTGCTAGAGGGACCTCTGTCATTCTATATACACTGGAAGCTAGATAAAATGAAATGGTCAGTCGTTTGCGCTAGGTTATTCATTTTAATGCTTTTAGCCTTTATATTTTGTGTGAAATGTCCTCGACTAATTGATTAGTATTGTAATAAGCTATGAAACTCACAATGGTGTGAAGAGTTTAAATAGCAGATTTACTTACTTAGCATTTTTCAGTTTTACTACAGATCAACCTCGCGGGAATTGAGAAGACTGGACAGTGTTTCTCGTTCACCTATTTATACTTCATTTAGCGAAACATTAGATGGATCCTCAACAATTAGAGCTTTAAAATCTGTGGTAAGTTTCTACCATTTCAACCGTAGTTGATTTGTATATCTGAATCTTCATTATTTTGTACTGTTAACTGTTGAGAGAGCATAACCAATAATCCTACTACAATGTCATCCTCTGGTTCATGGAAGTTACTTTGACCAGTACGGTAGCCATAAGTTATGAATGAGTTAGTCCCACAGATTGTTAGTCATGAACTTCTAATAAAATAGGATATTCATTTTATATTAAATTTCTGAAGCCTGTATTTATCTTCCTAGGGGAATTGTTCCTTGGAATTGAGTTTCTTTTCAATGAAGCTCTAGAAGCTTCATTTTTTCTGCGAAACATGCATATTTTTATTATCAGTTATTTAATCAATAGATCTGCTGCTTTAATTCTTCCAGGCTCTGCATAAGATGTTTTTGTGTTCAACTTTTAAGTGATTCACCATCTTAAATTCTCAGAGAGGTCAATTAGTCAACCTTGTGTGCAGGATTTTTTCTTGTTCAAATTTTTACAGCATGTGCAGTTATATCAGCGGACTTCTTATACAGAGATAGTCGCAAGTTTGTGGCTTTCTCTTCGTCTTCAGGTATGCCTTCAAAAAGTTTTCTTGTTCATACTTGAATTTCCTTAGGCCTGAAATTTAATTGTTCTTCATACTTATGACATTAACTTCCATATCGTTACAAGTCATGATGGGTAAATTTGTTTCTAGTTGCTGGCTGCTATTATTGTCTCATTTGTTGCTGTGATGGCTATTATTGGAACTCATGGATATCTCCCTGTCAATTTCGGTACTCCAGGACTGGTAAATATTTTTATATTCTGAAAGCTTGTGAAATTGTTTCTTCTTTTTGGTCAAAGTGCAACCTCTTAAAGTGATGGAAACCAATTTTGAACATCTAAGAGTGAGGGAGCCAATTGTTAAGGACAAAGTTGGTTTCTTAATTATCAAGTTCAAGGTCCCTTAAAAGGGTGACCGCGCACACAGAGTTTCTTGTTTATGGTTTTGCAGCAATTCCTGATATGTGTAGCCAGTGGGCATCTGAAGGATAATGATCAAGAATCCCACCTTAAAAATGATTAAAAAATAAAATAATATTTCTATGCATAGGTTGGGCTGGCTCTTTCTTATGCTTCCCCTATAGTATCGTTGTTGGGAAGTTTTTTGACAAGCTTCACTGAAACGGAGAAGGAGATGGTTTCAATTGAGAGAGTTCTTCAGGTGAGTTAGATGAAGATTTTGCGCACTTGATATGTTAATAACGTTGTGACACATTTGCTTTTACTTTAGTACATGGACGTCCCTCAAGAAGAATTAAGTGGACGAGGCCATTCATTAGATCCTACTTGGCCATCTCAAGGAAAGATAGAGTTTCAAAATGTGACCCTCAGATACATGCCGTCCTTGCCCCCTGCATTATCTGATGTTTCTTTTACCATCTCTGGAGGCACATCGGTCAGTTGATTTTTCTCCGATAGAGCACCTCTTATACTTAATTGCACATGAACTGAGAGGCCGGCTGCATGACATTAAAACAGGTGGGAATTGTAGGAAGGACGGGTGCTGGGAAATCAAGCATCTTGAACGTTTTATTCCGTCTCAACCGTATTTGTGGTGGACGTATTCTTTTGGACAGTATAGATATTGTTGGTATCCCAGTTAGAGATCTTCGGTCCAAATTAGCTATCGTTCCCCAGAGTTCCTTTCTGTTTGAAGGGTCATTAAGGTAATAAGATATGGTTAGAAAGTTCCATATCCGTAATGAAAATACTTAGATTATGGTGGTCCACATGTATGATCAGGGCCAACCTCGATCTGTTCCAGACCAGCAGCAATGAGAAGATATGGGAAACACTCGAAAAATGCTGTCTGAAAGATGAGATTGAAGCAGCAGGAGGACTAGACATTCAAGTGAAAGAGTCTGGAACAACGTTCTCCGTTGGCCAACAACAGCTTCTTTGCCTTGCACGTAGTCTTCTCAAGCCTTCTAAGGTACAAGAACCAATGAGTAACTAATTTGCACTAGGAGTCAGTCTGTGTGAAGATTATTTCCAACTAAAAAATATTTCAGGTACTCTGCTTGGATGAGTGCACGGCAAACGTGGATACTCAAACAGCGTCTAAGCTGCAAAAGGCTATTGCAAGTGAATGTAAAAGCAAGACCATTGTAACGATTGCTCATCGCATTTCCACTGTTATGACCATGGACCAGATCCTCGTGTTCGATCAAGGCTTACTGGTAATATCACATGACATTTGATTCTCGTTTTCTAGGCACGAAAACGTCATTCCTTCTTGCTTTTTCTTTTCCCAGGTTGAACAGGGAAATCCGCAGGTACTTCTTCTCGATGAATCATCTAAATTCTCCAGCTTTGCTAGAGCATCAGCCATGTAAAATTATATGATGGTAATTTATCCTAGTTTTTAAGATGTTGATCCAGCTGTTTCTTGTTTAATCTTATAGGCTGGCTAGTTAGTGCTATGGTCTGCAGAATATTTTAGTTAATTTTGAAGCATTTAGACAAATTTTGGTGGTAATTTTCATATGCAATTAGGAATTTTTTTAATGTGATGTGTGATACTGAAAATTGCGTTAGAAGTATAATTTCTACAACTAAATTATAATTAGAATTTTGAGGGGACTGTTCTTTTTTCATAAAAGTACGTTATCACGACCAATATATTAAAATCTACTTTTAAATAATTGTTTTTACGTAATTTATATAATTTTGGTTTATTTAATTTTTGTGAACAAAACAAGTTTATGATTGCAAGCGTTCACAATCGAAGTACCACATCATTTAATTTAAAACAACAAATGCAAGAACAAAAACGTGTGAAGATTAAAATCTTACATACTGTTTATTCGATGTACAAGTCAAAGGTCTATAAAGAATAAAAATTTGAGTTGCTGAAATGGGGTTCTTTGGTATGGAGTACATGGATGATAATGAGTTGAGTTGAGTTGAGTTGCGTTGAGTTTGAGTAAGATTTTATATCATATCCTCATTTTTATTTGTTATCTTCATCTTTATCGGGTATTCAATTTCATTCTTATTACTATACCCGTCTGAAAATTGGTTATATGTCAAACATACATATAAATATACGATTTCTAATTGTGAATTTTTTAATATACGATTATTCATTTAAGTTAGCAAATTAAATCAATTGTTTTTAAATGGGGTTTTTTTTTTTGTAATTCATCGTCCATCTTAAATGACTTTGGACATTAATGCATATTGAATTCATCGATTTACCAATGGTTTTTTTTTTTGTTGCTAGTAAAATTGGTTGTTAAAATGAGTTGATTTTGTTTATGGTTGCTAATGAATATTTAATATTTTTATCTTATCTTTTCTTTTATTTTACATATAAATACATCACTTTTGTTACCAATGGTTTTTTTTTGTTGCTACTAAAATTGGTTGCTAAAATGAGTTATTTTTTTTATGGTTGCTAATGAATATTTAATGTTTTTATCTTATTTTTTCTTTTATTTTACATATAAATACATCATTTTTATAATAAGTTGATTTATAAATATGAAGTAAGAAGCATCATACTTCTTTTTATTTAAATATGTGGACACTATTTTTTTTATATGTATTGTTTAATGTTTGCGGGTGTTTTTGTGCTTATTGTTTTTATTTAAAATTGTTGGAAATATTATACGCATAGAAAATTTAAATCATAATGTGTCATTTTTATTTTACATATAAAGACATCATTTTTATAACAAGTTGATTTTTAAATATGAATTAAAAAGCATCATAATTTTTTATTTAAATATGTCATTATATTTTTGTGACACTATTTTTTCTTATATATATTGTTTAATGTTTGCGGGTGTTTTTGTGCTTATTGTATTTATTTAAACATTGTTGGAAATATTATATGCATACAAAATTTAAATCATAATGTGTCATTGATAATACACATTAATGGTCCACCAATTTTATTTCACAATAACTATAATATTTTTATTTAATGATTGTTTTACTTTTTTTAAAATATAATTAATTAAATTTTTGTATTCTTCGACTCTATTTTTCCGCTTTTCTACATATTATCATTATATATGATGGATTTATTTACATAAAAAAAAACAATTTTCCACATTTCAAAGTAACAAAACTGTTATTTAATACTACTCACTTAATGAGTTAACTAAATTATATTTACCAATTCATTGTGCATTATTATTATGACTGCAACATAATGGAGCATAGGTGGGGCATAGAATTGTCACCCCAACAATTAATATTTGTGTTTAATTGTTATCATAGCCAGTCTTATAAATTCAATTCTCATTCATTGCAAAGAGTACAATTTTTGGGGTACAATAACTGTCTCTACAGGATAGAGCAATCGAAACGTTACGTTTGAGCTACTGTATGATTTTAAAATATTTGAGTTAACGTTTAAGTATTGTTACCACAAGTTATAAATTTGGTAAATCGACAAACGCTTGGACTTTTCTGATTATGAACTATTTTGAAATTTATTTTGTTTCTCTAATAAAATATCTATCTACATCTCTTATTTCGAGATAGTTTTTTTCCCTAATATATTATTTGCTCTTGAATTTTCATGTATTTTCTCCTAATTTTTATATCAAGTAATTTTATCAATAATTTTAAAATTAATATATACATCACATCTATTTTAATCATTCCATTTTTTCATTTTCTATTCATTATATTTCAAAATTCAGACATAAATTCTTTCTAATTAACAGTTACTTTATACACTTAATTATGTTTTAATGCAAAATATATATAATATATAATGTGGAGAAATCGAGTTATACTTTAAAAAAAACAAAAAAATGGAGTTAAATCGAATGGTGAACGACTCAAATAAACAAAATAAGAATACCATAGGAAAAAACACATGCAAACATCCACGAGATTAATTAAAATCAACTCATATAAACAAAATAAAACGACCATAGGAAAAAACACACGCAAACATGAAATAGATTAATCAAAATCAAATCTGACGATGAAAAACCATAGAAATTAGATATGATGATATGATTGCTGAATTAAATAGAAGAAAGAAGTAGGAAAAATAAAATAAAACTATGATACTGAAAGATTCGAAAATCATACAAGAAAATGATTGAAAAAATTAAACTATGTTGTTTAGAATAATAGACAAACTGCGAAATAATATTTGTTATTGAATAATTTGTGAAATATTATGTATCTACATGCGTTTGCAAATTTAGGATCAATGTTCATAGTGAACTTAAGTTTGTTACCTATATATATGTTTATTCTTCTCAATATCTTTCTTCATTCGTGTTGGGAATCAGATTCTTCGTTGAGTTCAGAGGAAATTTTCATCCCTAATGGAGTATAAGATAATATGTTTATAAAAAAAATGATAACTTTTCAAAGTATGAAGTTATCAGGAAATTTCTTGACATAGTACAGATGTGCACTGTAACGTACCGTACTTTTACTATTTAAAATTTGCGGAAAAAATTAAAAATTTTCTTAAATAAACACGAACGTTCAAAATTCGATAAAATAACTGTACGTCTCAACTTGTCGCAGCGAAAGATCTAAAATAAAGTTCGACAAAAGTGTTTGAACATTTTCATGAAGACTTAAAAACATGGGCGGTCCTCGGGTTTAGCCTCCCACTCAGTCCAAGCCTGCTCCTTGGTCCCCACCTCTTGTGTGAGAACTCGACTTTTCAGCAGCTAGCAATTTCAGTAGCAAATGAAAATTCCAGCAGAAGCTAGCAATTCCAGCATCAAGCTAATATTTCAGAAGTTGATATTTTCCAGCAGAGCAGACATGTAATTTCCAGTAGACAGAATCCAGCAGCAGAAGAGCGAGAAAGCAGCAGCAGCAGAAGAGCGAAAAAGCAGCAGACAGTTACTGATTCAGCTTGAACTTGTAACTGAAGCATTTAACACGAAATAAAGATTGTTAATGTCAGATTATGGCCTTTAACGGGGAGGCTAACAGTCAGAATTTCACCTATAAATATCACTCTCAAACACCTGAATTGGTTTACCAAAACCTTGAGTTATCACCTGAAATTAGAGCTAAGAGAGTGCATTTTCGAAGCTGTAAAATCCAGTAGCGAGGCAAGCAGAGTTCAGTAGACTTCAACCGAAACTCTAGCAATTTACGGTAAGTGGGCTTACATATAAATATCTTGAAATCTGTTTGATAATTCTGTGTTAAAGTTCAGTTTCTGTATGTTGATTTCTGATTTTGAAGCACTGAAACTCCCTAGTGAACTAATGGTAGGAATATATATTCTGAACATTTCTGAATTCTGATTCTGATTCTGATTCTGATTCTGATTCTGGCCTCACCCCTTAGAGGAGAGAACATATAGGGGACTGATATCAGTTTAGCCATGAAATTCACTAACGTGCTCAGTGCTTACTAATTCTGAATTCTGTTCTGTAATTTCTGAATTCTGATTTCTGTTATGAAAATACGAGTTTTCTGTATATTATTATATTACTGTTTCTGTTGAAAACGATTTCGAAACTGGGAGTTATTCCCGCCCCCGCTTACTGAGTGACAATCATATCACTCACCCACCAAACCCATCTCAGATAAAAACGAGGAAGAGTTGATAGAAGAAGAGGAGCAACGTCAGTCTTGGGGCTGGTGATGAAGATCGTTGTTATCAGTTCTTATTTATGTTTATTTCGCTGCACTTGTTAAGACGATGTTGTAATTGGTTTTACATTTCCGCTGTAAAACATTATTATTGAGTTGTATCAGACAATGAATATTCAGTATTATGAATAAAAGACTGGTTTTTCTGAAATTCTGTACTTCTGAGGCTTGTTGTTTTCGAATGTAAATTTGAGAGCAACGCCGGTGTCAACCAACCCCGTCCCGGGGCGTGACATCTTGTCTCCTCATAAACATCCTCACCTACATCGATCAAGTCTAGTGAGTCTAAAGACTCAACACGTATAAACTGGAGATAACGAGTACTACGTAATAAAATCACATGCAACTTTAAAATAGGACATACATACTTGAAGCTTGAACTTGAAATGAACTTGAACTTGCATACATATATAGACGTGCCATAACTTAAAAGCTTTCATAAATATGCTTGCATATTTGATCATACTTAAACATACATGACTTCATTTTGCGTAGAGGATGTTTCAAAGCAAGTGACCCATATATAATAAATGCCTGATCAGACAAACCACAGTACTGGGCTGACAGGGACGTATCCACTGCCACATACATGAGATCCCCGTTCATAATTTAACGGGCTGGTTGGTCCCCGTTCATAATTTAACGCTTTCCAACCACGATCTAACCCGTTCATAATTTAACGGGGTGGAGAGGTCCTCGGCCACGTTCACCGACTTCCAAACCCATTCATAATTTGGTCACAAGACAATTAGCATACCTCAAAAACTTAAAATATTTTCTTGCACGTCAACATACTTACTTGGCGTTGAGGGATTCGTTGGACTTCGACTGGGGCCACTGCTGCAACATACTAACATGAGTTCACATACTTAACTTGCATAACTTAGACGTAAGTACTCGAGCTCACCACCGAAGTGAATAAATAGCTTATGACATTCTAGTTCACTCGGGACTTGAACTCGTTTAATCATCGTACTACACCATAGCATAAAACCCCAAATCAAATCTTAAGGTGAACTAACAAAATCATCCCCAAAATGGAGGTACACAGACCCCGTGCCCAGGTCCGGCTCCGGGTACGTGTAGGTACTGTAAAAAATGTGTGTGCAGAAAAGAGGAGACACAGACCCCATGCCTGCATCCGTGTGAGGGTCCGTGTAGGTACTGCCAAACTGACTCAATGAAAAGGAGGGGCACGGACCCCGTGTAGAGGTCCGGGGTCGGGTCCGTGTACACAGTGGAAGGACACACCAAGTGAAAAACAAAGGCACGGACCCCGTGTCAGGGTCCGTGTAGGGGTTCGGCTGGCCAAGAAATATCAAACCTGCGGGAAAACTTTAGGTGATGATTATTCCTCCAAACTAAACCAAATAGACTATGAATCAATACCTCGAGACACGTCTTAGGGCACTAAGTATGGACTCCAACCCGTGCAAACCATTGAAAATGTTCCCAAGTGCGACAATCAACAACCAAAGACGCAACCCGAAGTTCGACACCTTTCTTTTCTTCCTACAACTTCTAATGGATTCCGGTGCCTATCGACACTAACCGGCACAACAAATACCAACCCAAAATCATATTAAACATACCTAAATGCAGCAACGATCACCCGTCGAGTCTCAACGAAGCCTGCAACAATAAAACTTCAAGAGTTCATCAATAACAAATTTTCTGAAAACGCAGCTTGAGCAGTCTCACGAAAAAAACCATAACTCACTCAGTTTTTATCCAAATATTTCGAATTTTTTATCAAATCGAAGGTATCAAAAATTTCTACGATTTTTGCGTTTAAAGTTTTCTCAAAACAGTTACTGAAAAATCACAGTATTTTAAAGAACAGAAAAAACGTGATTTTAGATCCAAAAACTTCTTCAAAACCGATCCAACCGATTTTCTGCTCAAACTACAACATAACATGCACATGTTTTCATACAAAACACATTAAAATTTATACTATGACAAGATCGACGCAGGAAAAGCAGAATATACGTGCCTTTAAATCTTTAACGTTACCGAACCGGAGATATCGAAGCGGGGATGAAGCGAGGCCGATCAGGGACGACTTGTGGCGAGTTTTCTTGCTGCTAATAAAATAGAGAGGCTGATGAAAAATTTTAGGGGAAGGGTTGGCTGCTGGAAGAGCTCAAGAACCCTACTTTTTGCTCTCAAAAGAAAGAAAACCCAAGGGGGTGTGTGTGTGCGCGATGGGGGCGTGTGTGTATGTGTAAGGTGTGTATATGTGTATTAGTGTGTGCGTGAGTGTGTAGTGTTTAAGGGGAAAACTACTTAGGGGGTATTTAGGGGATTAATTAGTGGGTTAATTAGGAGTTTAATTAGGAGGTTAATTAGGCTAACTAAAATAGCTAATTAAATACTAAACCATAATATTAATCCACCACTAACTTTATTAGAACCCCTAATTTTAATAAATACACATGTCAGATTTTCAAAAATTTAAAATCCTCTACTATTCAAATTAGTATTTTTGAAAAGCTTAAAAAAATCTTAAAATCACCTAATAAATTAAATTAGGTTTTAAAAATGCTAAACACTTAATAAATCATTTAAATGTCATTTTCTTGACTTTAAATAAATACTACATTTTAAAATCTCCTAAATTCGTCACCGGTCTCTTTCCCCCGATCCCGCCTCGAATAATCGCCTGAAATATAAAACTCAAGGAAAACGTTTTAACGTGCATCATATAATAATTTAAAATAATGCAAATTCATAGATCATGAATTAAAACACAAATTAATAAAATACATGAGGAATTTAATAACTTGCACGCACGTGGTTCATGTGGAACTCAAATTTTCGGGACGTCACATGTACTAAGGAATATACGAGCTATACCAAACTTGTCCACTTAAAAATTCTTAATAAAAATTTGAGAAACTACAAATTTTATTATCAAATTCCAATTGTAGTTTTTAGTCTTTTTTTATCTGATGCTGACGTGGTGCTGACATGAAGATGATGCAACATCAATGTGACACTATTACATTGATGCTATCACATCATCAATCATGGGAAAATTACTAACATTGCCAGAGAATGAAATATACACGACTAAGAATGAAATTATATAGTATAGATGATGTTAGAATATAAATGAACCGAAGTTTTGGTAATGACAATAATAACATTGAGCTATTTCAGGGGTCCAGCCGTCAATTTATTTGTAGTACAGAACATCCAACCGTTGGACAACTCAAGTCTCTCGGCATTTTATCAAGTGTTCAAGTTGCAAAATATCATAAGAACATCTCGACAATCTACATCAAACCGAACCACTGAAATGTCATTATAACTGTTCAAGTCTAACTGGTCAAACTTTAACACATCAAAGTTGATACGTTAACTCCAACCGTTCTAAAACTATCGGTTAAAGTAACAAAAGCACCAGTGCCCTACAAACTCCCGATTGACTAAATATTTCCCAAAGTGTTAAGATCAAATCAACTTTTTTAGATGTTAAGGGCTAAAATTTACAAAAGTAAAGAAGCATTAAATTAATTTTATTTACAATGATTGAAAGCGATAAGGTCATCATGTCGGGAGTTAGTACAGATGAATGTTGAAAAACATTTCCGGTCGTTAAAACTTTTCAACTATAAATATGCAAACTCAAGATAGAAGATATACAACAATTCTCATAATCTGCATTATTTCAAGATCTTCGAGCAACTCTCAGATTATCATATATTAAACCGCCCATCTTAGCACACTCTTATCAGATTGTATCAAATCAGTCAATGATCAATTTGTGCTATCCTACCAGCTCAAGTCGTCAAAAGCTAACTGTTGGATTGTGGTGTTTTTTTTTTATGGTGAATCGATGTATTTTAAACAATCAGAATTTGTTGTGTGAAAACTAAGAGTTTCAATATAGACAGTGATAAGTTTTAGTCAAAATGAGTTGTTAAAAAATTGTAAAACCAAAGTATTTTAGTGAATTCCTTCCTAAGTTGAAGAAATGATGATGTATAATTATTCATCTCCGAACATCCATAAAATATATCTCATTCACTTACATATTTTATTTTGCTTGATCATTTCTGATCGTTGACATTATATTGTTGCTTATATATATATATATATATATATATATATATATATATATATATATATATATATATATAAGCAACAATATAATGTCAGTGATCAGTATATATATATATATACATATACATATATATGTATCACTAGTCTAGTTGGACCGTTTCCGTACTTACTTATTTTTAGTAGTTCAACAAAGTCTAGCCACTCAAGAAAGAACATTAACAACTTAAAAATTGTTAAAACTAGCTCGTTTTAGCAAAAAAAATATAAGAGTTTATTCGACCCTCTAAATTATAGTTCGATCCCAACAAATTGCATCAGAGAGGGTTTTTCTCGAGCTTTGATACTCATATATTCATTATGGAATATTTTAATAAAATTTCAATGTTTTCAAAAAAAGAATATGATGATTACAAGATTTGTATGCAGGCACACTTGGTTGCACAAGATGATGACATGTGGTACTAAAAGCTAATGCAACACTAGCAGTATCTGAGGTTGCACCTCAAATTGTTGAAGAACACAAATCATAATAGACTGTCGAGGATAAAAAGAACGCAAATTTGGATAACGTGGCCAATGACATTCTATGCAATACTCTCGACAAGAAAATGTTCAATAAGATCAAAAACTATTTAACTACAAAAGAAATCTGGGAGAAGTTAACCCAACTCCATTAGGGAAATGATCAAACTAAAGAGAACAAGCTAACTATGGCTATCAAAAAATTCGTCAATGCAAAGATGATGTGGGGACCCGGGCTCTAACTCTTTTCTTTGGGATTCAATGGATCGTTATTATAAAAAGTGGGTCAAAATTTCGCTTTTCAACATTAATTCTAATGTATATAAACAAGCATAATTTCTTTATTTAAAATACAAACATAAGGTACAACATGTCTTGTTCCATCCATTCTCAACAACTAGTAATTAAATACAGTACATATCAAAGGTACAACTACTAGTTCTTCTGCTACGCCCGAGATCACCACGCTATGTCCATCTCTCATCCTCTGCGTGACCCAGATCCTGCCCCACCTGTTGTTATGCACACATACAGACATAACAACAGCCGGAAACTCCGGTGAGAACAAATCCCAGTATAAACATGTATACATGCATATAATCAATCTAAACATGAAACATGCTATTATGAAAGACAACCATATAAACAAGCAATGCGAATCAAACCATGTCTGGACTCGACTCGACTAGAACTCTAGGGATCCCGGTGTGAATAAGACGTCAATGGCTGTCACCTACCCTCCCACTCGGGGTGACTGTACGTCTTATTCCTAGACTTGGTCTGAGCTGTATCAACGACTGTAATAGGAGTCAGGGCTGCTCCTAAGCTGAGATACACCGAACATCTAGATAGTTGACAATGGCTGTCAACGACTCTCCTATCTTAAATGCAATGAATATCAATCTGTAAACAAAGCATGCTCATATTCATATCTGAATATCACAATGATCTTATATGCTTGAATACAATGCTATAATCAAAGCATAATCATGTTACAAGATTTGAATATAATTCTATAAACAATTCATAAACATGTTACCAAAGATACAACAATTCTAGTATGTGATTTTGATTGGGAAACTCAAATGATATCTTATTTGAGTTGTGGCTTCCCAACAAACATGGCTTATACCTTTCTTGTTGTGAAATAAATCGAAGTCTCGAAATCAGGATACCAACTCTGTCACTCCAAATCTGAAATGGCAATTGTTGATAGATACCATATCAACAAACAACTCACAACAAGTCTTATACAATTCTTAATCAATCTCGGTATAAATCGACGGCATAACGATATAATTCTTCGATACCGTTTAATCCAATTCAACATATATCAACATTGTACAATTCTCAACTCATAATCATCATAATATCTATGTCAAGATCTCAAAATCTGCATAATCTCATGTCAATATATGCTAAAACTCATCACAATTGAGTTCTATATCATTTCTTCGTTCCGGTTTCAAATCTACAATCCTATAATCATGAGAACATATTGCTTAACTCAAATCATAATTCTCCCAACACCTATATATCAAGACATGCTGGAATTTAACAAAACATATACCCTTTTGAAGCCCTTAATGCAAGGAATACAAATTCGAACTTGAAACTAAATTCGGGTGGCTAAATCTTGAGATATCTTACCCCAAAACTTAAAGAATTTGAAGAAATTTGAGGGAACTCTCGGTTCAGCTGCTGGAAGTGAGAAAGAAATGAATCAGCACTAATTCATATATATACCATGCCATGTGTCACGTTAAGAAGAAGGGGTGGACTTCTCGCATGCAGCACCGCGGGTGCGGTCACGTTAGCACCGCGGGTGCGCTATGCTCTCGGCAATCTTCTCATTTTCCAAAAGTAGCGACCGCGGGTGCAGCCCCTGCAAGACCGCGGGTGCGGTCTACTTGCACCGCGGGTGCGGTCTTGCAATGTCAAAATTAGGCACCCTACTGGACATCCACCGCGGGTGCGGTGTGGCTTCGATTTTTTTTGCTAAAATCCATAATTTATGACCGCGGGAGCACTCTTGTTCTAAGCGCGGGTGCGGCCTCTCACACATGAAATATTTTGTACTTTCATCTTATGACAGGCATTCTCATATCCTCCGAGTCTTACGTCAATGAAAACTAATAATCTCGAGCCTTACATTTCTCCCCCTCTAAGAAATGATTTCGCCCTCGAAATCGCACATCATTCTATCAATGCAAGCATCAAAAGTAATAACATCAAAGTTAGATCAATACTTACATTATTGAAATAACTCGGGGTGTTTTTGTCGCATGTCGGCTGCTGTCTCCCATGTCGCTTCTTCAGCGCCGTGACGACTCCATTGGACTTTTACTAGAGGAATAATCTTCGTTCTGAGCTTCTTTTCCTTCCGATCCAGAATCTGTATCGGTTGTTCAATATAGCTCAATGTCTGATCAAGCTCAGCTTCGTCAGGCTGAATGACATGAGAAATATCTGGCATGTATTTACGCAACATCGATACATGAAAAACGTCATGTATTCCAGATAGAGAAGGAGGAAGAGCCAGTCGATATGCTCGGTCGCCAATCTTCTCTAGGATCTCGTAAGGACCGACGTATCTAGGAGACAACTTTCCACGCTTGCCAAATCTGACAACAACCTTTGAATGGGGAAATCTTCAAGAATACTATGTCTCCCTGTTCAAATACCAACGGTCTACGTCTGATGTTGGCGTATTTCGCTTGCCTCTCTTGTGCTGCCTTCATCCTCTTCTGAATAACTTTCACCTTCTCAGTCATGTCACGAATCATATCTGGTCCAAGTTCTGGTACCTCGGAGATATCATCCCAGTATAGCGGAGATCTGCACTTCTTACCATATAAATCTTCAAACGGTGCCATCTCAATGCTCGTCTGGTAGCTATTATTGTAAGAGAATTCGCAAAGAGGTAGGGAATCTTGCCAACTAGTGCCAAAATCTAGCACTACGGCTCTCAACATATCCTCTAACGTCTGGATAGTCCGCTCTGACTGTCCGTCTGTCTGAGGATGATAAGCAGTACTCAGGTGTAATGTCGTACCTAAGGCCAGCTGTAAACTGTGCCAGAAGTGTGAAGTGAATCGTGGATCACGATCTGATACGATAGACTTCGGCACACCATGTAATCTGACTACCTCTCGAACATATATCTCCACCATTTGATCGTGTCTGTAAGTCATTCTGTACGGAATGAAACAAGCTGATTTGATCAATCTGTCGATAACGACCCAAATCTCATCACAGCCTCGGGAAGATCGGGGTAACTTCGTCACGAAATCCATGAAAATGTGATCCCATTTCCATTCTGGAATAGCTAAACTCTGAAGTAACCCTCCGGGCTTCTTCCTCTCGGCCTTCACCTGTTGGCAGTTCAAGCATTTAGACACATATTTTGCGATGTCTGACTTCATCTGCTTCCACCAGAACTGTGTCTTCAAATCATTATACATCTTCCTGCCGCCAGGATGAATGCTGAACCGATTACAGTGTGCTTCTGATAGAATCTGATGTCTCAAATCTGAAACATCTGGCACGACAAGGCGGTTATTCACGTACAAAACATGCTCACGCACCTGATATTCTGACAAATGCCCTGCTCTGAACATCTGAATCGATCTTTGCACATTCTGATCGGTTCGTTGAGCTTCTTTGATCCTCATGATCAAGTTCGGCTCAACTTGAATAGCAGCAAGTCGTAGTGGCCTCCTATCTGGATAAAATTCTAATCCAGAGAAACAGCAATTTTCAACTAGCTTTGTAACACCTATCATTGATAAGGATAGGGAACAAACCTTTCGACTCAAGGCGTCCGCTGCTGCATTAGACTTCCCTGGATAATATTTGATCTCGCAATCAAAATCTTTCAGCAGATCAAGCCATCTACGCTGCCTCATGTTCAACTCTGACTGAGAAAACAAGTATTTTAGGCTTTTATGGTCTGAATAGATCTCAAATTTCTCGCCATAAAGATAATGACGCCATATCTTTAGTGCAAATACGATAGCCGCCAATTCAAGATCATGAATGGGGTATCGAGTCTCGTGAGTCTTCAACTGTCGTGAGGCATATGCGACTACATGATCTCGCTGCATAAGAACACATCCCAAACCTCTGTGAGAGGCATCACAATATACAACGAAATCACCCGTACCTGAAGGAATCATCAAGACAGGTGCACTGGTCAGCCTCTTCTTCAATTATAGAAAGCTAGACTCACACTCCTCAGACCATAGGAATGGCGCATTCTTCTGTGTCAATTGTGTAATTGGCTTCGTAATATGGGAGAAATCTTGGATGAATCGTCTATAGTACCCTGCTAGACCCATGAAACTGCGTATCTCTGGCACAGAAGTCGGTCTCGACCAATTGATCACAGCTTCCACTTTACTCGGATCTACAAAAATACCATCTCCAGATATGATATGTCCCAAAAAGACAACTCGATTCAACCAAAATTCACACTTTGACAATTTGGCATACAATCTCTCATTTCTCAGTGTCTGCAACACGATTCTGAGATGTTCTGCATGCTCATTCCTATTCTTAGAATACACCAGAATGTCATCGATAAAGACAATAACAAAATCATCCAAATACCTCTGAAAGATTTGATTCATCAAGCCCATAAATACCGCCGGAGCATTAGTTAAACCAAAAGGCATGACAATAAATTCGTAATGCCCATACCTGGTTCGAAATGCTGTCTTCGGTATATCTATATCTCGAACTCGGAGCTGATATATCCGGATCGCAAATCAATCTTAGAATAAACAGAGGATCCCTGCAACTGATCAAATAAATCATCGATCCTAGGCAATGGATATTTATTCTTTATCGTGTCCTTATTCAGTTGCCTGTAATCGATACACAACCGCATCGATCCATCTTTCTTTCGCACAAATAGTACCGGAGCGCCCCAAGGAGATACACTAGGTCTGATATATCCCTTGGCTAGCAAATCTTCCAACTGTGCTTTCAATTCTTTCAATTCTATCGGTGCCATCCTATACGGGGCTCTCGAAATAGGAGTGGTACCTGGAATCAGATCAATACTAAAATCTACCTCTCGCACTGGAGGTAACCCTGGAATCTCCTCTGGAAACACATCTGCAAATTCCCGTACTACTGGCAAATCTGCCAATGTCGGGCTAGATTTCTGTACATCTACAGCATACACAAGGAACCCATCTGCTCCTTTCTGAAACAACTTATTCATAGAAAAAGCCGAAATAAAGGGAATCCGAGATCTGGAACCCTTACCGTAGAATTTCCACTCTTCTGCCATTTCTGGTCTGAATCTGACAATCTTGTGGAAACAATCCACGGTGGCTCTGTACTTTGTTAGCATATCAATTCCAACAATGCAATCAAAGTCAGCTAGCCCAAGTACTATGCAATCTAGATCAAGTTCATGACCCTCAAACTGTAAGATGCAATGTCTAACCGTAGTCACCGATATCAAACCACTTCTTAACGGAGAAGTAATAGACACGACATCTAACAATGACTCAACAGGCAGAGAATGCAATAATGCAAATCGTTCTGATATGAATGTATGCGATGCACCCGTATCTATCAATATATAAGCATGATAACCGCAAAGAGAACAGTTACCTGCTATGACATCATCTGGGGCATCCTGTGCTTGCTCCTCGGTCAACGCAAACACCTGAGCCTGTTGTCTCTGAGGTTGACTCCCTGTCTGGCCACCTCTGGCTCGAGGCTGGGTCTGTGCAGATGGCGGCTGAAAGGAGTGAACAGATGAAGCTTGCCTCTCAGGCTGAGCTACGGATGTTGATGACCCTGCACCCTGAAATCTCGATGCACCACTTCTCTGAGGACAGACCTTGGCATAATGCCCCGGTTGCTTACATATGTTACACATGCCCACTACACCTTGACACTGTTCTGTGGCATGCTTACCTCCACAAGTACTGCAATATCCACTCATCACCTCTAAACTCTGGCCAGGACCTCTCTGTCTTGACCCGCTGGAGCTCGATGAACTGCTCCCTGCCCTCTTAAACTGTTTGCCCTTCGCTTTCAACGGATCCTTCCGCCCGCTGCTACTACCGCCGCTATCAAATCTAGGAGGGGGTTGTGCTGGCGGTAGTGGTGGTCTCGGACTCGGAGCAACGTACGGGACACTCCGTTGCGGTCTTGCAATGTCAAAATTAGGCACCCTACTGGACATCCACCGCGGGTGCGGTGTGGCTTCGATTTTTCTTGCTAAAATCCATAATTTATGACCGCGGGAGCACTCTTGTTCTAAGCGCGGGTGCGGCCTCTCACACATGAAATATTTTGTACTTTCATCTTATGACAGACATTCTCATATCCTCCGAGTCGTACGTCAATGAAAACTAATAATCTCGAGCCTTACAGATAAAGACCGATGAGACTTTGAATTAGTTTGATGAATGATTGAATAATAATATTATTGAACTTAAATCATTGATAAATAATACTGTAACCAAAAACCTGCATTGAAGGTAATGAGAACTCCACATAGAGCGTGGGATGTAAAAACGATGGCTATGAGGGAGTCCAATGACCTCAACAACTCGAGCTTCATGAATTATTTGCAGACTTAAAAGAATATGAGTTCGAGTAAAGGATCTGTACAGAAGAGGAGCCATCCACGTCACAATGAACCAAAGCTCTAGCCGCCACAACCCCAACTCCAGCCACTAGAAAAGAATCTTCCAGCAAGAAATCTGTTGATCAGATAAGCAATAAAACAATGTATTTATTTGTTAAGAAATTTTAAAAATTAATGAGAAAGAACATGTCTAAATTCAATTCTTATCTTAAAAGAGATCAGATTGATGATAATCAGACTTGGTTTAACTATAGAAAAATTGGTCATTTTATCACTGATTGTACTAGGCCCAAGAAAGACGATAATAAGCCATATGAAAAGAGGAGATCCAAATATGAGAAGAAATTCTTTAAGAAGAAAAAGATCAAAAGGCGTTTGTTGCTGAGGATAACAAAAGCAAGTTGGCAGACTCAGATTCGGACCAATCACACTCAGAAACCTCAACCAACGAGAGTGATGATGAAAATGTGCAGTGCTTCATGGAAGAAGTTGAGCCAGAGATCATAGATGTTGAGCTGGAGACTACAAATGATGATTTAGTATTTGACTTCAATCCTGATAAATTTACATGATTAGATCTTGTCACGACACTACATAACATGGTAGATGAGTAATAAAGATTTCACAGTTATTAGAGAAAGTAAACGTAGAGAATATAAGCCTGATAAGTGCAATTTATTGCACTTTTATTACTTCTTTTTAACTTGGAATTCTGTGATTTTTGAGCAGATTTTATGTAATTTGTTGTTGTTTTTGTTTTTATAGTTTGAAAGCTTAGAATGAGAGTGTGGAGTATTAAAGTGTTGAATTAAAAAGTGAAAAAGATAAAAAAAAAAAAACAGAAGCAGCAGCGCACCCGCGCTTATACAAGCACCGCACCTGCGGTGAAGCACTGCACTTGCGTTAAAACAAGGACCGCACCTGCGCTCACACACCAGAAGCAGCAGCGCACCCGCGGTATGTTCTGCATCGCACCCGCGGTCCTCGCAAGACAGAATCCGGAAAATCTGTAATTTGGTGTGCTGCGCATAGAAGTTCAAGATATTAGTGTGCTGCGAATTGAGGCTTGTCTGGACTATAAAAAGACATAATTGACTTACCATCTAGGGTATTGGGGAGCCAAGGGAAGAGTGGAGGCTATTGCTAGAAGATTGAAGACTCAAGTTCATCAAGTTTTTTTTGGGAAATCTGCTACACATCTCCGGGGACATAATCAACACTTCAAACTCTTTTTCTAAGTTCTTCTTTCTTTTATTTTTCATTTGATATGTCTTGTTTTAGAACTATATTTTGTTGTTTTACTTGTGATATTATGAACTAATTTTTATTTCTAGAGGAAAGATGGAACAAAACTAGAAACCATGTATTGGAATTTATGAACTAAGCTATTTAAGTTTTTCTTATTGTTTATTTGTATTGTTCTAATCTTAATGATTTCAATTTATTGGCCATAATTTGAATGATTTATATGTTTACAATTTATCACTCGGAAGAGGAAATTATAAACAAGAAAAGGTAAAAAATACATCAATGGTATTTATAGAGTTTGTGAGTTTCTATAATGCTATCGAAGCCCATAGAGAATCTAGTGTTTGATGCGTTATTTAATTGTAGATTGTTGATGGGAACGTTGCAATCTATTTTTAGATAACTAATATCTACTTAACACTCGGGAGAGGGAGTAGATAATTATAAGATTTTTGGCTAATGCATAAGAAGGATTTTTATAACATAGCTACAAGAAATTACACATGGTGGATAATTGCGTGAAATCGGACCTCTAGATCTTTTATTCCATTGTTATTTGTTACAATTTGGTGTTATATTTAAATCCCTTTTCAATTTAATTATTCTTGCAACCAAATCTTTTAATTGATTATTCTAAATAAATTCGAGACTATTTTTAATCACAAACACTAATATACATTTATATACATACTCCTCGTGGGATCGACACTTGTAGTCAAAAATAAATTTTACTATAACTTGACGTCGTGTGCTTGCGAGCAATCAAGAAAACACGCAACAAAGCCTAATGGATAAGTCAAGCAACTCTAGCTTCTTGCAGTGAAAGAAACTTGATGGTATGTGGGTGAAACCCAATCTGCTAGCAGCTGAAAATGATGACATGCAAAGACTGTTCCAAGAAACTATGAATGAGAATAAACGATAGACGTTACTAGTCAATTCTTGGAAAAAGTCTTCTTGATGTGATTCTTGAAACATGAAAAGCAAACGCGGTCTAAAACGGCGTCACGTCCTCAATTCGATGAAATAAAGAACGTTGTGTTGTCCCGATCTTTTTTGAAACAAGCAACGGTTTGTGATATTCACCTCTAAGCTATGAAAAATGTAACCGCAAATATTCACGAAGATAAACAACCGAGCTCAAACGAACATTCAAATAACTCTTCTTTGATAATCCGAGTGAAGAACAATCGAAAAATGCCACAAATATTAAATCTTTGATAAGTTTGATTTTTGGTGGTACAAAGCAAAATTTGAAAATCTTGAGAAGGAAGACAAAGAAATATATTATATTTTCAATAATATTTTTATAATGTGCTTATATGTAAAAATACAACAAAAATCGTAATCTAGGGTTTCCATATTCAAATCTACACTACGGCGCACTGTGGCATGAGATTAAGTCCGTTGGGGCGTGAAGGTCTTGCAGACGGGCGTAGTAGGCACGCTAGGTGGCTTCTTTCAGCCGCTGGGGAGTGCAAGCGTGCTGGGGCAGGTATTTTGCCCGGCTGGGGTGCGTCCTGGCTGCCTTCGAGGTCATTCTACACTCGAATGATTTTTGTTGCTCGATACATCTTCATGGAATACATCATTGAACTCCTTCAAGCATTCGAATGCGCTTGATTATTCATATTTAATGTTGGAAACTAAGCTTTGGTAGTTTGACAAACTAAGAGTATAAACTTATTGGAATAACTGATCAAAGGAGAATGAACTTAACTAACTAAAATCATACAACTGATAGTTGTCAATAGCTGAAGATTAATGCGTAGATTATCAACGGCAACTGAAGCCAGCTGAATCTTATCTACGTCGAATTGATCAGTATCTAACTAACTGATCAGTTGAAACAATCAGTTATGAGCTTTCCAGCAGAGTGTCTTTCAGCTGATCTCTCAGCTGTACACATCATCAGTTGAGAACGACAACCGACAAATAGTACAAAAGACTGCAACTCGTAGTGGAATGCCGCATTTCAGAGTCTACAATGTACAAATTTCAGAAGAATGTTGACGTGGCAATCAACAGCTATAAAGAATCAAATTGTATTTATTGTTACCGTTGAAAGAGATGTCTATAAATAGGCGAGAAGAGCAGTTGAAGAGACAACAAGCTTCTATTCATCTTGCTGTTACGCTGCTCTAGAACATTCACAAGCTCACAGTTATCAGAAATATCAGTAGCATTCAAGGCTATATTTCGAGCTTAAATAGCACAAGTCATTTGTTGTATATTCATTCAAGTTGTGCTAAGATCAGTTTACGAACTGTAAGAAAATTGTATACTAAGAGTTTCAGTATTGGTAGTGTTAAGTCCAAAACTGAAGTGGGTCTATACAATCTTGTATTGATCAAATTCTTTTAGTGAATATCATATCTTTGTGATAGAAGGGGTGACGTAGGAGGGATTCATTCTCCGAACATCCATAAACTCTTGTGTGTCATTTTATTTCATTTACATATTCTATCTTTCAGTCAGTTTACTTCCGCAACTATTTTCTCAGTTAAACTGATTGTCATCGACTGACAAGATTTCCAGTTTCAGTTTCTTACAAAACTGACACTATATTCTTCAAAAGCTACAAAACCGAAAGTGTTTATTCAACACCCCCTTCTAAACACTTATTCCAGTAGTAAACCGATCCAACAAGTGGTATCAGAGCACAATTAAATCTTGTCTAAGAATACTTTTATTCACTAAACTGATTACCATGCCATCTTTCAATAAAATCCCTATGTTTTCCAGAGAATACTACGATGATTGGAAAATCAGGATGCAGGCTCACTTAGCTGCACAAGATGATGACATGTGGTATGTCATCACTGAAGGTCCGATGAAAATATTGAAAGCCAACACAGCAGTTGCCATTACCGATGGGGCACCTCATAGAATTGAAAAGCCCAGAGATGAATGGACTCCTGAGGATAAAAGAAAAGCAAATTTGGACAACGTGGCCAAGGATATATTATACAAAATGCTGGATAAAGTCACATTCAATAAAATCAAGATGTGTAAAACCAGCAAAGAAATATGGGAAAAGTTGATCTAGTTATGCGAAGGCAATGAGCAGACAAAGGAAAACAAATTATCAGTTGCCGTTCAGAAGTTTTACAACATAAAGATGAAAGCTGGTGAATCTATGCATGACTATGATGAAAGGATCAGTGGAATCATCAATGAGCTGAATGCACTAGGAAAGGTGTATTCAAATAAAGAAGTAGCACTGAAGGTTATTAGAGCACTTCCCAAGGAGTGGGATGTGAAGACTATGGCTATGAGGGAGTCGAAGGATCTCAACAAGATCGAACTCCATGACTTGTTTGCCGATCTTAAGGCTTACGAGTTTGAATTGCATACCAAAGAAGGAGAGCCTTCTACACCATCTGCAAAAACAGCTTTAACTGCAGTCAGACTGGAGCCAACTGGTTCAGCTGACAAAACTGCTGACCAATTGAGCAATGATGCAATGTCATTGTTTATCAACAAATTTGGAAGATTCATGAGAAAGAATCAAGGAAACTTTCAGAAGCAATTTCAGAAGAACCAGACTAAATAAGAATCCTATGTGTGTTACAACTGTGGTAAATCTAGTCACTTCATAGCTGACTGTCCTAAACCAAAGAAGGACAGTCGAGGGTCAACTGATAAAGTGAAGAAGTCCTATGATCAAAGAAAAAAGACTAAGGATGAGAAGAAATCATCCAGAAATAAGCATGAAGTGCTCTTAGCCGAAGCAAGCAAATCCAAATGGGGTGAAACTGATAGTGATGAATCAGAACCAGATAGCTCAAGCAGCTCAACTGAAGATGAAGAAGAAGTAAAATGTCTAATGGCAGATGATGTCCCACTGGAATCAGCTAGCGAACAGGTATTTGATTTTAGCTCAACTGATTTTACACGAGAGGAACTCATTACCACCCTGCACGACATGGTAAATGAGTATAAAAAACTTGCTAGCTCATTCGAGAAAGTCAAAGCTGAGCGAAATGACCCCAAAGAAAATAAAAACTGAAACTGAAGAATCAGTTGAAGTGTTGAATTTAAAAGGGGAGATCGCAAAACAGAAAGCTGAACTGAATGAGAATCAAGTCATGATATGTCAGTTGAAAATCGAAATTTCAAAACATTCTAAACTGATACAAGCTTGGAACAAGTCGTCAGTTATTTTAACTGAAATGCAGAATGCTCAAAAATCAGTTGACGATAAAACTGGTTTGGGATTTAAAAATAAGTTGATTATTCTGGAAATGATGCTCAGCCAAAATTGAATAAAGGCAAAGGAAAATATATTACCTTTGTAAAATCAACTATGGAAAATGAATTTTCATAGCCAAGTAAACCGGCTGTTCAAAAGATCGAAAGTAAGAACAAAGGCAAAAAGTATGGTATTGGATATGTCTATGACAGCTCAACTGACTCAAGTAACTGGTCAGTTAAACGATTCAGTTACAAAGACAGTACTCTAGGAATGGTTATTACAATTACTACAACCAAAAGCTAGTTCAGAAACGATATCAAATGAAAAGTAAGTTGAAAAAGGAAAAAATATCATATTGTCTCTTCCTCATTTCACACACCCAACAACCAAAAGCCTGGAAAAGTTATCTGGAACACTGCAATTGGAAGGCCAGTTAGACTGATCCAAGTCTGGGTTCCTAAAGGACTAATCAGTTTAGGACCCAAATAAATAAGGGTAACAAAATTACATTTTGTGTGTGATTGCAGGAAACATGTATAATCAAAGAATCCACGTGGTATCTTAACAGTGGATGTTCAAGACATATGACAGGAGATGCAAAGATGTTATCCGAACTGATTAAATACAATGGACCTAACATCAGTTTTGGAGACAACTCCAAAGGTAAAACTGTGGGTAAGGATAAGCTTATCCATGGTAACTTTACAATTAAAGATGTATTGCTAGTTGAGAATTTGAAGTATAACTTGATAAGCATCAGTCAGTTATGCGACAATAATTTCTCAGTACAATTTGATAAACACACTTGTTCAGTTAGAAACTCAACTGATGAAGTCATTCTAACTGGCAATTGATGTGGAAATACATACAAAGTTAGATGGACTGAACATTCTTATGCACCAGTTTGTTTCATAGCTCCTAAATCTTCTAAAACTGGTTATGACATAAGAGATTGAACCACTTAAATTTTAAATCTATTGCCTATCTGAGTAACAACAATCTTGTAACTGGCTTGCCCAAAATAGATTTTTCAAAAGAGAAAATTTGTTCAGCATGTCAGTTTGGTAAACAAGTAAGATTCTCGTTTAAAAACAGATATTGTAAATCATCTTCCCGATGCTTAGAACTGCTGCATATGGATCTTTTTGGTCAAATACCAGTCATGAGTTTAGGGGGAATGAAATACATTCTGGTGATTGTGGATGATTTTTCAAGAATTACTTGGGTCATATTTCTCAAATCTAAAGACCAAACTGCTGCACAACTGATCAAGCTTTTCAAGAGATTATAAAATGTAAAATCAGTTGGGATTGATCGAATCAGGTCCTGATCGAGGACTGAATTTATCAATCAAACTCTTTCAAATTTTTTAGAAAATATTGGAATTAAGCATGAGCTCTCAGCAGCAGGAACTCCTCAGCAAAATGGTGTAGCTGAGAGAAGAAACGAGACCCTAAAAGAAGCTGCTAGAACAATGCTTGCTGATTCTGGTATTTCTCAAAGGTTTTGGGCAGAAGCAGTAAACACTGCATGTTATACTTAGAACAGATCAATGATTAATAAGAATCATTTGAAAACACCATATGAGATCTGGCATGGACGGAAAAGTGTGGTTTCTTACTTCAAAATATTCGGCTAGCAGATGTTTTATTCTTGACAATGGAAAAAATCATTTAAAAGCCTTTGATGCTAAATCTGCAGAGGGAATATTTCTGGGATATTCTTCAGTCAGCAAAGCTTATAGAGTTTTTAACAAGAGCACATTAAATGTTGAAGAGTCTATACATGTTGTTTTTGATGAAACTGTACTAACTGATAAGCCAACTGATCCAGTTGAGCTAGTTGATGGATTTATAGATATCAATTTGGAGGATGATCATGAAGAAGAAAAGTCATATCAATCGAAACATCCTTCAAACACCTGAACCTGAAATTGTGGATCAATCAGTTGAACAGGAAGTCGTTCCTGAAAGTCAGTTGGTAGAGCAAACAAATGATATTCAGTTACCAACTGAAATAGCTCCAACTGAAACTGAAATAGTTCAGTTGCCTTCTACAACTGAAACTGTTCAGTTGCCAACAGAAGCAATTGCTGATACAACAATGCTGAACTCAGATGGAAGAAATCTCACCCACCAGATTTGGTAATAGGTAATACATCTGATCCGGTAAGGAAAAAGAATCAAATGATTAATTTGTTCATTCATTCCGCTTTTGTATCGCAATTTGAACCAAAGGAAACTGATGAAGCTCTTGCTGATCCTAACTGGATAAATGCAATGAAAGAAGAGCTAAATCAGTTTACCCATAACAAAGTCTGAGATTTAGTTCCAAGACCAGTTTGCAAAACTATTATAGGTACGAAGTGGGTATTCAGGAATAAACTGAATGAAGATGGTTCAGTTGCACGCAATAAGGCAAGACTCGTGGCACAAGGGTATAGGCAGGAAGAATGAATTGACTACGATGAAACATATGCACCAGTTGCTAGACTGAAAGCAATCAGAATATTCCTCGCCTATGCATACTACAAGAACTTTAAAGTATATCAAATGGATGTGAAGAGTGCCTTTCTGAATGGTCAGTTGCAAGAAGAAGTCTACGTTGAACAACCTCCAGGTTTTATTAATCACTCATTTCCTGATCATGTTTATCATTTGAACAAAGCATTGTATGGTCTTAAACAAGCTCCAAGAGCTTGGAATGAAACTCTTTCAAAATTCTTAACTGATCACGACTTTACTGTAGGATCACTTGACAATACTTTGTTCAAATTTTCCAAAGATGGTCATATTTTACTTGTGCAAATTTATGTTGATGATATTATTTTTGGGACAACTAACCCCAAATTATGCAAGAAGTTTGCTAAGTTGATTCAGGAAAAATTCGAGATGAGTATGATAGGTGAACTGACAATTTTTCTCGGTCTGCATGTAAAGCAACTAGAAACTGGTACTTTCATCAGTCAAACTAAATACACTAAGGAATTGCTCAAGAAATTTGGTATGGAAACATGCTCGGGCGCAAGTATACCCATGATTTCATCAGTCAAACTAGAAAATGATCAAGGGGGAATATCACTTGAGGCGACACTATACTGAGGTTTAATAGGTTCATTATTGTACCTAACTGCTAGTCGTCCTGATATTGTATTTGTTGTTTGCATGTGTGCTCGTTTCAAGAAAATCCTAAGCAATCGCATTTTATAGCCGCTAAAAGAATTTTAAAATATCTTAAGGGCACACAAAATGTGGGATTGTGGTACTCTAAAGACTCCTCCTTCAATTTAGTTGGATATTCAGATGCAGATTATGCAGAATGTAAGCTAGATCGTAAAAGCACCAGTGGATCATATCAGTTTCTTGGAGACTGACTGATCTCTTGGTTCAGCAAGAAGCAAACATCTATAGCAACTTCCACAACTGAAGCAGAATACCTTGCTGTTGGAAGCTGCTGTGCTCAATTGCTATGGGTTCAGTAACAACCGAAAGATTATGGAGTTGACGCTAAATAATCTCCATATTCTATGATAATGCGAGCACAATTGCTATTACATATAATCCATTTCTTCACTCAAGGACCAAGAAAATTGATGTCAGACATCACTTCATCAGAGATCATGTTTTGAAGAAAGCTATCAGACTGGAATATGTGTCAACTGAACAACAAGCTGCAGATATCTTCACCAAACCATTACCAGATACTAAGTTTCTCACTTTCACAATATACTTGGTTTAATTGATTTATCTTAATCAGTCTTATGGTTGTTTTCATCAGATCTTTCATTTAAATATTTATCAACTGGTTTCAGTTAAGTGGCTCATCAGAATATTCTTTAGATGTTGATCAACTGATACCAGTCAGTCTTTTATCAGTTACAATATTCAATTCTTTAACCATTTCTCAACTGATGTCAGTTAGTCTCTTATCTTTTGCCGTATTCAGTTTGTTATATATTTACCAACTGATATTGGTTTTTTTGCAGAAAATAAAGAGACAACGATAAATTAGATAAAAATTTCATTTATAATAAACTGAGCGTACAAGTTTAACTTCCTTTTTAACAGCAGACCTCCACGAGGTCAACCAACAAGATATGACCGCCGTGGAAGTCTTCAAAAAGCCCTCTAAAATCTCTATGTGCTTCAGAGTCCATTTCTCCTTCTTCAGCATTAGTAGGTAGACACCTTCATCAGTGAAGATATCCACCTCATCAGCAACGCGCAGGCGCCGCCGATATTTCTTCAGTAGTGCCACCTGTTTAGAGGTGGAACCTGCTACTCCCTGCAGACTGAGACGGAGATCTTGGAGTTTTTGCCAAAAGCGGAGAACTTTGTGGAAGACTTTATCTTCCATAGATATCTTTCTTGTCTCGAAGCTGATTCATTGAACTCTTCAACCAAGTCGAGAACCTTTGAACTACTTGGACCTGCCATTATATCTCGTGATATATTTTTGCTAATGTGGTTAAACTAACTTTGTTGCTCTTATTTATAAGCGCATGTTCAAGGCATCTGAAGAGACGTAATCATTATCCTCGGCGCTTTATATTCTGAAGCACAAGATTTATTACGTTGTTTCTGTCATTTTAAATCTTCGTCTTTATACATGCATTTATTTAGGGGGAATATCGATTTTAAGAAGTTAACTGAGAAGACAATAGTTAGTGAATTTTCATTTGAAACGTTTCAGTTTCACAACTGATCGTTCAGTTGATAATTTATCTAATCTTCTCATGTAAGTTAACTAATCAATCGTATTTTATTTCAAATCAAATGTTGTGACTGCTTATATTAGCATTAAAAGTTGTCTTTCAATGACTAGTACTTTGAAACGTGGACTCACGTAAACCATCACCTTGTTACACACGATTTTACCACACGAACACACATTTTCAAATCAATTTTTTTCTGGACTGACTCATGTCAAAAAATTTGAACAGTCACCAACATATATCATCTTCCCCGCTCCAATTCAGTTCTTCTTTACAAGCACTTTCAGCATTTCTCGAGCAAAAATCTACCCAAAGTAGATCTTCTTTCTCGCAGATTTTAAGCAATCAAATGGCAAACCAGATCCCAGCTCACCTCTTAAATGCAATGGCGATTGACTTCGACTCTATCTTCACTATGAAAGAGGAGGAAATCAAGAATATTTTTCTGAAATTGGAAGAAGCAGGTCTGAAGCAGTTTTTGGGATTATCTTCCCAGGAAATCTATGTGAAAGAAATCCAAGAACTCTATGCCACTGGATATGTTACTCAAGAAGGACATATTGCATCGACTGTAAGTGGTAAGTTACTGATTAATGAGGAAGAGTTTTTCTGTAATTTCTTTCATCTTCCAGCCGACGGACTTATCAATCTTTCTGATATAAAAGCATCTAATATTGAGGTAATGCAAACTACCCTTTCTGCTACTGGTCAGAAGATCAAAGTTTCAAATTCTAAGAAGGAACTTAAGCCAGAAGTACAACTACTGGCTGATATTGTAGCCAAGGCAGGATCATTTGCTGCCCTCACTCTCGAAAAGTTTCAAGCCATGACTGCTATTATAATGACTGGAAGGAAGATGAACAGGAGAAACATCATCTTCAGTATTCTGAGGAACATGTTTCAAACTGCCAAACAGTCCAAAGGCTTTGCGGTGCAGCTCAACCATGTGCTAAAAGTTAAAGGTTTGATGACTGATGATTCTGAGAAGTCATCAAAGATAAAAATTTTCAATGCCAAGTCTGTCTAGCCGCCCAAACAGAAACTGGACATGTCACCTGAGCAGTTCATTAAGGTGAAGAAGGAAATTGGGACAGAAGCAGCTCCCAAATCAGTCAAGAAGGCTCGAAAGGAGATTAAAAAGAAAACAATCATGTGTATGCTGATTGTCAGCGAAATCGAATCTGAGAAAACTCCTTCACCCAAAGTTGTGAAGAAACCACGTACTTAAAAGGTCAAGCCTACTACTGTTGTTGGGACAATCCCAACTGATAGATTGAAGCTGTCTGGAGCTGAACATCCTATCAATGCTGTCCCACTACAAGCAATCCCAACCGATCCTCAGTTCTACCAAAGAAGAAGGTCACCGAATCTGGTGATAAAAAGAAACTGGCTGGAGTTAAGACGCCGTTATCACTATTTCTATCTATACTCCTTTACCTATTGCCAGACCAAAGGGGATAGTGATTCGAGAACAAATAGATGCAACCACTTCAGGGTTGAGTCTTACTCATTCCTTAACTGATCCCAAGGGCAAAGGGAAATTGCATGAAGAGCCTAGGCCAACAAATGCTGTTCAAACACATATCGATCTTATTTGGCAAGAGATCAATGATTTTGCAGAAGACAAGCTCAAGGCTTATGATCAATGGGTAAAATTCAAAACAAAAGTTTTTGCTTAGAAACTTCAGAAGAAATCCACTCTGAAAAGATTTGTTGACTTGGAGAATCTCGTTCTGAAGGTAGTCAAGGCCCCTACAATCGTCCAAGCTTTGGAACGTAAGCATTATTTCTTCAATCAACTGAGAAGGAAGAGACTTCAGCAGATAGTTAGTCAGTTACGATTAAATTATGATCCAACTAGTCCGACTGATTTCAATGACAAAGCCGTAAATGATCAGTTGGACTCCGATCTAATTTCATTACAAATGAAGATCAAGAACTGGAAAACAGGTCAAGAACTGATCATCCCAGCTGCCTCTCAAGATGTATCAGAGGATGCAACTGTACCATCAGTTCAAGAACCTTCAAAAGAACCATCTGTTGCTCCTTCTACATCAGTTGCTCCTTCATCCTCATCTTTAGAACCTCTATCTTTTAATGTTGATCCACCAGCCTTATTTTGAAGCTGATTTATCTTTGGCCAATATAGATGAAGTAATCAAATCAGTGACCTCAGATATTAAGCTGGACACTACTAGATCAGTTGAAGATGCAACTGAAAAACCAGTTGATCAAGCTGTCATTTGTGAAGAACCAGCTGAAGAAATCTTGTTTGAACAACCTACAGAGTCAGTTCAGTCAGAAGTTGTGACTGAACAAGCAGTTTTGAGGCAATCTGTACAAGTAGTCATTCAAACGGCTAAAGAGGATCAACTACATTCAGTTCCAACTGAAGAATCGGTTCCTCCGCCAACTGAACAAACAATTGAGATCCAGTTGTTGAACCAACTGTAGAATTAGTTATTGAGCCAATCAAAGAACCTTCTAATTCTTTTGCTCCTCTATCTGTCTCCGCTCCTCCCTAGGTACCTACAACTGAAGGAATTTCAGAAATAGCTATGCATGAAATAGAACAAACTGACAGCGCTATGGTTGTGTTTGCTTCACAAGAAAGGGAACAAATTCTAGAAACTTCGGAGCCATGTCTCCCAGAGTTTCAGACTCTGATGCTCTATTTGAAGAACTCCAAACCATTCAATGAAATCTCGTCAATATGATGAATGCTATTTCTGCTATTCAATCCACTCAGCTGGCACATACCCTGAAGCTAAATTCAAATTATGAATTTTCACAGAGAGGACTGGGTCAGATTAACAGAAATGTGACTGATCTCTTCCTCCAGATGGAAAATATCAAGAAAGACAGGCTGTCGACTGAATATCACTTCCAAACTCAAGCACTTGTCGACAGGCGATTTGACTTTCTTGAAGAAAGATTCACTAAAAGGATTGACCTGCTGCAAAGTATTATGTTGAATGCCGTATCAGATATTGCAGCATATGTTCGCATTTTAACAAGAAAAGTGGATGTGATTGACAAAAAGGGAGAAGTTATGAAAGAAACAGAATAAGAAAAAGGGAAGAAAAAGAATGTATGAAGGTCAACTGATTTCAGTTCAATTGTTGAAGATTCTTTATTCTTTATTCTTTGTACGAATATGTACATTAGAGGAGTTATTTTATCTACAATAAAATTAGAGTTCTATCTTAAGTTCAGCTGATCAGTTCATACATTACAAGTTTTGTCAAACACGAAAAATGAGGGAAATTGTTGGAAACTAAGTTTTGGTAGTTTGACAAACTAAGAGTTTAAATTTATTTGAATAACTGATCAAAGGAGAATGAACTTAACTAACTAAAATCATACAACTGATAGTTGCCAATAGCTGAAGATTAATGCGTACATTATCAACGGCAACTGAAGCCAGCTGAATCTTATCTATGTTGGACTGATCAGTTGGGAACTGATCAGTTTAAACAATCAGTTATGAGCTTTCCAGCAGAGTGTCTTTCAGCTGATCTCTCAGCTGTACACATCATCAGTTGATAACGACAACTGACAAATAGTACAACAGACTGCAACTCGTAGTGGAACGCCACATTTCAGAGTCTACAGTGTACAAATGTCAGAAGAATGTTGACGTGGCATTCAACGGTTATAAAGAATGAAATTGTATTTATTGTTACCGTTGAAAGAGATGCCTCTAGATAGGCGAGAAGAGCAGTTGAAGAGACAACAAGCTTCTATTCATCTTGCTGTTACGCTGCTCTAGAACATTCACAAGCTCACAGTTATCAGAAATATCAGTAGCATTCAAGGCTATATTTCGAGCTTAAATAGCACAAGTCATTTGTTGTATATTCATTCAAGTTGTGCTAAGATCAGTTTACGAACCGTAAGAAATTGTATACTAAGATTTTCAGTATTGGCAGTGTTAAGTCCAAAACTGAAGTGGGTCTATGCAATCTTGTATTGATCAAATTCTTTTATTGAATATCCTATCTTTGTGATAGAAGGGGTGACGTAGGAGGGATTCATTCTCCGAACATCCATAAACTCTTGTGTGTCATTTTATTTCAGTTACATATTCTATCTTTCAGTCAGTTTACTTCCGCAACTGTTTTCTCAGTTAAACTGATTGTCATCAACTGAAAAGATTTTCAGTTTCAGTTTCTTACAAAACTGACACTATATTCTTCAGAAGCTACAAAACCAAAAGTGTTTATTCAACGCCCCTTCTAAACACTTATTCCAGTAGTAAACCGATCCAACATTTAATCATCATCAAGATTGTACGTCTTAGACAACACACCTGTCTGTATCTCTTCCAAATATTTAGCACATCTTCCCCGGTAAGATTTATATCATACTCCCCTTCTTCAAAAAGATTTGTCCTAAAATCTTCACTCCTTGCACAAAAACGAAGCAAGTGAATAAAAAAATTATATTAACATGCTTACCTTTCAACTCTAGTCTCTAGGCACTGCCGTCCATGTGCTCCATCACTGTTTGGAACCATAACCCTATGGTTGCCTTCATAATATAATCACCAACTTCACCATACACCAATTAACAAATGACACCTAATGAAAATAACAAAATCTCATTAAGCATCATGAAAATCAAGTTCCTCCCCTTCTTATACCTAGTTAACACATAAATAAAATACATACAATTATACATCCATATCTCACTAGGAAGAAGAATTAGTTTATGAAATACATAAGAATTTTTCCTAGATGTTGTCTTCCTATATGCAATGCATGTTTCACTATTCCACTCAACATACTGCTTCATATGTAACCAACACAGAAAATCATGCAATACATCAATTATCAAGCCAAAACTTTACACCTCACTATCATGTAACTCATGCAATGAATATACAATGAATTTATGCTCTTTACACCAATATTCATCATGAACATAAAACTTCTCATATCCCTCCATGCACATTTCACCAATATCACCCAATAAATAATAATAATAATAATGCAAATAGAACATACTACATGTTTTATCCATCCAGTCCTTTAATCTATCACAAGAATTTAACTCAAATGCAAACACGTCATTGCTACGACTAAATTTATGAATTTTGCAAATTTTAAGAAATCAGAAATCACAATATGTACATGAAATTTCTCATTACCCTCAAATCCATAGAAATTAGAAAAAGTTAAGCATAAATCCAGTCTCTTTGCTACCACATTTGAAACTTGTTCTTCAAACTCTTGAAAAAAAACATAGAATTGAGGTAAGGAAGAAAGATATACCTTTCAGTCGCTGTATGAGAGCAAGTACACTTACCTCACCTTGAGTTCTTTTGAATTCATATGGCTCAACCCGTTGGATTCTTCCATCAACAAGACTCGTTTGTCTCCTCGCCATTACATTTCCATAGTCATGCAAAGAAGAAAATAACAATGCTCGAGATTAAACTGGCTATATCATCATAATGTGAGTAAACCTCTTTGTACAAAGATACTTTAAAGGGTTTATACAAAATCAAGTTTATCTCATTCTCACTCTTTTGGGGCATTAATTTATTTTCTCTTCTTTTTTTTTGACGTCTTTTTCTTTTCTTTCTTTCATCTTATATTTTTCATCTTGTTTTCTTTCTATAGTCATATCTCACTCTTTTGTTCACAATATTTTCCACTCACTTCATGAACTATAAATTGAACCTCAGGGACTTCTTCTTTTGGATTCGATTGAACAAGAGATATATATTTTCCTCAATACATGTATGAACTAATTTTTCATATTCAGTATATTTTCGATTAAAACAAGCTAATTGAACCCTAATTTTCAAGATTGGCTAAGAAATTAAAATATTTCTGAATCCTGAGAAAATGACACACAAACTCAGTCTTTCTGAATTGGTAGAAGCATGCAAGATTGTGGGATCATAGTATGTAAGTTGAAGTGTAATATTCTCACTCATATATCAAATGAATTGAAGAGACAATTTAAGGAAATAATGAATGATGTTGATTTTCATAAGCACATACAAGAGTTGGTTTTGCAAACTCGTATAGCGAGACACACTACTATCAAGGAGCTCATGACTGCATGCATGTAAGATGTGGCCCTGAACCATGAGCTTGATGTACATATTATTAGGCTTATCGAGAAGGTGGTGGGCTTGAAACTGATGATTTCCATGGAGTTCAATGATGACAAAGTCTTGTTGTCACTCTCTTCTTCATTTTATGAGATTATGGTGAAATTCAATATGAATAAGATAGAGAATAGCTCTGAAGATCTAGTCAATATGCTTACGACTTACGAGGCCACCATAAAGAAGGAAAATGTTGCTTTCTTAGTGGGCTCCCGTCTAATACAAAAAGAGGTCCCGCAAGGTAAAAAGAAGAAGAATTATGCCCCTCACAAGAAAAACAAATTCAATAAAAGCAAGCTTCGAAGAATACTTAAAGGGTCCACAAAGCTTGATAAGTCAGAACAAGTTTGTCTCTATTGCAAGAAGCATGGACATTGGAAAGTATTTCAGCTAGAAGTATTCTAGCAACAACTAGATTTCAAAGAATATGGTGATAATCCATTAAACAATGTACAAACTATTTCAATGCAAAAAAAGAAGATATTTTAAACCAAAGTCCCTTCCTAAGAAAAGTGGAGCGCCTACATAATCTATTGGATTTGATCTATGCAGATGTCTGTGGCCCGCGAAGTGTTAACATAAGATGCGAAAAATCTGACTTCATTAGCTTTACTGATGACTTTTCGAGGTATGCGTATGCATATTTAATGAAATAAAAATCTAAAACTAGAGCTGAGTTAGAGAAAAAAATTATGAAATAGTATTAAAACACTTCCATATGATCGACGTGAAGAATATTTAAATATTGAATTTCATGACTACTTTAAGGAGAATGAGAATCTCACATAGTAGACCCCACCTACCACAACCCAGTTGAATTGTGTGTCAGAAAGCCGTAATCAGAAATCGATAGACATTGTTCGATCTATTATGAGATTCACTGAATTTTCGACATTCTTTTGGGGATTTGCTCTTGAGACTAGGGCAATCTTGAACCAAGTCCATACAAAGAAGTGAATAAAATTCCACATGAGATATGCATAGGAAAACCTTCGAAATAATTATTTCTTAAGAATATGAGAATGTCTTGCTTATGTATAGCAGACAGTGGGAGAAAAATTGGATAGCAGAGCCAATTTGTATTATTTTGTGGGATATCAGAGAATTTCGTTGGATATTATTTCTATGATATCAATCAAACAAATGGGTTTGATTCAAGAAATGACATCTTATTGCAGAAGGAGTTTCTATTTGATTGAAATGTAGGATAATAAACTCGAATAGATAAGAGAAATACCCACTCTTGAAATAGTAGAAGCCACACCTCAACAGCCATTTGAAGAGATAGAAACTCATAGAAGATCCGAAAGGGTCTCAAGACCACATAAGAGGATGAGCCTGCTCTTGAAGATGACCAAGATGAGTCTATTCCTGGATTTGATCCAAGAAACTTCAAAGAAATATTATCAGATGTCGATTCATCCAAATTGCTTATATCCATGCAGTTCGAGATGAACTTCATGTCTTCCAGTTATGGTCCTTAGTAGATCCACATGAGAGAGATGTTCTCATAAGAAATAAATGGATTTACAAAAAGAAACTTGGGGCAGATGGGAAGGTAATGACCTTAAAAGCAATATTGATAGCAAAAGGATATGGTTAAAAGCAAGGTATTGACTATGGGGAAAATTTTCTTCAATCGCAATGTTCAAGTCTATTTGGATATTTCTAGCTATAACAGTATGGTATGACTATGAAATTTGACAATGTATGTGAAGACCATGTTACTTAAAGATGACTCTTAACCTGAAGTATTCATATCAACAAGAAGTGATAATAAAGTATGTAAACTTTAGATAATCCATCTATAGACTCAAACAGGAATCGAGGAGTTTGAACCTCACATTTGACAATACTATAAAAATTTTTGACTTTGTTTAAAATTCTGAGGAAACATGTGTATGCAAGAAGGTTAGTGAGAGTGCACTAACATTCTTAGTAATTTATGTTGATGAATAATACTAATTGGGAATGATGTAGAGATGTTGTAGTCAACTAAAGTTTGGTTGGATAATATATCTTCCATGAAGGATATTGGTGAAGCATCATACATATCAGGAATACAAATTTATAGGGAAAAAGGATGCTAGGGCTCACCAATCTAATTATATCGATACCATCCTAAGGAGATTTTATATGGAGGAGTCCAAGATAGAATATTTCTCAATGTGTCATGGTGTGACTCTTTCCAAGTCTATGTGCTCTAAGAGTGATGAGAAGATAGAAACCATGAATTGCATTCCATATGCATTTGTCATCGGTAGTAGTGTGTATGACATGATATCAGCTTGACCCAATCTCTTTTTCATTGAGTATTGCAAGAAGATATCAGTCGAATCTAGGCCCATTTCATTGGAAGGTCGTAAAGGTATTCTTAAATACTTGAGAAGCACTAAGGATTTGTTCATGATTTATGAGAGTGGAGAACTAAAATTTGAAGGCTATACTGATTCTATCTTCCAATCAGATGTGGATGATTCAAAATCAATCTCTGTATTCGTATTCAGGCTCGATGGTGGTGCTGTCTCTTGGAAGAGTTTCAAGCAAGACAACACAACGGATTCAACGATTAAGATTGACTATATAGCTGCATCAGCTGCAGCAAAGGAGAAAATTTGGATGAGGAATTTTGTTCAAGAGTTAGGTGTCATTCCTCGAGTAGTTTATCCAGTCTCGGGTTTATTGTGACAACACCGGTGCCATTTTGCAAAAAAAAAAGAACTGGGGTCTCATCAGCGATCCAAAAATATATTGAGAAAATTCCACATAATACGAGAGATTGTGGGAAGTGGAAACATATCAGTAGAGAGAGTCGTATCTGTAGATAACATTGTTGATTCACTGACAAAGCCCTTGATAGAACCATTGTTTGAGAAACATGTAAAAGAATGGGCTTTGAGATCAATGGGTGATTGTCTATAGGACAAGTGGGATATTGTTAAAGTAAGTCCCTAGTGAGTCAACTTGTGGTTTCTCCTATCTTGAATCTTGTGTAAAAAGATCTTTATTTTAATAATGCTTTATGGTTTTTATCCAATTACGACATTTACTTTATCTGTATATCAATGTAAACTACATAGATAAAGTTCTTGCATATACAATAAGTACCAGATGAGTGCTCATTTGATGATGTACTGAACAACCGTCTCTAAGGCTTTCCGAGTGGTTTCCACTTATCTAGTGGAATAGTTTGTGGTTATAGTTGTACACTATTAGTCTTTTGACATGAAACAATGTGGAGGATCTACGTACTACCATCCACTTTGATCAATTTACCAACTCCATTGAGGGTCATCAGGTGGCGATGTTGGATATAGTTTCGAAATACACTGGGGTCGATGCATTCTAGCCTAGGATTCACCGCTCACATATGAGCGAAGATATCATACGCGATTTGATGAGTTAGTTGTGTAAGGAATCTCTGACTAGAGTAAGACATGTGCATTTTGGAAAGTTGCTTCTTCAGTTTCACATACCATTTCACTATATTACTCAAAGATACAACACATCGTTATGAAATCCATTTGTAACTCTTGATATACTAATAGTTTCATATTAGATCGGGATATATGAGTTGAATGGACTGTTCTATACGCTAATAATAACTTAAAGTTCTTGTAGACATTATCAGTGATATCTGAAGGATAAATGGGTGATGCTACAAGACATTCTTATCATGATCCGATGAGTGCAATCAGATTTGAGTTCTGACGTTCTTGATCAAGGTCTTGATGCAATAAATGAGGCTGATAAGGGTGAGCCCAAATAAGAACAAATGTTGTTCTGAATCACATGAAGTTGTGAACCCACGGCTAGTTGTACCCCTGAATCATTGAGGGTAACACAAGTATCAGATTCTGCGTTCCCGTTGAGATATTCAAATTCAAGGAGTTGAATTTGACGAATGTAGTTTTATGGAGATCAAACATATTGTTTACGAAGGATTTTACAAATGGATTTCATTTTTGGAAATTGTGGAATTTACCTTAGATGTCAATTAAGTGAAGAGAGTGAAACTGCCAATTTTAGTGAAGGAGTTCACAAAACTAGTAGCTGCAAAAAATTAATCAATGGAATTTTTTCTTTTTCAAAATTTCATTTTTTATTATATAAGAGAGTTTGTTCTCTCGATACATCGGTGTTGTCTGATCGTCAATTGGAGTTAAAATAAGTTCATAATTATTTATGTAGTAAATTTAGAATACACTAATTAAATAACAAATTTTGTAGTGGTGACTACCATATACAAGATTCTAATGGAATATACTAATTTAATTTCATATGTGTGTGTGTGTGTATATATATATATATATATTTATTTATATAAAGATATGCATTATATACATATCATATATTATCAAGAGTTAGCTATACATGATATTTTTAAGAATAGAAAATATCATATGAGAATTTAAAATAATGAAAATATAAAATCCTGTTAAGGTTAGAATCTTAATCGATTGAAATATTGTATTTATATATATGTTATCGAAGAATTGATAATATACATAACAGAAAGATATACAACAAAAACATCAAGAAAATAAAGTATAGATTTCCTCTGTGTCCCCATTTTAGAAGACAAAAGTTTGGAAAAAGAAAAATCCAGCTTCCCTCCTCGATAGAAGTTTGGCCGAACTTCTTCATCCATAGCACCGCTGCCACAACGTCCCCACACCGCCATCGGATTTTTTTTAAAATTTCGACAATCTAATCTCGACACAAATTTCATGTGGATTTCTAATGCAGCCTACATGAGAAACGTAGTCTCTGACCGTGGATCTAATTAAGGAGGCTGAAAAAAGTTCGTAGAGATTTACAAGAAGAGCTATTAGTGTCTAAACATCGGAATAGTTGGAGTCGATGTTGAATATACAAAGGTAAATAAAATTTAAATGCCCTCTGAATGATTTTAAATCATATGACACCCAAGAATGTTTAGAATGTCAAAATAAAAATTTAAAACTTCTGTTACATCTTAAGTATGAGAAAAAGATACGCTAACATGTCAATGGGTGGTAAGCCTGCAGCTAAAATCAGTTTTACGGAGACGTGGGGATGCATAAAAGCGTAGTTCCCATTCCCTTTTCATTTGTTTTTATGGGCAGACAGCGTGACCCTTTGGGATTGGTGTCACTATTTTTGAAGTTGATCAAGTTCATGTCGTTTTTCTATTTTCATCCAATTTCTCGACTTCATGTGACTTAGATCTCTACGTGTAACGACCATTGTCTGTCTCGATCTTGAGCTCCTCTTGGGGTTTTTTTTGCGTCGTCACTCATAGAATATCTTGGAAAATGGGTTATTTTCGTCTCTCCAAACACTCGAACCTATTACCTCCAAGATTAAATATCTAGATTCCTAGAGTTTTGGTACAAATTGAACTACTCTGGAGATCCTGAGTTCGAGTGTTGAGATATGCCAAAAAATCACTTTCCAAGGGTGATATATTCTATGTGTGATGACGTGTGAGAAAACACGTGAGGAAGAAGGTTTAGAGGAATCATGTTTACGAGAGAAGGCCTCACATGGAAATCAAGATCGAGATAACCTATAATCGTTACACTATGATTGCTTTTTCATTGCTTCATTGGGTTTTTCTAGTGAAGTTGATCATATATTAACTCAAAACAACTGGTTTTGAAAAAAAAATTCAAAATATCATAATTTCATATCAACTTGATTAGAGACAAAATTCAACTTTCTTAATATAGTTATATTTTTCAAAAAATAATAATCAGATAAACAATGAAATGTCTACAAAAAAATTAACATAAATTAATTTTATTTAGCTATACAAAATTAATTTAAGCAGTTTGAACACCATTTCTAGAAAAGTTTGAAGAAAAATTCTTTTATGAAGTTTCAAGAAAAGTTCTTGATATCATGTACGTGTACCAAGAGGGATCTTCAAGAAAAGTTTCTAAGAAACTGTGATGCAATGGCAGACGTGTCCATCTAAAAAAAACACTTTCTATATAAAAATTTATGATATTTTATTAAATAATAAAATAAAAAATGAAATAAACAATGTTAAGATTAGAACTTGGACCTAACTCAATTTCAAAAACTAGTTCTAGAGGGGAGAATTGTCCAAGCTCATATATACAACTCTCAGGTTATTGATCCAAAAGATATGGGACAATTAACACATCCCTCTTACGCCTAAAAATGAACACGGTCCAACACATAACGGTGGAACCCGGGCTCTGATACCATGTTAAGATTGAAACTTGGTCCTAACTCAACTCCAAAAGCTAGCTCAAGGGAGAGGATTGTCCAAGCCCATATATACAACTCTCATATTATTGATCCAACCGATGTGGGGCAATTAACCAGCAATAATTGATTAAAAATATTTTAATATATTAAAATTAAAATTTGATAATTACCCTGTTCACCAATGTCATGAACAAACTGCGCCGACCATCTACAGTGAATCAGAAAGAGAGCTGCCTCCCTCGAGAAGCCAATTCCCTGCAAGAGAATGGGCATATGGGCATGTGTAGGTGTGTTGTCTCCATTCCCATTTTACTTCTTTCTATGGAGGAATCCGCAGACATGGGTGGATCTCTGCGGAAGACAGCGTGATCCATGTAGAATCATGGCACTGGTGTCGCACTTTCTGAAGTTGGTCCAGTTCGCATCGCTTTTTTCAGTGTCCACTTTTTCTTGGCCGCCGCCTTTGTACTTTTGGTCCCTTTTCATCGTTGGCCAGTTTCTCAACTTCAGGTGACAAATCTGTAGCTCTCAGTGTTTTTATGTAAATGAAATTTTATTGGGATTTTGATCGTACAAAATGTTACTTCATCCATTGCTTTTGGGTTCTACTTCTTTTTGTTGTCCTAGGGGAAGACAGATGAATGGTGCGTTGCTCACTCAATGATAATAGATATGGATGTATTACATTTACGTGTTGCAAAAAGACTGACTTTTATTCGTTTTGCTTTATGTTGTCTCAAAGTAGCTAATTGCTACTTGCTCTATCAATGTCTATATGCTCATATTCATTTACATCTCCTGATGCATTTTTTTTTTCCTTTTTGTCTGAATGCATAAGCTTTTTTAGTATAAGTTGGGGATTGATAAAGACTAGATAAAGAACTGAAAAGAAGTAGCTTCTATAAAATGCTACTAACTAGGACAGTAAGTGATGGACATTGATAATTTGCCAAAGAAAGTATGATACCTAAGGTAAATTTAAAATTACAAACTCTGTTTGAAATGATCTTCTGTAAGATGGTTGTGTTTGCTGCTAAGAAAGGCATGTTTCTTGATACCATTTTTTATGTTGAAGTAGCATTTTGATACGTGTCTTCCATCTCCAGATTATAATGCCTCAATAATTTGCATCCCTTGGAGTTTTTGTTTGTTTGTTACAATTAGTTTAAAACTGGAATGAACGAGTATAGGATTGAAGATACTTGGTCTTAATTTTTATGTTCATAGTCAAACTAATAATAACAAAATGAAATGCCAATCCTGAACACGCAGACCCGTGCTTACATACAGCTCATTTTAAGGATAAATGAGTACCTTGAATCTTCTGCAGCTTACTTGCCTCCCGTTTTAAATGGTTTTTTATGAGAAGTGCTTAAGAAAAGGATGGCGAGAAATTGTTTCCAAATAATCACTTGGTGAAATAAAAATGGGGAGAGGGGAATGTAAGTTGCATTTTCTGGTAAAGTTACAGTAAAATTAATGTGGCATATTATTGATATATCTTCTTTAGGAAATGAGCAACTATCCTGCAGTCTTACCTCATTCCATTCCTGTTTAACCATGTGAAAAATTCTGCATTACATCTCAAGTGTAACTGTGTTATCTCCATTTTCTGCTTCAAACACAGGGTTTATCAGCTGCTGGGAGAATCTGGGACGTATTATGGCGTACGTTTTGGGAAGAGCATTCCATGGGTTACTGAGTTCCCATTCGGAGTAATCAATGATCCTCAGTACATTGGGAGCATAGCAAGTCTTGTTGCTTGCCTCGCTTGGGTTCCATTCTCGTACATTCTCCTGTGGATTATAGGATATGTATTTATGATCGTTGTGGAATCAGAGGAGGATCCAGCAACTCGCGCAAAGCCAATCATGAGTTAGTAGCAGGCACACCTATGTGGCCACACCAACCACTCTACTCATCAGAAACACCCCTCTTTTGGGAGCAACTGTGTTTACACAAATTTTCTTAGTTTTTGTAGTCTGGTGCCATCAGCCATGTATGTGGAGCTTTTTCGTTAATTAGTTTTGCATGACTTTTTATTAAGAATGACCATTTCAGATGTTTTGTTTTTAATAATTTTTGTTATTGTCAGTGTTGATTTATCTACTCCTAATACTAAAGTGGCATGGATGTGATGTCAAACTGAATTATCCTTTTTAAGCTCCAGCAACTCCTTTGAATTTAAACCAAGATTTTGGCATCAAATCACCCCTCTGCTCTTCAAAATATGTAGGTTTCAAGTTGAATGAAACCATCCTAAGATTATCCTGGAATAGAACAAATTGAGAATCTAATTCGTTCTAGAAACCATGTAAGTAGAAGAATAAATAAGAATGGTCCCAAAATGAGATCAAGGTAATAGTGGAGCTGAGGTTCCAAGTATCTTACCATCTCCACTTTGTTTCACAATGTAATTTGTTTAACAAAATTAATCCATTTTTACGTGTTTAGGATTTACTCCTTTGTTATGCGTGCGCTGTTGCCAAGAGTAGGTTACATCTCATCGTGCTGTTCATCGTCGACATGAGCAATTCGAGATTTTATGCCTTTTTCACTTTTGGATCTAACAGGAAAAAAAACGTTTAGTCATATGAAGGGTATGGAAACTTACTCCAAAGTCGGCAGTGCAGGCATGCATTGGAATGGAAACATAAAACGACTTCACTTTGTTGCTGAGAAATGACGTGAGAACCTGAAATTTTAGCAGAACTAAAAATTTCATTGGCTGCAAAATTCTAGCTGCAACTACCATTTTTCACCAGCTAGCAAATTTAGAGGCTGGTGATTTTTTTCAGCAAGAATAAAAAATCAGCAGCAACAAGCATTGTGTAGTAGCTAGCAATCATTTTTCAGCGGTTGATCATTTCAGCAGACCAAAATTTAGTAGCCGAAATTCAACAGACTATGTCAACATTCAATTACTACTTCAGACATAACTGATGTATTAACTCAAATAATGACATTATAAGAGCCTAATAGTCAAATTTTCTCCTATATATAACTCATAAAATTCTATGTTGGTGTTACACAAATTCTAACCTTGTAGCAGCAAGCTATGTACCTTGTCAAAGTGCCAACATAAATTATTTAAGCAATTTACCGTAAGTGAGCTTTCTGTTTTAACTTGTAACATGATCTAAAACCGTTCGAGCATGTATATTATATGTTCAAAGCACGAATTTCGAAATCTGCATCTTGGAAGCACTAAAAATTATGAAATAATGGTAGGAATATAATTTGAATATTACTGATTACTGTTATTACTAATTATCGGCCTCACCCCTTCAGGATTAAAATATAGGAGATTGATATAAGTTAGATATGAAACTCATAATACGTTCAGTTCTAAAATGACTACTGTTTATTTATGAAAATATGTGACGTTTGTTCTGCTTTATTTATACGAGACTTTTGTTTTAAACAATTTTAAAAGCTAGGAGGATTTTTACTATTTACTAAGTGATGACCATATCACTCTCCTACTCAAACTCCTTTCATATAAGAATGAAGAAAATATGTAAGATGGTGAACAAAACCGGTTCTAAGTTTGGTGATGAAGAACTCGATGACCCTTGCTGTTTAGTTTTTTTAATATTATTCCGCATCATTAAACTTCTGTTATTTTTTGATTTTGTAAAGACAATGTAATTTCAATATTATGAATGAACAAACTGGTTATATTATAAAATATGTATTTTTGAGGCTTGTTGTTTTCAAATGTATATTTGAGAGCAACACCGGTGTCAATATTGGATCTGTTTGGGGGCGTGAAATTGAAGTGGTATAAGAGAGAACCATGTTTCATTCTCTAGACACTTCAAAATTTATTGTTCTGGTAGGAAGAATTTCGAAATAAGCAGCCTTCAATTTTGTAGACTTGATTTCAATAGACCTCTTTTCAGTTGAGGCGAAATCAGTAGCTGTAAAGTTATCATTCTAGAATTCCGCAGCAAGTCTGATTTCAGAGCAATTGAATTCAATAGGGAAAAAACTAGAAACGAATAGACCGAAACTAGTAAACTAGAAATCAGTAATCTCAAACTAGTAGCTAGTAGCAGGGAATCAATAGGTCTGAATGTTGTAGACCTTGTCAATAGACCTGGAATAAAGTAGACTTGATTTCAATAGAATTATAACTCACTAGTGGTGAATTCTAGCAGGCGTTGTCCAGTAGACCTTGCTAAGCTAAGCTATACCCGTTGAAGTGAGGTGTTCTGCACACAAAATTCAAGCATCCATAATTTTTTACCTCGGAGGAATTTTGACTCTTGTAATATAACGATGGAAAGCTCTTTCGGAGACAACCCTAATCTAGTAACATTTTAATTGTACTAGCACCGCCGAGAAACACAAATTTATTTTGTTTTCGTTGAGATATCAAGATTTTTTTTGAAATTTTCCGTTTTACTCAAACTTTGAAGAATTTTCATTTCCACTTAGCTCAACATTTTTGTACCAAATTTTGTAAACTTCATGCTCAAGATATTGAGGATTTTTTTTGAAAAACTTTCACTCAATTCTAAGGTAGAAAAATTTTGGGCTATTTTTTTTCCATTCAATGTGACAAATTATAGTGATTTTGCTACATCATAAATTATACCCTTGAAAACATTTAATGAATATTTCCTCTCATGTTTTGGGTATAAGATGTGGAACACAACTTCTAAAATATATAAACACTAAAATAATAGCGGAAGAGTAAATAAAATTTATTTAAATACATGACATTACATCAGACAAAGCAAACTCTAAACGAACATATGAAATACAATTTTACAATACAATACATTAAAATATATCATATTAAACTTTTTATTTGACGAGTTTTTAATCTATACAAATGCGTCCAAATCAAGATTAGGATGCGAGCTAATGCAACAAGACAAGGTCATTGCGTATGATTCGAGAAACTTAAAGAATCATGTGGTTAATTACCCCATGCCTGATATGGAATTAGGAGCTATAGTATTTGCTTTAACCAAGTGGCATCATTATTTATCATATGGATCAAAATTTGACATCTACATGGACCACAAAAGCCTAAAATACTTATTGACTCGGAAAGAACTCAATATGAGACACCGAAGATGGCTGGAGCTTCTAGAAAATTATAACTGTTCCATACTTTATCAATCAGGAAAGGCTAATGTACAAACAAATGCAATGAGCCGTAACGTCAGTCTTGCTCTCATGGAGATGAAGTGAACCAGCAACATTGATATGGTAAAGTTGTGTATCCAGTCGCATGGTGGTTTAGTCATCTTAAAGATTGAACCCAAATTCTGTTCCAGAATAAAGATAAACCAAAGCATCGATACTGATTTTGAAAGGTTAAAGAAGTCGGAGATTTTGGACCATGCTCATAAATCCTGGTTAAAAAACCATCCCTGGGTATCCAAGTGTTAGAGTAGGTGCACGTCGAGCCAAGTGTTGGCCGACTGTTCACGATGAAACTCTTTGTATAAACGATCTTTATTTTAATAATATTTGAATTTATTAATTTGGCACATCTTTATCTTTATACCCATGCGAGTTGCATAGATAAAGTCCTTGAATATACATATAGTAGAAAGAATATGAGATGCTCATATGATGAGTATCATGAAACTCATATTTGTAATACTGTATATTCTAAACGGTTCCTAGTCGATTTAGCCGCCACCAAGAAGGATATAGGCCGCTCGAGTTAGAGACTAGTATCTGCGATGTGAGTACCATGTTTCATTGGTAGGGGACATTGTGATGTCCGAGCATGCAGATAGGTGCTCCTTGTAGAGTGCACTGAACAACCCTCTATAAAGGATTTTCCAAGTGGTTCTCACTTATCGAGTGGAAAAGTCCTAGTTTATGGTTGTACACCATTAGTCCTTATGACCCGGGACAACATTGAGACTCTATGTGCTAGCGTTTCACTTTGACTTGTTTACCGACTCTTATGGGGTCATCAGGTGGCAAGGTTGGGTGTTACGGCGAAACATATAGGAGTCGATGCATTGTAGCCGGGGATTCACCGCTTACCTACGGGTATGGATATCCTATGTGTTTTTCATGTATGTGTGGGTTGAAATCTCTGATCAGAGTATGGTGGTAATTATGAAAGGGGTTTCATAGATTACACCATCGATGCAACCACAACATGACACATAGTATCGATTCATTGACAACTCTCGATAAACCAATAGTTGTCGAATCGGTCGGGATATATGAGTTGAAGGGACCGTACTGTACGCTAACCATAATTGATTGGTTCTTGCAGGCACTATCATGTGATACCTAGGGAATCACGTAAGCGATGCTGCTAGGCGTTTAACGTGATTGGTTGGGTACTATCAGACTTGGGTTCTGACGTTCTTACTGTCAAGGAGTTGATAAGTAAGAATGGGGCAATTGGGTATGCTCGTATAAGGACATGTTTAGTCCGAATCACATGGAGATGTGAACCCACGGCTAGTTGTATCAATGAACCATTGAGGGCCACACAAGTATTAGCTTTGTAAATCCCGATGAGAAGTAGAATAGTTCAATGTGTTGAACGGCTTATAAATGTGTTTATAAGCGTAAAGAAAAATAGAAGTATGACTTCTAAGAGAGAAATATAAATTTTAATTTATGGAAGTGTTCCTAAGATTAAAATTTGGCCAAGTAAATAATGTAGTTGAAAATTGTGATTTTCATAAACATTATTGTGGACTAAATTAAATTAATTCAAGTGTTGAATTAATTAAAACACTAGTGGACCTAGTAGAGTCTAAATAATTAAATTAATTCAAGTGTTGAATTAATTAAATAATATTGAGTCTTGTAGAGCTCAATTAAAATAATTATTTAACTAGTGGGACTTGAATAAATTCAAGTAGTATTTAATTAATCTCAAATGTGTTTGAGATAATTAGAATTTAGTCCATGGTTTTTAATGTGTTAAAAAACCATATAATATATGTGAGACATGCTAGGGTTTGCATGCTTGGGAGGTGAAGAGGTGTGTATTACTTTTGATTAAAAAATTCAAAAAGCATGCAACTTTTGAGAGACAACTTTTGACACACCCAAGACTTCACTCCTCTCATTCTACCCTATTCACTTGGCCGAAATCCCCCCCCCCCCCCCCCAATTCTCTCTCATTTTTCTTCCATTTTTGTTCTTCATTTTCTTGGAGAATAAAATCTTCTCATTGAAAATCCTCTTGATTTTTCTAGTGCAAATCTAGAGGGGTTTTACCTTGCTAGTGGTGGGCCTAATTTTGAAGGTGGAGGAGAGCTTGTAGATTGTCATCCATTTCAAGAGCTTAGTTGCTAGTCAACTAAGTTGGTGCCATCATCAACCTTGTGAGGTTGATAGGTAATAAACTTTCTAACACCCTATGTATGTTTTGGTGTTAAAATGTAAATATTGCACAAGAAAACAAGGTGGCCGAAATTTTGCTTAAAAATTTTGACTTCCGTTGCGCTTCCGGCCACCGTAACCGGTCCGCTTTCAAGTGGTATCAGAGCTAAGGTTACGGTTTTTGTGTAATATTTGCATAATATTATGTTGAGATCGATTTCTAACCGCTTGAGAATTTTTGTGCATAAAAATCATCAAGGCCGAAATTTTTTGAAGCAAAACAAAAAAAAAATAATTTTTCGGGCAGCATGTTGCTGCCCGAGGGCTGCCCGAGCTGCCCTGAAATTTTGGGCAGCACGGGCTGCCCGAAAAAAGTGCAGGATTTTAAATAAAAAAAAAAAATTTTGTTGCCGGAATCCGGCGACGTCAATGACGACTAGGGTTTCCAAAAGTTTTTTGGACAATCTTAGTGTCATGGGCCTTGAGATGTTGGGCCATTGGATGGCCAACATAATTTGTGAAATTTAAATGGGCCAAAATATTTTTGGTGAAAAATGGTTTTTGGGCCCTTAAGTTTAAATTTACAATTGTTGCACATATTTTCTCATAAAATAAATAATTGAAGTAGGACTTTAATTATTTATAGTAAATTGTGATTTACAAGAAATTCGATTATAAATAAATTAATTTGAAAGTAGACAAAGGAGTTTGTATACTTTGTTAATTTAATTTATAATTGTGGCGGTTAGTGATTGGATCAAGATATATAATATTGGATCAATTAATTATTGTGAAAATTAATTGATGGTGTATGATATGTGATATTATGCATTAAGGATGATCAAAAGCCCAAGCCCAATTTGCTAGGTGTATGCTAGGATATTTGTGTTGTATGATTGTAATAATTATCAATTTAAAGTGGGCTTGGTTTATGGCCCGTTCCCACCCCATGAGATGTATCCCTATGTGCCATGGATATTTAATTGTAAATATTAGAATAGTGGAAGATCAAGATTGGAAGATGGTGGCCTTGGTGATTATGAAGATCGAAGACATGTAATATTGGATGCTAATGTAATAATATAGTTGCATTGCATCCCTTGCATTTACCCTAGGATTGGACCTAGGCCCGTGTTTAGCTCACACGGGCCATTAGTATTGGGGCAATTGATCATCCTTGTACTGTTTTCTATTTATAATATATGCATGATATGTTATAAATAATGAGTATGTGCATTATTATTATGATAATAACAAAGTTGCATGAATCCGGCAAACATACGATCAAACATGGCGAGCTTTTAAAATAAAATTAATGATGAGACCTTTCAAAATTAAAAACCCTCATTTTGAATAAGATTCAAAATTAATATCAAGTCCGAAAAGGGGAATTATAAATTTGTTTATAATTTCCTTGTCTTCCATCGACAATGGGTGCATGTTGAACGCTACCCGTACTCGGGGCTCGGCTCATATTATTGGGGGAGCCTTGGGTACCGGAAAGCTGTGACATCCATTGACATAGTGATGTGAACTACGTGGAACTCCCATGATTTCGGCTCATATTATTGAGGGAACTCATGGCGACCGTCCATTAAGGTTCAATATCGATGGGTTAGGCTTGACACGTGAAGATGAACGACGTCATATTATTGGGTCCTAATCAAACGTGAGACAAAAGTATACGTAGAGGGTTGCATAGCGATGCAATTGGAAACTACCTTTTAGGAATTGTGATTGGCCGATATTATTCGGGATCACAATTCGCTAATTGGACCTTACGTACCTACTGAAGAAAGTGTTTCCCGTTTTCACTAGAGGGTAGTGAAAATGTCAAAACAGTGGGAGCGATAATTTATAAAGTAAAAGTCCAAACTTTATATCTTATTAAATATTTTAAAATAGTCATTAACATTTATCTGTTTTACTTTTCAGTACAAATCTTTGACAATGTCATCAATTCGCAACCCGTTTTCCGTTATTCTCGAAAAACACATCTTAACCGGACCAAACTATCTCACTTGGCTAAGAAATTTAAAGATTGTCCTAAACCCGGAGAAAATCGCGTATACACTGACTGAGGCGCCCCCTGCTGAGGCTCCTATTGGCTGCACTCCTGAGGAATTGCAGACCCACAAGGAATGGTGTGACCATGACTTGAAGGCCAAGTGTTATATGCAGGCTTCGATGAACGATGAGCTGCAGAGGCGATTCGAGGATGCTAAGAATGCTGCTGACATTCATATGCACCTCAAGGAGCTCTTCGGTGAGCAGACTCGGCCTCTAAGGCATGCCACAGTCAAGGAGCTCATCACTTTACGCATGCGAGATGGGGCTTCGGTCCATGAGCATGGCCTAAAGTTGATTGGGCTCGTGGACAAGCTCGTTGGCATGGATTTGATCTTGCCATCGGAGTTGACCACGGATGTGTTGCTGTTGTCACTGCCTAGCTCTTTCGATCCTTTTATCGTGAACTTCAATATGAACAAGCTCGAGCCCAGCCTTGAAGAGTTGGTGAACATGCTTGTGACCTTTGAATCCACAATCAAAAAGGAGAAGCCGGTTCTTTATGTGGGCTCTTCATCTGGCACGAAGACCGGTCCACCTGGGAAGGGAAAGAAGCGTTCTTTCCAGCGCCCCAAGAAGAGCGTGCCCTTGAAGAGGTAGACTCCGAGTCCCATAGTGGCAGCCGCGCCAGCCAAGGCTGAGAAGACAGTTGACATCTGTCATCACTGCAAGAAGCCTGGACATTGGAGGCGTAACTGCAGGGAATATCTTGCGCAGAAGGGTTCTGGCAAAGGTATGTTCTTTATTGAAGTAAATATCTCGATTAACTCTACTTCTTAGGTATTGGATACCGGCTGTGGCTCACATCTCTGTAATGATTTGCAGGTGATGGGAAGAAGTAGAAGGCTCCGAGAGGGTGAGACCTTCTTGAGAATGGGCAATGGAGCAAGAGTTGCTGCCAAGGCCATAGGAGATGTTTGTTTAATTTTGAACAATGATTTTAAGTTTGTATTAAGAGATGTTTTGTTCGTACCAGACTTGATCAAAAATATTATTTCCATTTCTATGCTTGATATTGATGGATTTTCTTGTTTATTTGGCAAAGGTGTTTGCAATATTTACAAGAATGAATGTTTAGTTGGTACCGGTGAACTTGAAAACAATCTCTACACCTTAAAATTAAAAGATATTCCACTTAACAATGTCCAAACGATAACAACAACAAATAAGCGCAAACAAGATACTCTTAATTCGGCACAATTATGGCATGCTCGATTAAGTCATATTTTCCTAAGAAGGATGAACAAGCTAGTGGGAGTTGGCATGTTTGATATGTCCGATATTAATGCTCTCACGACTTGTGAATCCTGTCTAAAAGGAAAGATGACCAAAATTCCCTTTAAGGGCCATGCGGAGCGAGCCAAAGGGTTATTGGATTTGATCCATACCGATGTGTGCGGTCCGCTTAGATTCACCACTAAGCATGGACATGCCTATTTCATCACCTTTACCGATGACTTTTCGAGGTATGGGTATGTGTATTTGATGAAATACAAGTCTTAAGCCTTTGAAAGGTTCAAAGAATTCAGAAGTGAAGTAGAGAAGCAATTGGGACGAAGCATCAAGACACTTCGATCGGATCGAGGTGGTGAGTACTTGAGTGCCGAGTTCCAAGAGTATCTTAGAGAGAATGGGATTCTCTCGCAGTGGACTCCGCCCGCTACACCGCAGTTGAATGGTGTTTCGGAGCGTCGTAACCGGACTTTGATGGACATGGTTCGGTCTATGATGGGGCTCACAGAGTTGCCGCCATCCTTTTGGGGATATGCGCTTGAAACAGCGGCACTGTTGTTGAACAATGTCCATACAAAGGCAATTGACAAGACTCCATATGAGATATGGATGGGTAAGCCTCCCAAGTATTCTTATCTTAGAATATGGGGGTGTCCTGCTTATGTGAAGCAGGTAGTGGGAGATAAATTGGATAGTCGATCCATTTTATGCTACTTTGTGGGATATCCAAGGAATTCAGTTGGATATTACTTCTATCATCCCCAAGAAACAAAAGTATTTGTTTCTAGGAACGCGACCATTTTGGAAAGGGAATTTCTATTGGATAGAAAAGGAGAGATGATAGAACTCGAAGAGGTTCGAGAGATACCCACAGTCGTAGAACCCACACCCGAGAAGCCAAGTGAGGAGATACAAGCTCCTAGAAGAACCGAGAGAGTCTCGAGACCACCTGTGAGGTATGGTCTGCTTCTTGAAGAGGGCCATGATGAGCCTAACCTTGGATGTGATCCAAGGACCTTCAAGGAAGCGTTATCTGACGCCGATTCATCCAAATGGCTTGAAACAATGGAATCTGAGATGAATTCCATGCATTCGAACCAAGTGTGGAATCTCGTGGATCCACCTGAGGGAATTGTTCCCATAGGGTGTAAATGGATTTACAAGAGGAAACTTGGGGCGGATGGGAAGGTATTGACCTTCAAGGCGCGATTGGTAGCAAAAGGGTATACTCAAAGGCAAGGTGTTGACTATGAGGAAACCTTTTCTCCAGTTGCAATGTTCAAGTCCATTAGGATTTTGCTAGCCATAGCTGCATGGTATGACTATGAGATATGGCAGATGGATGTTAAGACTGCCTTCCTTAATGGGGATATTAAGGAAGAGATTTACATGTCTCAACCTGAGGGGTTTACATCTATCAGAAGTGAGCATATGGTATGCAAACTTCAAAGATCTATTTATGGTCTTAAGCAGGCATCGAGGAGTTGGAACCTCAGATTCGATAGTACAATCAAAGAGTTTGGTTTTACTAAGAATCCTGAGGAACCCTGTGTGTATAAGAAGGTCAGTGGGAGTGCTGTGACATTCCTTGTTCTTTATGTTGATGACATTCTACTCATTGGGAATGATGTAGGAATGTTGCAATCAACTAAGATATGGTTAGCAAGTAAGTTCTCAATGCAGGACTTGGGTGAAGCATCTTTTGTATTGGGAATACAGATCTATAGAGATAGATCAAAAAGATTGCTTTTCCTCACCCAGTCCACATACATTGATACCATCGTGAAGCGGTTCTCGATGGATGAGTCCAAGAGAGGACATCTACCAATGTGTCATGGCGTGTCCCTATCCAAGTCTATGTCTCCCAAGACTGATGCAGAGATAGCGGCGATGACACGAATTCCGTATGCTTCGGCTATTGGTAGTATCATGTATGGGATGATATCTACACGTCCTGACGTGGCATTTGCACTAAGTGTAGTGAGTAGATATCAATCCAACCCTGGTCTTCCACACTGGAAAGCTGTGAAAGACATCCTCAAGTATTTGAGAAGGACCAATAAGTTGTTCTTGGTCTATGGGGGTGGAGAACTGAAATTGGAAGGCTATACCGACTCTAGCTTCCAAAGCGATGTTGATGACTCGAAGTCAACCTCCGGATTCATATTCATGCTCAATGGTGGTGCTGTCTCTTGGAAGAGTTCCAAGCAAGACAGTACTGCGGATTCCACCACTGAGGCAGAATACATTGCTGCATCGGCTGCAGCAAAGGAGGCTGTTTGGATTAGGAATTTCGTCCAAGAGTTGGGCGTCATTCCTAATGGAGTTGCTCCTATTCCGGTGATGTGTTACAACACGGGAGCCATAGCTCAGGCGAAGGAGCCAAGGTCTCATCAGAAGTCCAAACACGTATTGAGAAAGTACCACATCCTCAGAGAGATCGTGGAACAAGGAGATGTCACGATTGACAAAGTCGGCTCCGCAGATAATGTTGCTGATCCACTAACTAAGCCTTTACCAGGACCATCATTCGAGAAGCATCGCGAATCAATGGGTCTAAAGTATATAGGTAGTTGGCTCTAGTGCAAGTGGGAGATTGTTAGAGTAGGTGCACGTCGAGCCAAGTGTTGGCCGACTGTTCACGATGAAACTCTTTGTATAAACGATCTTTATTTTAATAATATTTGAATTTATTAATTTGGCGCATCTTTATCTTTATACCCATGCGAGTTGCATAGATAAAGTCCTTGAATATACATATAGTAGAAAGAATATGAGATGCTCATATGATGAGTATCATGAAACTCATATTTGTAATACTGTATATTTAAACGGTTCCTAGTCGATTCAGCCGCCACCAAGAAGGATATAGGTCGCTCGAGTTAGAGACTAGTATCTGCGATGTGAGTACCATGTTTCATTGGTAGGGGACATTGTGATGTCCGAGCATGCAGATAGGTGCTCCTTGTAGAGTGCACTGAACAACCCTCTATAAAGGATTTTCCAAGTGGTTCTCACTTATCGAGTGGAAAAGTCCTAGTTTATGGTTGTACACCATTAGTCTTTATGACCCGGGACAACATTGAGACTCTATGTGCTAGCGTTTCACTTTGACTTGTTTACCGACTCTTATGGGATCATCAGGTGGCAAGGTTGGGTGTTACGGCGAAACATATAGGAGTCGATGCATTGTAGCCGGGGATTCACCGCTTACCTACGGGTATGGATATCCTATGTGTTTTTCATGTATGTGTGGGTTGAAATCTCTGATCAGAGTATGGTGGTAATTATGAAAGGGGTTTCATAGATTACACCATCGATGCAACCACAACATGACACATAGTATCGATTCATTGACAACTCTCGATAAACCAATAGTTGTCGAATCGATCGGGATATATGAGTTGAAGGGACCGTACTGTACGCTAACCATAATTGATTGGTTCTTGCAGGCACTATCATGTGATACCTAGGGAATCACGTAAGCGATGCTGCTAGGCGTTTAACGTGATTGGTTGGGTACTATCAGACTTGGGTTTTGACGTTCTTACTGTCAAGGAGTTGATAAGTAAGAATGGGGCAATTGGGTATGCTCGTATAAGGACATGTTTAGTCCGAATCACATGGAGATGTGAACCCATGGCTAGTTGTATCAATGAACCATTGAGGGCCACACAAGTATTAGCTTTGTAAATCCCGATGAGAAGTAGAATAGTTCAATGTGTTGAACGGCTTATAAATGTGTTTATAAGCGTAAAGAAAAATAGAAGTATGACTTCTAAGAGAGAAATATAAATTTTAATTTATGAAAGTGTTCCTAAGATTAAAATTTGGCCAAGTAAATAATGTAGTTGAAAATTGTGATTTTCATAAACATTATTATGGACTAAATTAAATTAATTCAAGTGTTGAATTAATTAAAACACTAGTGGACCTAGTAGATTCTAAATAATTAAATTAATTCAAGTGTTGAATTAATTAAATAATATTGAGTCTTGTAGAGCTCAATTAAAATAATTATTTAAATAGTGGGACTTGAATAAATTCAAGTAGTATTTAATTAATCTCAAATGTGTTTGAGATAATTAGAATTTAGTCCATGGTTTTTAATGTGTTAAAAAACCATATAATATATGTGAGACATGCTAGGGTTTGCATGCTTGGGAGGTGAAGAGGTGTGTATTACTTTTGATTAAAAAATTCAAAAAGCATGCAACTTTTGAGAGACAACTTTTGACACACCCAAGACTTCACTCCTCTCATTCTACCCTATTCACTTGGCCGAAATCCCCCCCCCCCCCCCCCCCCCCAATTCTCTCTCATTTTTCTTCCATTTTTGTTCTTCATTTTCTTGGAGAATAAAATCTTCTCATTGAAAATCCTCTTGATTTTTCTAGTGCAAATCTAGAGGGGTTTTACCTTGCTAGTGGTGGGCCTAATTTTGAAGGTGGAGGAGAGCTTGTAGATTGTCATCCATTTCAAGAGCTTAGTTGCTAGTCAACTAAGTTGGTGCCATCATCAACCTTGTGAGGTTGATAGGTAATAAACTTTCTAACACCCTATGTATGTTTTGGTGTTAAAATGTAAATATTGCACAAGAAAACAAGGTGTCCGAAATTTTGCTTAAAAATTTAAAAATTTTGACTTCCGTTGCGCTTCCGGCCACCGTAACCGGTCCGCTTTCACCAAGATGCATAAAGATTTGAAGGAAAACTTCTAGTGTAAGAGAATGAAAACAGATGTTTCCGCTTTTGTTAAGAATTGTCTCTCATGCCAACTGATAAAATTTGAGCATCAAAGGTCATCTGGACTTCTACCCTTTACCCATACCTAAGTGCAAATGAGATAATATCACCATGGATATTGTAGCTAGACTTCTGCCAATCCAAGGAGGCCATGATAGCATATGGGTAATATTTGACCATTTTACCAAGTCTGCCCACTTTATACCGACAGTCAAAAGTATCGAGTGGAGAAGATAGCCGAACTCAATCAAAAAGAAATTATCCGGTTACATGGAATCCCTACGGCTATAGTCTCATACCGGGACCCAAAGTTTACATGGATACTATGGAAAAGGCTACAAGAATGTTTGAGAACGAAATTGAACTTCATCACCACTGTACATCCAAATACTAACGATCAATCTGAACAAAAAATTTGAACAATGGAGGACATGCTACGCGCATGTGTGCTGGATTTTAGAAAAAAATGTGGAAAACACCTGCCTCTAGTGGAGTTTTCCTACAACAACCATTTTCATTCTACTATTCATATGGCTCCCTCTCCCCTCAATTGGGATCTGGAGAAGTGGAAAAGTGCTAAGGATGGAAAAATAGAATCATATTGTTCGATATAATACAAGATACCATTGAAAAGGTGCAACATTGGACGATGAATTCAAATAGCACAAATTCGGAAAAAGAACTACGTAGACAAATTTCGAAAGAATCTCAAGTTTAAAATTGGTGATCGTGTGCTTCTGAAGGTAACACCAAGGAAACGAATTTTTTGAGGAGGTCGAAAAGGAAAGCTACAATAAAGATTTTGAAAGGAATGTTGCTCATAAACATATACAAAATTAAAATATTGTAATGTGTGTATCAGAAGTTAGTGTTGTGCTCTGGTGTTGTCAACACGAGCATACAACATGCAGCGGAAATTGATTATTTAACACACACGTAAACTTTTAATAAATAAATATCATATTTAAATTATGAACAAGTGCGAATACTTATGCGATGTCTCATGGCAAAAATTTCACTAGAAAAATATGTAAATCGTTTACACCAAAACAATACTAGTGAAAATAACAAAATTAAATTTCTTGACACTTCAAGGAATTAAAATATACATAAAAAACACAAATCAAATCTAGATGCATAAAACAGACACGTATTGCTTAAAACCAAACAAAATCACTCATTGATCAGCACTATGCGTCAGTGTTATCCTTAGAGTGTTGTCAACACCAATCAGCAACACGGTATAACAGTGAATCAATCACACAAACTCTTCAAACAAAAATCTTCAACTCTGAACTATGAGTGTGTTCAGATAAAAACTTCAGCATCTCTCCTGCGCTGCAAAGTGATCACCCGATCACACTCCTTAGCCGACTTTTTCGTGCACTCCCAAAAACTCCAGTAGCTGTGCCCTTGCAAAAAGTGATCACCCTATCACAGAAAACTTTAGCAGCTACTCAATAAAGTGATCACTCGATCACATAAAAACTGAAGAGCAAATATATGTTGGACTCTTGTGATTTTCTCTCTCTGAAAAGCTCTCTCGTTCAACTATCTCCTCTAGACAATTTTTTGTCTCTAAAACTCTCTCTCTGTGTAAAACCTCTTCTCTCTCTCTAAAAGCCTCTACTACGGCTGTAAGGCTATGCATTTTTATATCCATGGCTTGACCTAAAAGTTATTCCATAGAAGATTCCTACAAAATACAGAAACAATATTTTCATTAGATATAAAACTCTTTTAAATAAAAATAAAATATATTAGAAATAAAAATCATATTAAAAACAAATCCTATAATATCTAGAGATAAATCAAGTAAGATATTATCATTTAGAAATAAATCAAGCAATAATCTGAAAGACAAAATCATAAATTGATGATATCAACTTATCAAAATAATAAAGGAATAAAATATTCTTTTCAATCCCTATTTTTGCCTTTTTGGACAAAACATCCAAAAATGATAATCTTGGTAAGTCTCGCAGTCAGTTAAGCTCCCCCTGTGTTAGAGTGTATTTCCCCTGAGTCAAATTTCATCTCCCCCTGAATTAAACATGTTAGAGCACTAGTGTTGTTGACAGTGTTGTCAACACCATCATTAGAACACCTAAAAACATAAGAAGACATACAAAAGAAAAATTTAATAATCACGCAAACAGATATAAGAGCAACCCAAAAACAGCATTACAGACAGAGCATATGTATTCATCCTTTATCTTCTTCTGTATCAATAATCTTATGAGTCTCAGCAACTCGAGATGCTTCAACACCATCCATAGCACCATCCATAGTCTGTGTCATTTTTGGTTCTCCTACTCCTCTTTTTTGGTTAGAATGTAAGCCAACTTCCGAAAGTGCCCTCTACTCAGCCACTTGTTCTTCTTAGTAAACAATAGGTTCTTTGGGATTTTGAATCTGCTATAGAACAAACCCAATTTGGGCCTTTAAGTGAGAAGCATAGAGCATTACAAATCCATTGGGAGTGGAAGTGGACGAGGACGTCATGTTTCCAACAACAGTGGCAAAACCAGTAGCTGACCAAGGTAGGTCCAATTTCTTGTTATCATTGCAATAAGGCGAAGCGATCTAAAGGGTTCCACTCAACATAAAAAAAAAGTCTCATCATCTTCTTTGAGAACCCCTATAACTCCAGTATTCCAATGACCAGGAAGAAGAAAGGATTTCGTCAGTGAAATCATTGATGTCTTCTGTGATTTCACTTTCTTCATCCGCGGGGGTATTGTAGAATTTGTTGATGATAGTCAGAGAGAGCTTGACAATTGTAACAAGCGGTTGTCGATCTTTTAAGAACTTAACTCGTCAAATTTTGTTGGACGTACGCCTCAATGTCAAGGTTCTTCTTTTCAATAAATTCCCCATTCACATAGAGAAACCATAGGACTAAGGCAGCTTCAATGTAGAACTTGGTGGAGACATAATGACTCACATCATAATCAAAAGAGTTAATGTTGTCAACGGTGTTGACAACATCTGACTCAACATCAGCAGTATTTTCAGCCACATGTAGAACGTGAGAGAAAATTATAAAGGTATATCAGGAGTTATGCACAAAAATGCACAAAGAAATCATGAGAGCAAGGAAAGATTGCGATGGTAAATGAGAACAAGCAAGAGTAATTATCAGACATTTAACGACAACAAAAATATTTACTCTTACAAAAAAAATCGATTCAATTATTTCAGCTCCTAAAAATCCGCACGGGAAAGGTAATATTTCCGAAATTTACCCAAAACACTAATTACGGTTCTATCCCAAAATCAAACAGTAAAATTGATTCAAACTCGTGTTATGACAATTTCAAAAGAACATCCAGTGAAACCCACAACCATTATAACCGACTAACACAAGTAGACACGTAAATTCAAAATTTAGGTAATCAAGGTTTTCATCAACCGTCATGAGTCAATACTGATATGTCATTGTACATAATGAATTCACGATAAAAAAATCAATATGCATGTCCTAAATGTGCCTCCAATATGATGAATTATCAAAATGTCAGACAGTGTATAAATTGTGTTGTGTCAGAACTTGGTTTTGGCAACACCACTGAGTTTTATTCAAACTTCCATAAAATTTTATTTTAATTAAGAAATAGTAGCTCTCACGCTAGAAGAACGGTCTTCAATGGACTCCCCTAGGTAGCTTTTTCCATTACTTTTTTTACTTAGAAGTGGTAGCTCCCACACTAGAAGAACGGTCTTCAATGGACTCCTCTAAGTAGCTTTTTCCATTTTCTTCTAAACAATTTTTTATTATTTACCTCTTTTCTGTTTTTCTCCCTATGCTCGTATTTTCCAAGTCACTTTTTTCACATTAGACAATATCACGATTTCCATGAATATCCTCAACTATTCGGTACCTTGGATTGAACATAATTTATTCCTCGACATTTGATTGGAAGTATGACCACACAGAGAGTACCTTTCAGAAATTGCCTTCACTGTTTAGACATTACACAAATAAATAGGATGATTATGATTATGCAGTATGCCTTATATCCTAAAAATAGACATGAAAAAATGGTGTTGTCACCGGTGTTGGCAACACCAATGACAACATGTGTGTGTGATTATTGTACGCACATGCTGAGAGACTTCCGAAGATTGAGAAATCTCTCAAAGTCCAAATGTTTCGAGATTATATCAGCCAGTTGATTCTCAGTCCTAACAAATTTCAGTCAAATTATGCCTTTTTCAACCAAATCTCGAATAAAGTGATGTCTTATGTCTATGTGTTTTGTTCGAGAGTGTTGAATAGGATTCTTAGAAATGTCTATAGCACTTGAGTTGTCACAATATACCATCATGTAGTTGTTTAACTTGTAATCCAAGAAATAAATTCAACTCTCCTACCATGCTCATTTCAAATTGAGAAGACATGCACTCAACAAAGTTATCAACAATTTTGTGATGAAGAACCGAAGATAATGTCATCTAAATAAACTTGACAAATCAGGATATCATGCTTCAATTTTCGAATAAAGAGAGTTTTATCAAATTAACCTCGTTTAAAGCCCAAGTTGATCAAATAATCAGCCAACCTACCATACCATGCTCGGGGAGCCTGTTTCAGTCTATATAGAGCCTTCTTCAGCTTGTAGACATGGTTCATGTGATGTGGATCTTCAAAGCCTTTTGGTTGACTTACATATGCTTCCTCATTCAAAATTCCATTTAAAAAAGCACTTTTAACATCCATTTGATACAATTTGATGTGCAAGTGACATGCTATGGCAAGCAACAATCGGACTAACTCAATTCGGGCTACAGGAGCGAAGGTTTCATCAAAATCCACCCTCTCAACCTGTGTATACCCTTGAGCTACCAACCGAGCTTTGTTCCGAACAATGTTACCAGATTCATCTGTTTTATTCTTGAAAATCCATTTTGTTCCAATAACATTGGTATTTAAAAGTCTAGGAACTAAATCCATACATCATTGAGCACAAATTATTCAAGTTATTCATGCATTGCATTGACCCATAATTCATTTTTTAGTTCATCATTAATATTCTTGGGTTCAATTTGAGACACAAAACATGAGTGACTTACCTGGGAAAACGTGGAGCTCATGCAGATTAAACCAATCATTTTGCGGTAGTCTAACTTTTATTTCTTTTTTGTTTGCACATCATCATGTAATTCACCAATGATTTGTGATGATGGATGATTCTTCTGAATCTTGTTGGGAATTTATTTTTCACAATTGATCACCACATCATCATTATCAACGTTATCATTTTCCACAGTTTCTGTTTGGTTAGAGGTGATGTTGTGCTTGATGTTGTCTCACTGGTCTCAACACCATTTCTGGTCAGTGGCTCTTTTATATCCAGAAATTCTTCTACATCATCCTCCCGTGTTTTACATGCCAGATCTGCAAGATCATTAAACACAACGTTAATTGATTCTATTGCAATCCCGGTTCTTAGATTAAATACACGATAAGCACGTCTATTAATAGCGTATCCAAGAAACAAACATTTAACACTTTTGGAATCAAATTTAGCTAGATGATCTCTATCATTTAAAACATAGCAAACACAACCGAAGATGTGAAAGTATTTAAGGTTTGGTTTCTTCCCCATGATAATTTCATAATATGTCATGGTAGATCCACTTCTTAAAAACACACGGTTGGAAATGCGTATTTAAAGCTTCGGCTCAAAAACGTTTTGACACATTCTTGGAACTTAGCATGACTCGAGCCATTTCTTGGAGGGTTCGATTTTTCCTTTCAGCTAAGACATTTTTTTGAGGGGTTTTCAGAGCTGAAAATTCATGAGTGATACCTTTCTTATCGCACAAATAAATAAAATGAGAATTTTCAAACTCCTTATCGTGATCGGTTCTTATTTTGACCACCCTCATATCATACAGATTTGTTATCCTAGCATGCAATTTCTAAAAACATCAAATGTATCAGATTTTCCTCTAAGAAAACTTACCCAAGTAAAATGCGAAAAATTATCAGCACAAACAAAAGAATATTTCTTACCACCCAACCTCTCAACATCCATCGGACTCATTAGATCCATGTGCAAGAGTTCAAGCCACCGTGTTGTTCCAAAGTGTTGCAACACCGGGTGCGCAACACAGGTTTGTTTACCTTTCTGACACGGTCCATAGACATACGCATTACCTGAACTCAAATTTGGGATACCTCACACAGCATCAAAATTACACAGATTTTTCAAGGTCTTGAAGCTCGCATGTCCCAGTTTTTGATTCCATAGGTCTAAATCACTCACCTTGGCACTTAGGCAACCCTCACCTTCTCCCAATTGATAGCAATTGTCAGTAGAAAAAGTACCTGACATTACACAAACATTGGCATCATTAAAAAATTCACAATTATTTTTATTGAATTTAACATGTAAATCATCGTCACAAAGTTGACTTATGCTTATTAAGAGAGTCAAGTCCTTCAACGTGTAGAACATTATGAAGTTCAGGAAGCCCGTCAACATTCAGGGTTCCTTTGCCTACAATTCTTCCTTTGGCACCACCACCATAGGTTACACGCCCACTTTTTACTTCAACATAATCCGTTAGGTGTTACTTAGATCGAGTCATGTGGCGTGAACACCCACTGTTGAAATACCATATAATTGCAACATTAGTTTTAAAAGACGTATAAATCATTTTTCAATGAATAACAGCTTTTGGTACCCAAAATTTCTTCATAGGAGGTTTCTTGACCGTTGTGTTGCACCTAGTCTTGGGCAACACAGTGGGAAATACCCGATTTGCATGCCAGTTCATATAGTCATTTCTCATATTAAAACAGAAATGTTTATTGTGACCTGGCTTATGGCAATAGTGGCAAATAAAATGTCGCTTTCTTTGCTTTGATTTATAAGTTGACACTGGCTTCTTGGTTTTTGACATCTTCACTGACGGGTCAAATTTCAAATGAGAAGAGGAAGCTCTAATTTGTTTTAGCAATTGTTCTGAGGCTTGCTTTGATATTGGCAGAGTCTTCATGGGAGGTTTCACTATTAAGGGGACAGAGCAGTCTTCACTTGCCTTTACAAACACGGTTGATTTTGATTTAGAGTTGGAAGTTTCACCATGTTCATATGCGCTTTCAACATATCAAAGACCAGTTCTGTTGTCCTTTCCCATAGTTAGCATTGAGTCAAATTTTGATGAACTTGAGCTGAGTTTAGCAAGAGTCTTTGAGGCCTTCTCAAGATCATCCTTGACTTTTCACAGTTCGAGGTCCTTCCTACTCAACAAGACTTCCAGTTGAGACAAAATACTCTTTAACTCAGTATTTTCCTTTGAGAGCACATAATTTGTTTCATTTCTTTTGATCCAATCTTCGTATAACTCTTCATACATAGCCTGCACACCTTCAAATGTGAGTTCATCAGAACCAGTTACCTGGATTTAATGATTACTTGAGTCACACTGAGATTTAGCATTGAGACACAAGGATTTTGAAGTGGTGTTGCGGCCCGGTGTTTCAACACCTGAGGCAACACCGTGCGGGTTGACTTGTAGCCAGAATATTTCCTTCAAAAAAATAGTGTTTGTAGATAGTACCTCCATTGGGATTCTGTTAAATTTCCTGTAAAAGCAACAATAAACCAGAATCAATCACTTAGTATATCAAGCATTGGCTCTGATACCACTTGATAGGAATTGTAATGCCCGAGAATTAATCACTGTTAATCAAGGATTATTGACGTATAATTTAACGTGATTACGAAAGGGTAAACGGAGACATGATTTAAGATAATGTGTGGCCATTTATTTGAATTTCAGAGTGTGTTGCCGAAGCAACACCGCACCCGCGTCCTTGCATGTACCGCACCCGCGGTGCATGGACAGAAACATGGTCAGTTTTACCGATGGGTGACCGCGCCCGCGGTGTTAGCATTACCGCACCCGCGGTGCAGTACCGCACCCGCGGTCTTGACAGGTACCGCACCCGCGGTCATGCAATTCCAAAATAGATAAGATTGACGAAACGTTAGCGCACCCGCGGTGCAAGATGGAGCGCACCCGCGGTGTGACGTGCAGCATGGAAACGAGACACGTTTCTTGCATGCAATTCTGATATATATAGGCTGTGATTCCATTCGAAATTCATTCAGAATTGAGGAAAAGGGTCGAAGTTTTGGCATGAGAAATCCTTACGCCTTTTGTGAGAAATCCGTCCGTCTGAATTTGAATCCGACTTCGGTATCGAGTTCCTAGCAACGTAGGCTACAACTGGACGTAAGTTTTACTACGTTTTGACATGCTTTGAAATTATGATATTGTCAGAATTGAATGGAACTCATATATGTTGTTCTTGACATAGTAGACATCATAGAATCGAAGTCAGATTAAGAAACAGACTGATTATGGAATTGTTGTGATTTTCGGAATAGTTTTGGAGTCGAGTTGATATCAGAATTGAGTTGTTATTGAGAATGAGATATTAGAATGAATATCTGATTGATATGGTATTGTTGGGTATATTGATATTATACCGTTATGCCATCGATATTGAATTGGATTGAGTATTGAGCAGGACAGATTTAATTCGAGTGGTGTATTGATATTATACTCCTCGATATTGTTTTTATCAGATTGAGTATCGACAGGCTTTGAGTTCGAGACTTCGACAGAGCCAGGGTATCAGAAAGAAAGGTATAAATTAATGTTGAGTTGGGATTGCACAACTCGAGTGAGGTTTGACTCGAGTCTCCCTAAATCACATACTTTCAATTATTGCATTGATATTTGCAATTGATGAGATTGATGATTGTAGTCTATTGATTTATAGCCACTGCATGTAATGACTGCTGATTTGCTAGTCATCGATTGATTTGCTTAGATACTGAATGCATCTATTGATTACTGAGTCATTGAGTCATAGGCTGATTCGCCTAGTCACCGGCTGATTCGTCGGGTTATTGACTGATTCGTCTTATTATAGGCTGATTCGCCTAGTCACCGGCTGATTCGTCTGGTGATTGACTGATTCGTCTAAACTTAAGCTGATTCGCTTAATTACAGGCTGAGTTGTCTGATTATTGGCTGATTCGCCTAATTACTGGCTGATTCGTCAGGTTATTGACTGAGTCGTCAATTCTGCGGCTGATTCGCCCAGACACTGATATATGAATTATATCGATGCCGTTTAGGGATTGATTCATTCCTATCGACTGAGATTCGATATAATTACCTATATCCAGACATCGGGATCCCTAGGATAGAGTTGAGTCGAGTCTGAGACGACGCATTAGTTGAGTCGAGTCTGAGACGACGTGTCGATTGAGTTGAGTCTGATATGACATGTTGAATTACAGTTTTATATCATTCATGTTTGTTGAATTGATACATGTTATGAATATTTCTTATATGCTTTCGTATATGATTCTATATGATTGCATGTATACATTGTTTATACTGGGAGATTTATATCTCACCGGAGTTATCCGGCTGTTGTCTTGTTTTGTATGTGTGCATGACAACAGGTGGGGCTGGATCAGGGTCAAGAAGAGGATGAAGGAAGATTAGATAGCGTGGAGATCCGGGCTTCGAAGCAACATAGGATTCAGCACTGATATGTAGTTGAACCTAGTTAAATTCTTGTAGATAACACAAGATTTGTATGTTCATGTTTAATATGTAATTTGAGTAAATTACATTACGTTTCCGCTTTGTATTTTAAAAAAAAAAATTTAGACCCTGTTTTATAATCGATTAATTAGTCCCAATAATGATTAAGAACTTGATTAGCGTCCGGGTCCCCACAGGAATGTTGCTCATAAACGTACAGTTATAATGTGTGTATCAGAAATTAGTGTTGTGCTCTGATGTTGTCAACACGTGCACACAACATACAACGGAAATTGATTATTTAACGCACACGTATACTTTTAATAAATAAATATCAGATTTCAATTACACAGAAGTATGAATACTTGTGCGATGCATCATGGAAAAAATTTCACTAGAAAAATATGTAAATCGTTTACACCAAAATAATACTAGTGAAAATAATAAAATTAAATTACTTGACACTTCAAGGAATTAAAATATGCATCAAAAACACAAATAAAATCTAGATGCATAAAACAGACATGTATTGCTTAAAACCAAACGAAACCACTCGTCGATCATCACTCTGCGTCAGTGTTGTTCTTCGAGTGTTGTCAACACCAATCAACAACAAGGTATAATAGTGAATCAATCACACAAACTCTTCACACGAAAATCTTCAACTCTGAACTATGAGTGTGTTCAGATAAAAACTCCAGCAGCTCTCCTGCGCTGCAAAGTGATCACCCGATCACACTCCTTGGCCGACCTTTTCGTGCACTCCCAAAAACTCCAGCAGCTGTGCCCTTGCAAAAAGTGATCACCCCATCACAGAAAACTTTAACAGCTATTCAATAAAGTGATCACCCGATCACATAAAAACTTTAAAGAAAATAGATGTTGAATTCTTGTGATTTTCTCTCTGTGAAAAGCTCACTCGTCCAACTCTCTCCTCTAGATAATCTTTCTTCTCTAAAACTCTCTCTCTCTCTCTCCAAAACCTCTTCTCTCTCTAAAAGCCTCTAGTACGGCTGTAAGGCTATAAATGTTTATATCCATGGCTTGACCTAAAAGTTATTCCCTAGAAGAGTCCTACAAAATATGGAAACAAGATTTTCATTAGATATAAAACTTTTTTAAACAAGAATAAAATATATTAGAGATAAAAATCATATTAAAAACAAATCTTATAATATCTAGAGATAAATCAAGTAAGATCTTATCATTTAAAAATAAATCAAGCAATAATATAATAAGCCAAAATCATAAATTCATAATATCAACTTATCAAAATAATAAAAGAATAAAATATTTCTTTCAGATTTGTTTGGACTTTGATATCAAGAAGTGAACAGGTGCAGTAACAATCAACTTGATCGTATGTCGTTCTTCAATCACCATATTAAATCTACAATTGAATATTGCATTTCCTTTTTATATTGTTTTCAACGGAGTTAGGAATCCCGTAGTTTCTTTTACCTTTTTTTTATTTTATTTTTTATCTTAAGTAGCAGTTTGATCTCCGCCTCCACTTGCAGTGCTTGATTGATAGCAGAACTATAATACGAGGCTTCGGCAGATAAGGTTACCCAACGAATCTCAAGGTTGAGGCCTTGGACAAATTTCTTTCTCTTTCTTGCCTCATCTTCCTGATAGTGAATCAAAAGGTGGAATTATGCCTCGTATTGAGCCACTGTCATAGAATCTTGTCCTAATTCCATGAATTTGTGTTCTCGTGTGTTAAGTGTTACCTGGGTGACGTATTTTTCTCGAATTCACGCGCATAAAGTTGGTCCAGGTTTTAAGCGTGTTTTTTTTCTTTCACTGATGATAAAATACTCTCCACCAGTTATGTGCTGCCATTCAAATTGATACACTACAAATTTCACTTTCCGTTCTTCCGAGTAGTTTAGGACAGAGAAAAAACTTTCAATTTTGATTAATCATTCTTAAATTTGTTAAGTGTCAGGGTTGCCGTAAAACTTGGGTGGGTGAAACCTAAGGAATTTTTCAAGAGTTCGATCATTTGTTTCTTTAAATCTTTGAATACCTCGATTATCTCCGCCAAATGCATGAACTGCTGAAATATGTCATACATATTTCTTGAATTTCGCTCTTGATGTGGAATATGTTGTCTCTCTCCTTGGTTTCCCATTGCTTGGGAGCGATGATCTTCGTCATGGCTGGTGTGGTTAGCTCCTTTTGCAGTTGACGTTAATTCATCTTGACTCCTAGCTCGAAAACTATTTCTGGATAAAAGCATCCTACGAAATAAAATTTTAAATAATTTTTATCTTAAAACACAAGTTCTCAAGGATTAATGTTCAAGATCAATTCAAAAGGGATTTTGTACAATACCATCATCAGTATTATCATGGTCAAGATTCACCTTAAATCAAAACTATCGAATCTTGTAAGGTTCAAATTTTGGGTGGAAACAAACCAATAATGATTTTATTTTCCTTACCCATATGTTTTGGGCGTACTAGTAGGTGCCAAACTTTTATTCTAAGTCAGATCTGCAAAACAAAAAATAAAAAATCTTATTTATTTTATTTTAATACCCAAAATTTATTCAGTATAACTTGGAAGGGCTCAGATCCCACCGGTGGGCCGCTAAATTGTATTACCGTCATTAACGTATAATTACGATAGAAGAAGCGTGTACAATCTTTTAATTTACATCATATAATAAAATTATGAACTCAACAGAATAACCACGGAATTGCTAAGCCAACAATTTCATTCTCAATTTTTATTATATTTGAAGTCCTGATATCGTGTATCTGGAATTTACGATAAATAGAAAGAAAATAGATATTAAGTCTTTGGAGATTTAGTGAAAGAATAGAATTGGGCTTATATATATTTATAACAAGTTAAACGATCAGTGTAGTAATTTAGTATGAGATGGCATGTATGAGTGGTAACATATTATTATGAAAATATCATGTCAGGTGACATGCGGTGAATGTTAAGAGCTCTGAAGTGAATATTGTAGGATAAAGAGGTGGCTCCCACCAATATTTAGTGTAGAACTTTTCCTCAAATAGGATCCGCACAATCGATCATTTACGAGTCAAAGTGAAATCATATTTATGGACTGAAATCACTTTGTTCAGATGAATTATATACCAGATTTTAAACATGTTCATTGGAGTCAATTTTCCATACTGAAGCCGTATTGTCCAGTGGACTAGCAATCCGATACATAGATCGATGTCCATGATCAGTTCATTCATTCATTCATCGTTAACCAATCAAGAACAAATAAATCAATATATTCAAATATGCAGTACAATATGACTAATAATTTGTGACATGCATAACATGATGCAATATATGAATATCAGTGCTCACTTTGGACGACCAAATATTGTACTTCCGCCTTATTTTGGGATGATCAGCTAACACATTTTGTAAACTAGAAAATATTTTCAACAACATGTATTTCAAAACCAAAGGCAAATTCATTCAAGAAGATTGAGTAATTCGAACCTGATGTGGCTACCTTAAAATTGGTTTTCTGGAATTTTCCAGAAATTTTCTTCACAAAATTGAATTTACTAAGAAAATTTGGATAATCATATTGTTACACCTCTAGCATATCATGAATTTAGATATGAAAAGGTGGTTGTGTGAAAATTTGGATATTTTTTGACAAAATCTGGTAATTTTCTTTAACATTTTCCACTCCAACTCCCCACTACAATTTATCCTCTATAAACCCAATAATTTAGATCAAATTTTCTGATGAAATGCTTCATAATGAATGTATTTATATGAGGAGAGGAGTCACCAAGCTTAAACACTTGTCTTAGTTTATTTTCAATTTTTGACACCTGTTTTCCCCAAAATGGGCACATATTTCTATTAAATTATTGACACACAGACTATTAAATTAGTGACACTTAATTATATATTAAATTTAATTATTAATAGACAATTTTTAATTAATTTATTTTTTATAAGTTTTTTAATGTTTGTATATTATATATATTGTTTTTTTTAGTTCTTTATTTAAGTTGTATTATTAGAATATTTTATGTGGTTATATTATTCAACTTGAATTTTATTGGTAGAATAATGAAATAAACTTATTAATATTATTTAGATGCATTTTTATTTATTTCATTCCAACTCCTTTAAGTATATTAATGTGAGGCTAATTATTTATATACGTCAAATATTTTTTCTATAATAAATATTTTTATTGAAATTCTCTTTCTTCCATTTATATTTTTCTTAATTTCCCTCATTATTTACTTATATATATATATATAAATATATATTTTAGAAGCATGTTTTATGTATTTTAAATATTCAATATAAATTTATTTAAATTTTTATGTTGAGGAAAAATTTCATTTTATTTAATTAACTTATTATTATTACTTTTATTCAAATCGTTTAATTAAATTTTGTCCATACATGTTAAAATTTTGGGGGGTTACATTACAAGAAAAGTGAAAGATTGTTAGATTAGGTGCATAACGAGTGAGCTTATGGTTTGCGTTTTATTGACTTTTATATAACAATAATATTTATTTTAATAATATTTTATGGTTTATCTGATTATGACATTTAAATTATTTGTATATACATTCAAACTGCATAGATAAAGCCGATTAATATACTGTAAGTACCATGAGGTCCACGAGTATAGTGGATCATGAAACTCCTTAGGAAGTGTATTGTATATTCTAAATATATTCCTATTAGATTCAGCATCCTAAAATAGGGATAAAGGTCGTTCACGCTTGAGACTAGCATCTATGATTAAAACATCACATTTCCATGGTAAGGACACGTAGATGTTCAATCATACAAATAAACGATCATTTGATGAGACACTGAAAAATCCCCCATAAGACTACTGAAGTGGTTTTCACTTATTTAGTGGAATATTTCGCGCTTTTGGTTATACAGAATGTCTTTTCACCAGGGACTTCATGGAGGTTCAGCGTACTAACAAGTACTTTGATCCGTTTACCAACTCCAATGAGTTTCATCAAGGGGCAAGGTTTGATGCAGTTCGAAATACGTATTGTATTTGGAGATTCAATACTCGCCTATAGGTGAAGATATCATATGTAATTTGATGAATTAATATTGCAAGGAGTCTCTGGCAGTGTAAGATATGTGAATTATAAAAAAAGTGTTTTCTTAGTTGCACATACACTATCACTATTATTAATCATATATACATCACATTCATTTGCAACTCTTGATGTATCAATAATTGCAGAATTGATCGGGATATATATGTTGAGGGGATCGTACTGTATACTAACCTTAATTTATTAGTTCTTGCAGGCACTATCAGTGATACCTAGGGTACCATGGGACGATACAACTAGACTATCTTACCATGATCTGATTATGCAATCAAACTTGAATTTTGAAGTTCTTGATCAATGGTTTGATGAATAGAATGATGCCAAATAGGTTAAACCCGAAGAAGAGCAAATGTTGTTCTGAATCACATGAACCTGTGAACCCACGGCTTACTATATCTCTGAACCATTGAGGGTCACACATGTATTTGATTCTATGTTCTCGTTGAGATATTCGAATTCATTATGTTGAATTTGGCTACTATAGTTTGATGGAGATCAAATGAATTATTTATAAAGGAATTTACAAGTAGATTCTATTATTGGAAATTGTCGAAGTAAGCTTAACATCCTCGACCCATGCTAGAAAATATTGCTACAAATGCCCCACTTCTTTGAGCATCCCAACAATTTTTATTTAGTAATTTCTTGTGAGACGGTCTCACAGATATATATCTATGAAAGGAGATGACTTGGTCTATATTTACAGTGAAAAATAATATTTTTGGCATGAAAAATAATATTTTTCAAGGATCGGGTCGGGTTGGAGATATGTCTCATAAACTTGACTAATGATGTAAGATACGAGAGTTTTTGTGATTTTTTTATACGACGAGGACAATACAGATAATATCATTAAGGATAAAAAAATCTTGCAATTAATTATTATTTTTACTTAATAACATAAATAAGATTCTACTTATTTATCCATCATGATCTCGATCTCTTGTCTTCTATAAAATCACTATATCCATAAATTTTCATCGTATATGTATTATTATTAGGGATAAAAGATTAGTTAAACTGATTAGTCAGTTGACTCTCTAAATTCAGTTTGGCTGGTTTCAGTTGCCTTTAATAACCTGCACATTATTCTCCAGTTAGGCAACTGTCAGTTCGTGATCAGTTAGTCCAATAAATTTCTTAGTTTTTCAAACAACTGAAATTAAGTTTCCAACAATTTCTCCCTTTTTGGTGTTTGACAAAACTTGTAAAGTATGAACTGATCAACTGAACTTAAAATAATCTTCGATTTCATTGTAGATAAAATAATTCTTCTAATATACAGATTCATACAAAAAATGAGAATCTAATCTAAGTACAGATTCGTACAAAGAATAAAGAATAAAGAATCTTCAAATCTTCAACTATTAACTGAGGTCAGTCAGTTGATCTTCATATCTTCTTCTTTCCTTTGTCTTCTTTTGTCTCTCGAATAATTTCCTCCTTTTTGTCAAGCACATCCACTTTATTTGTTAATATGCGAACATCTGCTGCAATATATGATACGGAATTCATCACAATGTTCTTCAGCTTACTAATCCTTTTAGTGACTGTACTCTCCAGAAATTCAAAGCGTCTACCGACTAAAGCTTTAGTTTGGAAGTGGGATTCAGTCGACAGCCTATCTTTTTTTATTTCTTCCATCTGGAGATATAGATAAGTCACACTCTGATTGAGTAGCTTCACTCTGTCCGTAGTAAACTCATTGGTCGAGTTGAGCTTCAAAGTGTGTGCGAGCTGAGTAGTCTGTATTGTAGAAATAGCATTCATCATACTGACGAGGTTCGACTGAATGGTTTGAAGTTCTTCAAATAGGGAATCGGTGTCTGAAATTCCAGGAGACATAGCTCCAGAAGTTTCTGGAATCTGTTCCCTTTCTTGTTGAGTAAATACAACCATCGCACCGTCAGTTGGTTCTGTTTCACACGCTACTATTTCTGAAATATTTTCAGTTGTGAGATCCTGGGGAGGATATGAGAGTTGGAAGAGCAGAAGTAGAAGAAGGTTCTTTGATTGGTTCAACAACTGGTTCTTCAGATGGTTGAGAAACTGCCTGTTCAGTTTGTTCCAAAACTGCCTGTTCAGTCACAGTTTCTGACTGAGTCGGCTCTTCAGTTTGTTCAAAAATATGCTCTTCAGTTTGTTCTTCAAAATTGACAGCTTGAACAGCTGGTTCTTCAGTCATGATCTCATCTTCAACTGATCTTGAATTGTCCAGTTGAATATCGGAGGTTACTGATTTGATGACCTCATCGAGATTTGCCAATGATAATTCAGCTTCAGAATATGGTATTGGATCACCAGTGGAAGATTGAGGTGCTGAAGATGAGGATGGTTGAGCAACTGATGTGGAAGGTTCAGTTGCCTGTTGAGTAGCTTCAGCAGCTGAGTCTTTTGTTGGATTTTGAAATAACTGTTCAGTTGGCTCTTCATCAGTTGATAAGTCTTGTGAAGCCGCTGGAATGATCAGTTCTTGATCCATTTCCCAGTTTTTGATTTCCATCTGTAATGAGAGAAGATCGGTGTCCAGTTTATTATGCACAGCTGTATCATTGAATGCAGTTGGACTTGTAGGATCATAATTCATTCGCAATTCAGCAACTATCTTTTGTAGCTTCTTGGCTCTCAGTTGATCGAAAAAATAATTCTAGCGTTCCAGAGCCTGAAAAATTGTAGAAGCCTTGACTACTCTCCAAACAACAGTCTGCAGAGCAATAAACTTCTTCAGTTTAGACCTCGACTGAAGCTGTTTAGCAAATACTTCAGTTCTAAACTTCACCCACTCATTGTAGGATTTGTGTAACACCCTCTGACCGGTTTTAATAAAATATCAGCGGAGTTTAAAATTTTACTTGAAGGGAAGAAGGATTTAAAATACATTTCAATATATAAAAAAAAGTATATACATGATCAATAAAATGCTTCAACAAAATACAAAATATCATTTTTGTGATCATGTCCAAAATGCTAGCAAAATAGTCTTCTTCCTTCCTTCTCTTATGCATATGACTCCGGCCCCAATCAACATCCCGGCTCGTCGCACTTATCTGCATCACATGAAATAACTGAAATGAGTATAAAACTCAGCAAGTGAAACTCTTACATAGCAATTGATACATATCATACTCTGAAAAACATAACTTTGAAAACATTAAATATCATCAACTCTGAAACATAAATATCATAGCATGAATAGCAATAACGATGATATTTCTCTTTTCTCTGATGGATTGATATCTAGATAGTATCTCTGTCTCTGTACCTATAACCCATCGATATGAATCGATACTCTGTTGGGATATAAGCCTATGGTCGTTGATCCACTAATTGCATGCAATCTCTGACTATGTATCTATCAATTCAATAAATCATTTGAACTCTCTCTTTGGCATTAAATCAAACACTTTGAATACTCTACTCTTTTGTATTCTCTTTTGACATAATTGAGACATAAAATGCCTCTAATACACAACAAAGTGTATTAATACATAGCATGAATCAAATGGAAGGGAATAACATGTTAAAACCATTGAAACACCATACATATATTATCATGTGAGTACAAGGAAATGAATTCCACTTACAACCAATTGAAACCTTGAATCTAATCCCTTGGTACAAATCCTATAACAATAAACCATATATTGCACCATTAATAACCCAATAATCACAAACCCATAACATTAAATCCATAAAACCAACACCATCAACAAACCCATGATTTCCCAACATCATAATCCAAGAATAAACAAAGCCACAAGCTTACCTTAGCTTCTTGAACCCAAAATAACCTTGTTCTCTTTCAAATACCCAAATAAGAAGCTTGAATCAAAGGCACAAAATGAAGAAAATAAGAACCCTAGGTTACCCTTGCTCTGAAAATCGAGAAGAGGGGGAGAAGAAATGAGGAAATAAGAGCCAACATTTGTCTTATATCACTTAAAATCTCAAAACACACTTACACTGTTCACGACCGTAGGTGCGCTAACATTAATACCACGGGGGCATTCTATAACACTACCAAAAATCCGAAGGCGACGACCGCGGGTGCGCTGCGTTCTTACTGCGGGTGTGGTGAGCTTACTGGAAAACAACCAAAAATCTGAAGCAAGCGACCGCGGGTGCGGTACCTATCTGACCTCGGGTGCGGTCTGGTCTTTGCCCAAACACCACGGGTGCGGTGGCCAACTGACCGCGGGTGCGGTCACCTCTGTAGCCCATAACCAACTTTCTCAACTAAAATCGAATCGCAACGTCACTTCTCTTCACAATTCGGCAACACTCCCAACAAGAAAATTGAACCTCTATAACTTATCTAACCACCACAATTGGCCTCATACCAATTGGCTCAACATACTAATTACCATGAATTAAATCGCAACAATGCTACAATAAAACCACATCATTTAATATCAACAATACTATAAACCATAAATCACAACTCTTAGCATTAACTATACTTAATCTTAACTAAGGAGTCAATAATCATACGAAATCTTAAACCGCACCGTTCACCAGGCTTGGATATTACACTTTGAGCTTGTTCGCTGCAAATTCATTGATCTCTTGCCAGATGAGATCAATGTGTTTGGATTGCATTAGTTGGCCTGGGCTCTTCTTGCATCTTTCCTTTGCCCTTAGAGTCAGTCAGTATATGAAGGATGCTCAAACCTGATGTATTTGCATCAATCTTCTCTCTGATCACTATTCCCTTAAGTCTTGCAGGAGGAAGGGAAGCGTAGCCAGTAATAGTGATCAATGAAGGCTTAACTCCAGAAAGCTTCTTCTTGTCACCAGATTCGGTGACCTTCCGTTGGAACAACTTTCAGTGGGATAGCCTTGATAGGCTGTTGAGCTCGTGACTGCAACAGTCTTTCAGTTGGAATTGTCTCAACTGCAGCAACCGGCTTGGTTTTCAAAGTTCGTGGCTTCTTCACGACCTTGGGAGATCGAGTGCTCTCAGAATCAGTTTCACTGAAAATCGGTTTGCACTTGATTGTCTTCTTCTGAGTCTACTTTCATACTTTCTTGACTGATTTGGGAGCTCTTTCCATCCCAATTTCCTTCTTCACTTGAATAAATTGCTCAGGTAACATGTCCAGTTTCTGCTTAGGTGGTTGGACAGTCTTGGCATTGAAAATATTCATCTTTGATGACATTTCAGAATCATCAGTCACCATCCCTTTTACTTTTACCAAATGGCTGAGCTGCACCGCAAAGAATTTTGAATGACTGGACGATTGAAACATATTCCTCAGAATATTGAAGATTATGTTCCTCCAGTTCATCTTTCTTTCAGCCATGATTGCAGTCATAGCTTGAAACTTCTCAAGAGTGAGGGCAGCAAATGATCCTACCTTTGCCAAGAGCCTCTTTGCTACAATATCAGCTATTAATTTTACTTCTGACTTCAGTTTCTTCTTAGGATCAGAAACCTTGATTTTTCGACCATCAGCAGATAAGGTAGAGTGCATCTCCTCAATATCGGATGCCTTCACTTCAGAAAGGTTAGCTAGCCCATCAATAGGCAATTGGAAAAGATTTCAGAAGAACTCTTCCTCAATGGTCAGCAACTGACCATTTACAGTAGACGCTATAATGCCTTCTTGAGTGACATAGCCGGTGGCGTAGAGTTCTTGAACCTCTTTGACAAAGATTTATTGGGAAGATAATCCCATAAATTTCTTTAAACCGAGTGATTCTAGTTTCATAAGAGCATTCTTGACTCTTTCATCCTTCACAGTCAAAGACTGAATCAAAGACGATCTCCATAGAATTCATGACGTGAGCTGGGATCTGGTTTGCCATTTGTTTGAGTCAAATCTGCGAAAAAAGAGTATTCTATGAGTAGAAATTTGCTCGGAATGCTTGAATGTGCGCGGAAGAAGAAATAATGAATTGGAGCAGGTATAATACTAATGTAGGTGACTGTTCAAATTATTGGACACGTGTCAGTCCAAAAAAAATTGAATAGAAAACGTGTGTATGTGTGGTAAAAACGTGTGTAAAATATTAATGGATTACGTGGATCCACGTTCCAAAATACTATTCAATGAAACACAACATTTAATGATTCGACAAACAGTCGCATAATTTAATATAGAATATTAATCGAACTACCAGTTAACATATTTGAAAAGATCAGTTAGATCAGCAGCTGAATGACCAGTTGAGAACTCAGTTAGTTCAGTTGAAGACCAACTGATTTTTTTCTTCTCAGTTAACTTTTCAAATTGACATTCCCCCTTAATAAATGCATATAATTTTGAGAAAAAAGGTAAGAAAAACTCAGTCTGTGTGAGTCAAAAGACAGTTCAGTTGACTTGAGTCTCTTCATCTTCTTCAATATTAAATGAGACATGTCTATAAGTAAAATGAAAACAATGTTAGATAACAACAGTTCAATATGTCGAGTGAGTCTGGTTTGTTTATTGAGCCTGATTCGATCATTTCAGATGCTTGTAGCATCAATCATCACATATTGACACAAAGAGCTCGAGAACTGGAAGATGTAAAAAAGACATCGAAGAGTTCGTCTGGTTGAAGGTGATGTCTTCATGGATTAAAGTCCAAGAAATCCAGTCTATACGGAGACACGGTTCAGTTCCCACTACTCAACAAAGAGCTGTAGCCAGAAAGTATTTCAGGCGTTTTAACGTCCGTCACGTTTCACAGCTTGTCACTGATGTAGTTCTATGGCATGTGATGCTGTGGAAAGAATGACATCCGCTTGAGAAGGTCTCTAATTTTGAAATTATGAGAGAACTGCATAGCCAAGAACTTGTAAATTGGTTAAATGATTGGCAAGAAGTTGTAGGAAGAGAAATGAATAATGTAGTATGGTTTTGATTTTATGCTTAATAAAATCATGTTTTGCATCATTTTTGTCTCTTTAATTTCTGCAAGAGCTTCACTTTCATTAGTCGATAAATAACTAACTGAAGACAACAACTGATAAATTAATAACTGACATCAGTTGACAGACAGTGAACGAACTGAATATCATAAATGATAAATGACTAATTAACGTCAGTAGACACACAGTAAAAGAACTGAAGATGTGACCTGATGAATGACTAACTGACATCAGTTAATAAAAATTTAAATAATAAATGACAAACTGAATGAACATCAACAGACAAAACAACAATAAAACTGATTAAGATAAATCAATTAAACCAAGTATATTGCGAAAATGAGAAAACTTAGTCTCTGCCAATGGCTTTGTGAAGATGTCAGCAGCTTGTTGTTCAGTTGACACATTTCCAGTCTGATAGCTTTCTTCAAACCATGATCTCTGATGAAGTGATGTCTGACATCAATGTGCTTGGTCCTTGAGTGAAGAACTGGATTATAAGTTATTGCAATCGTGCTCGTATTGTCACAAAATATGGGAGATTCTTTAGTATCAACTCCATAATCTTTCGGTTGTTGCTGAATCCAGAGCAGTTGGGCACAACAGCTTCCAACAACAAGGTATTCTGCTTCAGTTGTGGAAGTAGCTATGGATGTTTGCTTTTTGCTGAACCAAGAGATCAGTCTGTCTCCTAGAAACTGACATAATCCACTGGTGCTTTTACGATCTAGCTTACATCCTGCAGAATCTGCATCTGAATATCCAACTAAATTGAAAGAAGAGTCTTTAGCGTACCATAATCCCATATTTTGAGTGCCTTTTAAATATTTTAAAATTCTTTTGGCAACAGTAAAATGAGATTGCTTAGGATTTGCTTAAAATATAGCACACATGCAAACAACAAACACAATATCAGGACAACTAGCAGTTAGGTACAATAATAAACCTATTAAACCTCTGTAGAATGACGTCTCAACTGATATTCCCCATTGATCATTGTCCAGTTTAATTGATGAGCTCATGGGAGTGCTTGAAGGTGAACATGTTTCCATCCCAAATTTCTTGAGCATTTCCTTAGTGATTTGGTCTGACTGATAAAGATACTAGTTTCCAGTTGTTTCACTTGCAGACCGAGGAAAAATGTCAGTTCACCCATCATGCTCATTTCGAATTTGTTCTGCATTAACTTGTCAAATTTCTAATATAATTTGGGGTTAGTTGACCCAAATATAATATCATCAACATAAATTTGCACAAGTAAAATATGATTATTCTTAGAAAATTTGAACAAGGTCTTGTCAACTGATCCAACAGTGAAATCATGATCACTTAAGAATTTTAAAAGTGTCTCATACCAAGCTCTTGGTGCTTGTTTAATATCATATAAAGCTTTGTTCAAATGATAGACATGATCAGGAAAAGAATGATTGATAAAACCTGAAAGTTGTTCAACATACACTTGTTCTTGCAACTGACCATTCAGAAATGCACTTTTTACATCCATTTGCGACCTTGAAGTTCTCGAATGATGCATGGGCAAGGAACATTCTGATTGTTTCCAGTCTTGCAACTGGTGCATACGTTTCATCATAGTCAATTCTTTCTTCCTGCCTATATCCTTGTGCTACCAATCTTGTTTTGTTGCGTACAACTCAACCATCTTCGTTCAGTTTTTTTCTGAATATCCATTTTGTACTTATAATTGTTTTACAAACTGATCTTGGAACTAAGTCCCAGACATTGTTATGAGTAAACTGATTTAGTTCCTCTTGCATATAATTTATCCATTTAGGATCATCAAGAGCTTCGTCAGTTTTCTTTGGTTCCAGTTGTGAGACAAAAGCAGAATGAATAAACAAATTAAGCATTTGATTTATTGTTCTTATCGGGTCAGATGGATTACCTATCACCAATTCTGGTGGATGTGATTTATGCCATCTGAGCTCATTATGTGTTGCTTCCATATCAGCAACTACTTCTGTTGGCAACTGAATGTTTTCAGTTTCAGTTGGAGCTGTATCAGTTGGTAATTGAATATCATCTGTTTGCTCCACCAACTGATTATCAGGAACAGGTTCCTGTTCAACTGATTGATCTAAAATTTCTGGTTCAGGTGTTTGAAGGATATTTATATTGACATGATTTTCTTCTTCAGTTTCATCCTCCAAACTGATCTCTGTAAATCGATCAACTAGCTCAACTGGATCAGTTGACTTATCAGTTAGGACAGTTTCATCAAAAACAATATGGATAGATTCTTCAATATTTAAAGAGGTTTTATTAAAAACTCTATATGCTTTGCTAACTGAAGAATATCCAAGAAATATTCCCTCTGCAGATTTAGCATCAAAGGCTTTTAAATTATTTTTACCATTGTCAAGAATAAAACATCTGCAGCCAAATATCTTGAAATAAGAAACCACACTTTTTCTTCCATGCCATATCTCATATGGTGTTTTCACATGATTCTTATTAATCATTGATCTGTTCTGAATATAACACTCAGTGTTTACTACTTCAGCCCAAAACCTTTGAGAAAAACCAGAATCACCAAGCATTGTTATAGTAGCTTCTTTAAGGGTCCGATTTCTTCTCTCAGCTGCACCATTTTGATGAGGTGTTCTAGTTAATGAGAGCTCATGCTTGATTCCAATATTTTCTAAAAAAGTTGAAAGATTTTGATTGATGAATTCAGTCCCTCTGTCAGACCTTATTCGATCAATCTCAACTGATTTTTCATTTAAAAGTCCTTTGATGAGTTTAATCAGTTGTGCAGCAGTTTGGTGTTTTGATTTGAGAAAAATTACCCAAGTAAATCTTTAAAAGTCATCCACAACTACTAGGGTCTATTTCATTCCCCCTAAACTCATGACTGGTATTGGACCAAAAAGATCCATGTGCAACAGTTCTAAGCACCGGGAAGATGATTTACAACCTCGATTTTTGAATGAAGATCTTGCTTGTTTTCCAACTGACATGCTGAACAAATTTTGTCTTTTGAAAAATCTATTTTCGGCAAACCAGTTACAAGATCTTGGTTACTCAGATAGGCAATAGATTTAAAGTTTAAGTGGTTCAATCTCTTATTCCATAACTAGTTTTTAGAAGATTTGGAAGCAATAAAACAAACTGGTGGATAAGGTTGTTCAGTCCAACTGACTTTGTAAGTATTACCACAACGATTTCTAGTTACGATGACCTCATCAGTTGTGTCTCTAACTGAACATGTGTGTCTGTCAAACTGAACTGAGAAATTATTGTCGCATAACAGACTGATACTTGTCAAGTTATACTTCAAATTCTCCACTAGCAAAACATCTTTAATTGTAAAGTTAATATGGATAAGCTTACTCTTACCCACAGTTTTACCTTTGAAGTTGTATCCAAAACTGATGTTTGGTCCAGTATATTTGATCAGTTGAGATAGCAAATTTGCATCTCTTGTCATATTTCGCAAACAGCCACTATCTAGATACCAAATTGATTCTTTGCTTGTACCTGTTACCTGTAATCACACAATATATATAATTTTGGTACCCATTTACATTTGGGTCCTAAACGATTAGTTCTTTTGGAACCCAGACTTGAATCAGTCTAACTGATTTCCCAGTTACTGTGTTCCAAATGGTTTTTTTCGAATTTTTGGCAATATGTGTATGATGTGAGGATGAAACTGTATGATTTGTATCCTTTTTCAACTGACTGTTCTTTTGATATAATTTCTGAACTGACTTACAGTTGTAGTAATTGTAATAACCATTCTTTGAGTACTGATTTCTATGACTGAATCATTTAGGTGACCGGTTTCTTGTATCAGTTGAACTCTCTAAGCTATATCCAATATCATACCTTTTGCCTTTGTTCTTACTTCCAGTCAATTGAACAGTTGGTCTACTAGGTTCTTAGAATTCATTTACCATAGTGGATTTTACAAAGGTAATGTACTTTCCTTTGTTTTTATTCAACTTTGGTTGAGCATCACTTGCAGAATTTTCATCAAGACTGTTAAAACATGGCTTTGGTTTTGGCTTGCAAGCTTAAGGGTAATTGGACCTTCTTTAAATAATTAAATTGAGCCTAATAACAATTAATTAATTAAAACATAAAAATTTATAAAATTACTTTCCACAAAATAATATTTTTGATCTTCTAAAACTCCTTGTTTGCCCAAAACCAGCTTCCCGAGAAATATCGAGCTCGACTCGTAAAATAATTTGAACTCCAACATTTTTAGGAAAATTAATTCATTTTTAAATCATATTAGGAAGCCTTGACATTAATTAAATAAAATTATATATTTTTGTCTTGGTCGTCCCCGGTCTCCTTACCCATGCCTATTATCGAATATTTGGATAAAATCTTTAATTTCATGTAATAATGTCATATTATCATTTAATCATGTAATCATACATTTAATCATATAATAAATATCATGTTAGCATTTAAAATAAATAAATTAAAACAATTAAACAATTAAAATAATTTTGCATGCAGCAGTTTACATAAGTTGGTTTTTCTGAAGTTACAACAACTCAATAATTGTGAAGTCATTCTCTATTAATTACTTCACTAAAACAAAAAAAAAAAAAGATTTGAGCACATAAGCCAACTTGATGAGCCCAAGCTATTGACCTATTTCCCTAAATTCCTTGCGTTCATTTTCTTGCATTGAACTTTCTTTGGGTTTAAACTACAATTCGTATTGGTGACAAATTGCATTAAATGAATCAAGCCCATAAAATGTACATTAACAAGGCTCGATAGAGCAAAGCTCAATAAATGGGATTTTTTACCCAAATCATTTTTTGGTGCTCCAAGATCAAGTTTTACGCCTAAAAGACTTCCTAGAGGGAAAGGGTGCAAAGAATGAAAACCGAAGAGCATCTCTTTCCATTACATAAGGGAGTCATTACAGAGGCAGGCTAGAGGTCAAGTGCATCCCTGTACTATCCCTACTCTATATGCCATCTGAAAGGGATTCCACACATTTCTTGAAATTGAGAAAGTCGGGATCCTCGTCCTCGAGCACGAGGCCTTGGCTTTTGAATATATCTCGGCATCCTTCAAAGCCGACATGAAGGTATCAGTTGGCACTCGGACCCACCATCTTCACAAACTCGGGGGAAGAGATAAGCTCTGCTTTCTTTTCCCCTTCCCCACAAGAAAAGCCTCCAAGGCGGTCTTAGCACGAGCTATTTCTGTTGGAAATTTGAATCAATAGAGTTCGATTGAAAGTTATGACTCATGAATGTGAGATTGTCATGTGATCCTGATGAAATGGATGAGTAGGGTCGGGTGCTCCACCAGATCGAATCAATAATATTATTCAGGAAAATGAATAAAGTAGATGGCTTCAATCGTGACCTGCAAACAATGAAAAGAACTCGTGAATTGGTGCCGGAGGGGTGTCCGACGTGGCCACTCCGATGCTAAAGTCAGCAGGTTGTAGACAAAAAACACAAACAATATATGTGAGGATATATGTGTGTTTGAGAGTTCAGAGATTTCAGAATCCTTTAAATGAGATGCTTACCTGCAATTTATAGGAATGAAAATCAAGGATTACCTCGATTTCCGTGTACACCTACCACTCGTAGCCATTGATGTTGACTTATGTCAAGCCACCTTACATCTGATAGCTTCTCTGACACGCCAAACCCCTGTAGTTCTGGCAGATAAGATAACACTCGATTTCGACACTGTTATCGAGGTATTTCGGGTCATAAGCTTCTCGGGAGATGGCTTGAGAGCCCGGGAATCTGGTTGTCCGGGGAGAATATGTCCCAGACATTCACCTGCTCGGCTTCTTGCAGAATAACCCAGATTTGGGCTATGCACTTAGCAACTCGGGTAATCCATGACCCGTGCTCTTATGTGGGCATCATCAATGTCTCGGGTTATCCATGACCCGGGCACAATTCACACCCACGACCTGGGCTGTCCCAAAGGTATCATCCCTCCCTCCTTAAATAGTCGGGCTAGAATCATACTCGCTTTTCCGATTAGTCTTGTGTGCTCGGTCATGAACTTCAATAGAAAAATTATCAATTCTAGACTATAAAAGCATCGAGGGCTTCAAATATCCCATAGATGGGATGAGGTACAGGGGCCTTAAGTCTCTCGAGCTAGAGATAAAATGTCGGGGCCTTATGCCTCCTGGACTTACTCGATGACTAGGGTACGGATCCCTATGTCTAATAAATGGTCGAGGTGCGGAGCCTTGGGCCGAGGAGCATGTCTCGGAACATGGGAATGGTCAAGGTGCAGAGCCCCGAGCCAGGGTGTAGTGCCCTGGGACTAGATAATGGTCAAGGTGCAAAGCCCCGAGCCAGGGTGGTGCCCTGGGCTCATCAAAAGATGCGGAGCCTTGGGCCGATGAGCATGTCTCGGGACTTGGGAATGGTCGAGGTGCGGAACCCCGAGCCAGGGTGTAGTGCTCTGGGCTTAGATAATGGTCCAGGTGCGGGGCCCTGAGCCAGGGTGTAGTGCCCCAGGCTTATCAATAACCAAGGTGCGGAGCCTTGGGCCGGGGAGCATGTCCCGGGACTTGGGAATGGTCGAGGTGCAGAGCCCCGAGCCAGGGTGTAGTGCCCTGGGCTTAGATAATGGTCGAGGTGCGGAGCCCCGAGCCAGGGTGTAGTTCCCTGGGCTTATCAATAAGAAAGGTGCGGATCCTTGGGCCGTGGAGCATGTCCTTGGTCTTGGGAATGGTCGAGGTGCGGATTCCCGAGCCAGGGTGTAGTGCCCTGAGATTAGATAATTGTCGAGGTGCGGAGTCCCGAGTCAGGGTGTAGTGCCCTGGGCTTATCAATAACCAAGGTGCAGAGCCTTGGGCCGGTGATCATGTCCCGGGACTTGGGAATGGTCGAGGTGCGGAGCCCTGAGCCAGGGTGTAGTGCCTTGGGCTTAGATAATAGTCGGGGCCTCATGTCTCCCGGACTTACAAGAATGTGCCGGGACCTCATGTCTCCCGGACTTAATATATGGTGTCGGAGACTCATATCTCCCGGACTTACAAGAATGTGTCGGGGCCTTATGTCTCTCGGACTTAATATATGGTGTCGAGGCCTCATATCTCCCGGACTTAAAAGATTGTGCCGGGGTCTCATGTCTCCCACACTTAATATATGGTGCCATGGCCTCATATCTCCCGGACTTACAAGAATGTGCCAGGGCCTCATGTCTCCCAGACTTAATATATGGTGTCGGGGCCTCATATCTCCTGGACTTACAAGAATGTGCCGGGGCTTCATGTCTCCCGGACTTAATATATGGTGTCGGGGCCTCATATCTCCAGGACTTAAAAGATTTTTATTCTCTTGCTATATTAGTTTTATTAAAAACCAAATCACTAACCTGGAAATACTGAATCCGAATTCATTTTTGGTAGAGTGAAACTTCTTTGGTTTAGCTAAATTAGGTGATTAATATAGATTTATGTTACTGAGTGCATAGCAAATGCTCTTCCACGCCAATCCGTGATAGCTGATGAGCTTTGAGCCCATATAAAATTCACATATAAGATTTGAGTGCTGAGCTGGTCGGACTTGTATGTTTGCCTAGCAGAGTTGAGCTTACTGAGGTGCCGAGCAAGGTCGAACTTACTTTTGAATGGAAACCATATCTACTTCTTGATCTCAAGTTCCCACAGACGGTGCCAATGATGCGATCCTGATTAAATGGATGAGCAGGGTCAGGTGCTCCACCGGATCGAATCAATAATGTTGTTCAGGAAATGAGTAAAGTAGATGGCTTCGATCGTGACCTGCAAACAATGAAAAGAACTCGTGAATTGTCGTCGGAGGGGTGTCCGGCGTGACCACTCCGATGCTAAAGTCAGCAGGTTGGAGAATGAAGAACACAATAAATATATGTGAGGATACATGTGTGTTTGAGAGTTCAGAGATTTCAGAATCCTTTAAAAGAGATGCATACCTGCTATTTATAGGAAGGAAAATAAAGGATTACCTCGATTTTTGCGTACACCTATCACTCATAGCTTTGATGTTGACTTCCTGTCAAGCCACCCTACCTCTGATAGCTTCTCGGACACGCCAAACCCCTGTAGTTCTGACAGATAAGACAGCACTCGAGTGCGGCACTGTTATCGAGGTAGCCCGGGTGATAAGATTCTCGGGAGATGGCTCGAGAGCCTGGGCATCTGGTTGCCCGGGGAGAATATGTCCCTGAAATTCACCTTCCTGGCTTCTAAAGAATCCATCATGCAGATTAACCCAGATTTGGGCTATCCAGTTAGCATCCTGGGTCATCCATGCATGACCCGAGCTCTTATGAGGGCATCATCATATTTCTAGGGTTATCCATGACCGAACACAATTCACACCCACGACCCGCGCTGTCCCAAGGGTATCAGAGTGTCTTTCGATTCTCCACATTATTGAGTTATTTGTGGCTCGTGATTGTGGAAGTGACTTTTGGTTTTCCACATTCTTGAGTTAATTGAAAACTTTGGCTCTTTATATTCTTGAGTTAATTGCAAGTTTAGTTGAGTTAATTAATCTTTCATGACTTTTGGTTTGATTTTGGAGCTTATAAATAGTGTAACCGTAAAGTATAGAAATTTGTACGACGTAATTTGGTTGCATGCAAATTTAGGGTGTTATTTAAATTTTTATATAATTATTTTTAAATGCATGTTTATGACGTGATTAGGTGTTTTATTTCATGAATTACTATATTGCATTTATTTGGGGTTTTAGCAGTATCTCACGCTCGAACGAGAAACGGAGATCAGTGACATTTAAGGAAAATGTTTTATTAAATAATTATTTTTAACTATTTAAAATATGATATATTTAATATGAATTTTCAAAAATGAGAATTTCTAAGATATTTTTATACGTTGACCCGTATTTTTTAAACCAGTAGTAGATTTTTAGCAAATCGGAAGACTTTTTGGGGGTTTGAGTAATATTTTTGAAAACGTACCAAAACAAAATATATTACGTACTTGTTAATGGGCTTATGAGCCCATTTTAATAGGATGTTGGGCCAAACTCTTTTCTTTTTAATACTTTGAACCTAGGTCCATTATCCTATTATTTGTTATACCATTTTTTCACTCCCAAAACCATACCATCACCCCTTCACTCGGCCGCCCCACTCTTCCCTTCCAGCAGTAGGGTTTTGGTCAGTTTTGCAAGGAAAACCGCAGCTAAGTCTTCCCCGTCCCTCCGTTGTCTGTCCCTCACGTCGTTGAATTGTTTTTCGATCGTATTTACGCAAAGGCACGCCCTAAACTTTTTTTTTTCTCATCGATTACATCTTAATATGTATTTTGATTGAATTTGCATGGTATATAATAGATCTAATGAATTGTATACGTTTTGAATACATGTACATGAAGAAAATCAGTTTCCATGATTTGTGGCCCACGTTTTTTTAATGGCTTGAAGGGGGTACTAGGGCCGATGGATAGGACTTGAATCACACTAGGGAGAGGAAGTTTAAGTGCTTCAATCAGATTTGAAGTGGGTCGAGTAGGGGTCTGATCGGATGTCCATGTTTCGATTAGGGCTTGACCGAGGGTTAGGAGTAGGGAAACTGTGCAAGGGTCATTCCAGGCCGTGGATTTGACCTTGGTGGGTCTGAAACGGGGCCTAGAGTGGCTCGTGCACAGCTGACTGGAACGTCCACTACTTTTTATCTATTTTTTTTTTTTATAGATCATTCGAAATTCCTCATTTTAAAATAACTTAATATTTCCATAAATCAAAATAGTTTAACATTAAAATCTCAAATGCATAAAAATACCTAAATCGTCAATTAGCACAATTCGACTCAACCATCAACATGATCATCCTACCTTCAAAATAAAGCATAAAAGTCTCTAGTAAATTCATTAACAAATTTTTTTTAATTTTTTAACTATAAAGCTAATGCAGAAAGTAAAGTCCCTCGGGAGTGTACTGCTGAACTCGATCCACTCAAGCGTCAGCGCCTCCCTCAATATCATCATCATCTGCGACCATTCAAACCTAGCGAATATAATGATTCAGAATGCTCAAGCTTAACATAGCAAGTACATATATATATCATCATATGCATAAAAAATTCTTTTACTAAAAATAGATTTTTCCATACAATCGTGAAACCTTCAAAATGTGCAGCTTTTAAACCATGCTTAAATATGAACATTTTCCATTTAAAATCATCCTTCTTATGTGAAGTCCGATCCTTGAAAGTGACATCATACATTTGATTGATCAATATATAAACCATAGTACTAGGCTGCCGGGTTCAACATCCACTTTTTCGACAATCCCACCGACTATCATAAAAATAACTTCACCGTTCACTTATCAACGGATTCATTATCATCGAGATTCTCGTCCCCGTTTTCGAAGGTTCACTCCTTTTTCATTGCAAGTTCACCGTTGTCGTTTTCAACGGATTCCTTGCTACTTTTTCGTCACAATCAATTCACATTCCTCAAAAATATTTTCCTTTACTTTTTCATTTCATAACACATTCATGACTTTCCATGTCTTTTAAAAATTCCCAAAAATATGCTTTATATAATTCAGATACGACGAGATTGCCAAAAACTGCATATACGTTGAAAAAACATTAAAACTTATAAAAATAGCATATATCATACATATACTTTAAAACTTCTAAGAATAATATATTTCATGATTTGGAATTGTTTTAGGATGTTGCAAACCGCCCTCGACTTTCGTCGAACCGACCGCTCACGATTCAACGCTATACGTACCTGGACGACCTTAAACTTTGACTCAAGAAGAACGACTCGATATCAAAACTTTAAAAACACACAAAAATATCCAGTAACTTGCTGGAAATTCAATCTTAGGACATACGTTTCAAAAATGACTCGATTCGCTTACCGGACGACTCTTTTATTACCGTTTTCGCGTTTTTGGTTGAACCAGTGACCAAACTAATCTTCTGACTCGAAGCAACCCGAGACCAGACCTTTATTAACATCCCAAGACATATAAGTTGCTGGAAGTCCCCAAGCCCAAGCCAAAACCGAAACAAGGATTTAAAATTTAACATAGGCTCACTTCGCTCCTATTTTTACATGTTCGGGCAATTTACGACCCCGAAAGGACGACGGCTCGTAACAACCTCGAACTAGGTCCTAGACCCCTTCTTTAGACACTAAATAAGACCATGGTCAGGCCCCTTGACACAGACCCGATGCTCAAGGCCCTGAAGCTCACGCATCAGCAGAACACAAAACACGTCCTCACGCTCACCTTGGCTTCCTCGTGCACCAGCTGCTGTCCCATCCCATGGCTTGACTTTTGGCTCATACTAGACCCTCACCAGGACCCTAAGGCACGTGCCTAGCCCCTATACCAGCCCTTTACACCACCCCCTTGGCCTAGGAACCACACGACCCCTAACAAGCCAACATGTTCAACCTTTGGAGTCTCGGCCGTTGTGCTGCACCAGCACGTCCAGACCTTATTTTAACCCCACCAAGACTCACCTAGGACCATAAAAAAAAACCCCTCCAGACCATGGCTAGGCACGATCCCCCCATGGCCTTAGCACCCAAGTCGCGCCCCCCTTTTAACTCAAGGCCTGCACACATTTACGTGCAGGGCTGGACAGCTATGGGGCTTCTTGATTCACCCTTTGTCACTTAACTCCTATTCTTAAACATCTAGTCCAGCCCTTTCTTACCTTGGTTTTCATCCTTCCCTCAACAATTTAATAAACATCCAAAATCTTTATGGAAACATGTGATGCACATGTAGGAAATTGAAAAACCACCATCCTTGTGAACTTCACACACAAAATCAGAATCATGCAATATTATGGATTGAATGGTGCATCAAGAAGGTTTTGAAAGAAACGTCTTGTTCCTTTATTCTTACGATATACGAGTGACAACACGACGAGAGATAAACGTGTTAGAGTAGGTGCCCGTCGAGCCAAGTTTTAGCCGAGTGTTCACAATGAAACTCTATGTATAAGCAATCTTTATTTTAATAATATTTGAAATTATTGTTTTGGCAAATCTTTATCTGTATACCCATGCTAGTTGCATAGATAAAGCCCTTGATTATACAAATAGTAGAAAGAATATGAGATGCCCATATGATGAGTATCATGAAACTCATATTTGGAATACTGTATATTCGAAACAGTTTCTAGTCGATTCAGCCGCCGTTAAGAAGGATATAGGCCGCTAGAGTTCGAGACTAGTATCTGTGATGTGAGTACCATGTTTCATTGGTAGGGGACATTGTGATATCCGAGCATGCAGATAGGTGCTCCTGGTAGAGTGCACTGAACAACCCTCCATAAAAGAACTTTCCAAGTGGTTCTCACTTATCGAGTGGAAACGTCCTGGTTTATGGTTGTACACCATTAGTCCTTATGACCCGGGACAACATTGAGACTCTATGTGCTAGCATTACACTTTGACTTGTTTACCGACTCTCAAGGGGTCATCAGGTGGCAAGGTTGGGTGTTTGTTCGAAATATATAGGAGTCGATGCATTGTAGCCGGGGATTCACCGCTTACCTTCGGGTATGGATATCCTATGTGTATGCAGTATGAAATCTCTGATCAGAATATGGTGGTAATTATGAAAGGGGTTTCATAGATTACACCATCGATGCAACTACAACATGACACATAGTATCGATTCATTGACAAATCTCGATACACCAATGGTTGTCGAATCGATCGGGATATATGAGTTGAAGGGACCTTACTGTACGCTAACCATAATTGAATGGTTTTTGCAGGCACTATCATTTGATACCTAGGGAATCATGTAAACAATGCTGCTAGGCGTTTAACATGATTGGTTAGGTACTATCAGACTTGAGTTCTGACGTTCTTATTATCAAGGAGTTGATAAATAAGAATGGAGCAATTGGGGTATGCTCATATAAGGACATGTTTAGTCCGAATCACATGGAGATGTGAACACACGGCTAGTTGTATCAATGAACCATTGAGGGCCGGCCCACACAAGTGCTAGCTTTCTAGATCCCGTTGAGAAGTAAAATAGTTCAATGTGTTGAACGGCTTATAAATGAGTTTATAAGCGTAAAGAAAAATGGAAGTATGACTTCTATGAGAGAAATGTAAATTTTAATTTATGGAAACGTTCCTAAATTAAAAGTTGGCCAAGTGAATAATGTATTTGAAAATTGTGATTTTCATAAACATTATTATGGACTAAATTAAATTAATTCGAGTGTTGAATTAATTAAACACTAGTGGACCTAGTAGAGTCCAAATAATTAAATTAATTCAAGTGTTGAATTAATTAAATAACATTGGGCCTTGTAGAGCCCAATTGAAAATAATTATTAAACTAGTGGGCTTGAGTAAAATCAAGTAAGGATTAATTGTGCTCAAATGTGTTTGAGACAATTTAAATTAAAAGTCCATGGGCCCTTTGTAAATGTTACAAGTCCACTAGGTTTTGCATGCATGGGAGGTGAAAGGTTGGGAGACAACTTTTTGAGTTATCAAGGCATGGCATGCAAAAAGTGATAATACTTTTCCCACAACCAAGACAAGTCTCCTTTCCCCTCATTCATGCTAGTCTTGGCCGAAATTTGGAGTTCAAAAATTCTCTCAATTTTTTTCTCATTTTCTTCTTCAATTGTTGAGGAAAGAAATCACTTCTCTTTGAAAAATCTTCTTATTTTTCTAGTGCAAAATAAGAAGGGTTCTAGCTAGTTGGTGGTGGTCCTAATTTTGAAGGAAGGAGGAAGCTTGTAGATTGTCTACCATTGAAGAGCCAAGTTGTTTACAACTTGGTTGGAGCCATCATCAACCTCAAGAGGTTGATAGGTAACTATTTCTCAACACACTATGTATGACAAAGTTGAGATTTCGTATATGCTACACCTAGTACAAGGTGGCCGAAATCTATCATGTATATTTCGAAAATTTTTGCTTCCATTGTGCATTTTGGTCACCTAAAATCGATCCCTTTCAAGTGGTATCAGAGCTAAGGGTACTAGTTTTTGTAGCATATACATGATATTATATTGAGGTCGATTTCTAACCGAATGAGATGTAATTTTGCAACAAATCAAGGCCGATTTTTGGGGGTAATCTCGGCAGCAAGCTGCTGCCCAAGGGGCTGCCCATTTCGGGCAGCAAGGGCAGCCCGAACGCCCCTATCTTATAAATAAAAAAATAAAAAATTTTGTTGGCCGGAATCCGGCGACGGCGATGACGACTAGGGTTTCCAAAAGTGTTTTGGATTATCAAAGTGTCATGGGCCTTGAGTTGTAGGGCCATTAGATGGCTAACATATTTGTGAATTTTAAATGGGCCAAAATGTTTTTGGTGAAAAATAAGTTTTTGGGCCCTTAAATTTAAAATTACAAAAGTTGCAAATATTTGCTCATTAAATAAATATTTTAAATTGGACTTTAAATATTTATAGTAAATGGTGATTTACAAGAAATTCGGTTATAAATAAATTAATTTGAAAGTAGAAAAAGGTGTTTGTATACTTTGTTAATTTAGTTTATAATCGTGGCGGTTAGTGATTGGATCAAGATATATAATATTGGATCAATTAATTATTGTGATAATTAATTTATGGTGTATGATATGTGATATTATGCATGAAGGATGATCAAAAGCCCAAGCCCAATTTGCTAGGTGTATGCTAGGATATTTTGTGTTGAATGATTGTAATAATTATCAAATTTAAATTGGGCTTGGTTTATGGCCCGTTCCCACCCCATGAGATGTATCCCTATTTGCCATGGATATTTATTTGTAAATATTAGTATAGTGGATGATCAAGATTGGAAGATGGTGGCCATGATGATTATGTAGATCGAAGACATGTAAATATTGGAAGCTTATGTAATAGTTGCATTTACATCCCATGCATTTCCCTAGGATTGGACATAGGCCCGTGTTTAGCTCACACGGGCCATTAGTATTGGGCGATTGATCATCCTTGTTTGTTTACTGTTTATAATATATGCATGATATGTTATAAATAATGAGTATGTGCGTTATTATTATGATAATAACAAAGTAGAATGAATCCTGCAAACATACGATCAAACATGGCGAGCTTTTAAATAAAATTAATGATGAGACCTTTCAAAAAATAAAAACCCTCATTTTGAATAAGATTCAAAATTAATATCAAGCCCGAAAAGGAGAATTATAAATTTGTTTATAATTTCCATGTCTTCCATCGACAATGGGTGCATGATGAACGCTACCTTACTCGTGGCTCAGCTCATATTATTGGGGGGGCCCTGGGTGCCGGAAAGCTGTGACATCCATTGACATGGTGATGTGAACTACGTGGAACTCCCATGATTTCGGCTCATATTATTGGGGGAACTCATGGCGGACCGTCCATTGAGGTTCAACATCGATGGGTAAGGCTTGACACGTGAAGATGAACGACGTCATATTATTGGGTCCTAATCAAACGTGATACAAAAGTTTACGTAGAGGGTTGCATTGTGATGCAATTGGAAACTACCTTGTAGGAATTGTGATTGGCTAATATTATTCAGGATCATAATTCGCTAATTGGACCTTACGTACCTACTGAGGAAAGGAGTTTCCCGTTTTCACTAGAGGGTAGTGAAAGATGTCAAAACAGTGGGAGCAAATATTTATGAAGTAAAAGTCCAAACTTCATATCTTACTAAATATTTTAAAATAGTCATCAACATTTATTTGTTTTTACTTTTCAGTAAAAATTGACAATGTCTTCGATTCGCAATCCGATATCTGTAATACTTGACAAACACATATTAACCGGACCTAACTATCTCACTTGGCTAAGAAACCTGAAAATCGTCTTGAATTCGGAAAGGGTAGCATATACACTGACTGAGTCGCCCCTTGTTGAGGCTCCGACTGACTGCACTCCTGAAGAATTGCAGGCTTACAAGGAATGGTGTGATCATGACTTGATAGCCAGGTGTTATATGCTGACTTCTATGAATGATGAGCTGCAGAGGAGTTTTGAGGATGCGAAGAGTGCTACTGACATTCATTTGCATCTCAAGGAGCTCTTTGGTGAGCAAACACGGCCTCTTAGGCATGCTACCGTCAAGGAGCTGATCACTTTGCGCATGCGAGATGGGGCCTCAGTCCATGAGCATGGCCTAAAGTTGATTGGGTTCGTGGACAAGCTCTTTGGCATGGATTTGATCTTGCCTTCGGAGTTGACCACTGACGTGTTGCTGTTATCATTGCCTAGCTCATTTGATCCTTTTGTGGTGACCTTGAACATGAACAAGATGGAGGCGACCCTTGAGGAGTTGGTGAATATGCTTGTTACGTTTGAATCAACCATCAAGAAAGAGAAGTTGGTTCTTTATGTGGGTTCTTCATCTGGTACGAAGATTGATCCACATGGGAAGGGAAAGAAGCGTTCTTTCCAACGTCCCAAGAATAACGTGCCCTTGATGAGGCAATCTCCGAATCCAGTTGAGGCAGCCACACCAGTTAAGGCTGACAAGACTGCTGATGTATGTCATCAATGCAAGAAGCCTGGACATTGGAGGCGTAAGTGCAGGGAATATCTTGCCCAGAAGAGTTCTGGAAACGGTATGTTCTAAATTGAAGTAAACATTTCAATTAACTCTACTTCTTGGGTATTAGATACCGGTTGTGACTCACATATCTGTAATGATTTACAGGTGATGGGAAGAAATAGAAAGTTTAGGGAAGGTGTGACCTTCTTGAGGATGGGCAATGGAGCAAGAGTTGCTGCCAAGGCTGTTGAAGATGTTTACTTATTATTGAACAATAGTTTTAAGTTAATTTTATGAGATGTTTTGTTTGTACCTAATTTTGTAAAAAACACTGTTTCCATTTCTATGCTGATAAAAATGGATATTCTTGTTTATTTTGCAAAAGTGTTTGCAACATTTACATGAATGAATGTTTGATTGGTACCGGTGAACTTGAAAACGATCTCTATAACTTAAAATTGAAAGATATTCAATTAAATGTCCATTCAAAGGTAGACACCATATGAGATATGGATGGGTAAGCCTCCCAAATATTCTTATCTTAGAATATGGGGAGCCCTGCTTATGTGAAGCAGGTAGTGGGAGATAAATTGGATAGTCGATCTATTTTATGTTACTTTGTGGGATATCCAAGGAATTATGTTGGATTTTATTTCTATCATCCCCAAGAAACAAAGGTGTTTGTTTCTAGGAATGCATCCTTTTCGGAAAGGGAATTTCTATTAGATATAAAAGGCGAGATGATAGAACTCGAAGAGGTTCGAGAAACACCCACAATTGTAGAACCCACACCCGAAGAGCCAAGAGAGGAGATACAAGCTCCTAGAAGATCCGAGAGAGTCCCGAGACCACCTATGAGGTATGGTCTGCTTCTTGAAGAGGGCCATGATGAGCCTAACCATGGATGTGATCCAAGGACCTTCAAGGAAGCGTTATCTGATGCCGATTCATCCAAGTGGCTTGAAGCAAGGAATCTTAGATGAATTTCATGCATTCGAACCAAGTGTGGAATCTCGTGGATCCACCTGAGGGAATTGTTCTCATAGGGTGTAAATGGATTTACAAGAGGAAACTTGGGGCGGATGGGAAGGTATTGACCTTCAAAGCACGATTGGTGGAAAAAGGATATACTCAAAGACAAAGAGTTGACTTTGAGGAAACCTTTTCTCCAGTTGCAATGTTCAAGTTCATAAGGATTTTGCTAGCCATAGCTGCATGGTATGACTATGAGATATGGCAGATGGATGTCAAGACAGCCTTTCATAATGGGGATATTAAGGAAGAGATTTATATGTCTCAACCTGAAGGGTTTACATCTGTCGGGAGTGAGCATATGTGGCGCCCGGTTTAGAATTCATAATTATTCTCTTACTAGGTGCCACATTTACCTTCAATCTTTCTATATTGAACTTCTATTTTTTTATTTTTACCATTATTATTATTAGAAAGATATTGTAGATAAAATTTTGAATATTTTCTACAATAATTTATGGATTATCTACAAATATTTACATTCTTATTTCAAATATTTACAATTATTTTACAGCGGAAGTCTAACATTCATATGTACAATTATGTTACAGCGGAAGTTTAACATTCATTTATAAACAGATCATCTCAACTTTCCAATACTCTTATTTCAGCTTTAGTTATTTTCCTCTTGTTCCAATTCGGGGGTTCCTGTGTCTGGAAATTACAATAGACGAAGAGAAACAGAGGGTTAAGTCTTTGAGGACTTAGTGAGTTTAAATCAATATATGGCTTTTAAATAACACTTCATCATAATTATACATGAAATAATAGGAATAAAAATTTAGATATTATGAATGATATGCAATGAAATAATAGATAAATGAAAATTCCATAAATTAACATTGGTGGCTCTAATCGAGCACTTTTTGCGAGCCGAGTGAACCATTCTCCGGACCGAAATATTCGGTGCGCGTTGTTCAGATGAACCATATACCCGGGACTTTTGACCCGTTGTTCATTGGACTCATTTTCCGGGCCGAAGCCACGTTGTCCAGTGGACTCAATTTCCGGACCGAAATCCGTTGTCCATGACTCCATTCATTCATTCATGATATATCAATCCATTCATAAATATGCAAGAAAATATATCAGTAATTGAAATGAACAGTGGATGATATTTGAACAATAAATGCTATTGAAATTTCCAGGCCAAATACCAAGGGCTTTAATAGAAGAATGAATAGTAATTTCCTCACCTGTTAACTTACAGTTTAGGCTTGATTAATAATCCGAGTTCCTGGAGCAAGTCCTAAAAATATATTATGAATGATATTTATGTGTTAGAGTTTTTAAGAAACTAGCTGATCATTTCCAGATTATTTTTTATTCAAAATTTAATCCGGTTGATTTTAATTAAATTTCAAAAATTCATATTAATTAGAAGGTATATCCAAACATTACGAAAGTTGGCCAAAAAGTCAGAAATAACCTCAGGAACGTTCGGCTGCAGGTGAACCGCCGTTCCGGCGGCGCGTGTATCACGGTGCCGGCGCGTGGCTGGCCGTCTGGCGGCCACGCGCGGCCGGATTTTTTTTCAGGGTATGTAACTTTCTATGTTCTTTAATTCTTTAGTTGAAATATTTGTCAAATTCCTAGCCAATCAATACCAGAATTAAATATCGTCGTATGGTTAACTGAGGTACTCCGGCATTCCGGAAATCTCAGTTCCGGCAATATTTTTGGACGACGGACGATATGTACTTCATCTATGCAACAAGAGGTACAACTTTGTTAGTAAAGTCGACCTCTAGTTTGGTGTGTAGCTATAAGAAAAATAAGCGAAAAGTACCTAGCTTGAATACGGTATACCGTTGCCGATTTGCGGAATATATTTGTTGGATTTCCTTGTTTTCGATCGATCTTCTTACGTCACCTCCATCGCTATATTGTTTTATGATATGAGGTGAATAGTTGGTGATTTATCGGGATTTTTCGGAAAGGATATAGCTTTTTCTTCTATTTTTTCCTTCCTTTTCTCCCTTTTCTTTTTCTTCTTCCCTTTCCTTTTCTTTCTTCTCTTTCGTAGCTTTCTTTCTCTGGTTGGTTTCGGTTGGTTTTGATTTGTAAGAGACGAGAACTCATATATATAGCCGAGCTTCGTAGTTATCTTTATTATTTTTTATTATTATTTTATTTATTATTTATTTATTTATTAAATGAAAAAAATCTCATGTTTATCCAAACTTAATATTATTATATTCGTGTATCCAATTATTGAACCTAATTATCTTATATTGAACTCAATAATTATTGTAATTAATTACTTAACATATATGTTGAGTTTAATTATAATATTTTATTATATTTTGGGTATTTGATTTTGGAATGGGAAGCTCATAGTGCTTGATGAATTTTTAAGTGTATTGTGATGTATTTTAATGTATTTCTAGACACTTTGGACAAATAAAATTTGTACCAAAAAATAATGTGATAAAATTTTAAAATGAAACTAATAAAATTTATACTAAAAAATGCATTGAAGCACTTTTGTTTTTAGGGTGTCACAATATCCCCTCCTTTTAGAAATATGGTCCCCAGATTTAAGACTTATTAGAATAAATGAGGATATTGATATCTCATATCTTTCTCTGTTTCCCACGTTGCTTCTTCAATGTTGTGGTTTTTCCATAAGACTTTTACCAACTGAATTGGTCGACCACGAAGTTCCTTTATTCTTTGGTCCAAAATCTTCACAGGTTGTTCTTCATATGTTAGATTTTCTTCAAGATCTATCTGTTGGTGGTCAATCAATTGGGCTGAGTCTACTTTGCATTTCCTTAATTGTGATACGTGGAATACGTTATGTATACCAGAGATATTTTCGGGTAGAGATAGACGATAAGCCACGGTGCCTATTCGTTCTATCACTTCAATGGGTCCAACAAATCGAGGATGTAACTTTCCCTTCTTTTTAGTACGCTTGATTCCTTTCCTTGGTGATACTTTTAGTAATACGAAATCTCCGACTTCAAATTTCAAATCTTTCCGTCTTTTATCTACATAACTCTTCTGACGGCTTTGAGCTGTTTGTATTCGTTGCCTGATAAGTTGTATTTTGTCGATAGCTTTTTGTATAATGTCAGGCCTGATTGCTCGTTCTTGTCCATTCTTTGTGCCTCTCCATTCATCCATATCCCAGTTAAGAGGAGAGTGACATTTCTTCCATATAATGCTTCATATGGAGCCATTTTTATTGAGGATTGATAACTATTGTTGTATGAAAATTCAACTAGAGGCAAATGTTTTACCCAGTTGGCCCCAAAATCCAGCACACATGCGCGAAGCATGTCTTCCAATATTTGAATGGTTCGTTCAGACTGACCATCGGTTTGCGGATGTGCTGCTGTGCTAAAATTTAATTTGGTACCAAGGCATTCCTGAAGTTTTTTCCATAATCTGGACGTAAAATTCGGATCTCTATCAGATACTATGGTAGTGGGAATACCATGTAACCGTATAATTTCCTTCTGATAGAGTTCAGCCTGTTTTTCTACCCCATATTTGTGACTTATGGGTATGAAATGTGCTGACTTGGTCAAGCGATCAACGATTACCCATATGCTATTAAAACCTCCTGAAAGCTGGGGTAATCCGGTCACAAAGTCCATAGTTATTTGATCCCATTTCCATTCTGGTATAGGAAGTGATTGCAAAAGACCTGCTGGTCTTTGATGTTCAGCCTTTATCATTTGACAAGATAGGCATTTTGAAATGAAATCTGCAATATCTCGTTTCATTCCTTTCCACCAGAAGTGTTTTTTAATCTCTTGGTACATCTTAGATCCTCCTGGATGAATGCTGATCCGGGACTGATGTGATTTTTCCATTATTTCCTTTTTCATTGAGCTTGGCACACAAATACGGTCATGATAGCATAGCATTCCTTGTAAATTGGTGACGAAATTGGTATCAGTACGGAGTTTTGAAATTTCTTGGTCTAATTCTTGATTTTGCTTAATTCTGGTTTGAAATTCAGGTTCGATTCTCAATCCGGCCAAGTGCCCACGAGAATGGATGTGTACCCATTCTCTTACTTCTTTCATTTCCAAACAAGCCATGCTGATCTTTCTACTTAAAGCATCAGCCACTACATTAGCTTTACCTGATTGATAAAGAATGGAACAATCGTAGTCTTCCAAAAATTCAATCCATCTTCTTTGCCTCATGTTCAGCTCTTTTTGAGTAAATAAATACTTCAGGCTTTTGTGGTCTGTATAAATATCAAAAGTGGAACCGTACAAGTAGTGTCTCCATTTTGCTAATGCAAACACTATTGCTCCTAATTCCAGATCATGAGTGGGATAATTTAACTCGTGATTCTTTAATTTTCTAGATGCATATGCAATAACTTTATCGTTTTGCATCAGTACACATCCCAAGCCTTCTTTTGAGGCATCTGTGTAAACCACAAATCCTTCTGTTCCTTCTGGTAAAGCTAATACATGTGCACTGGTCAGCATTTCTTTTAATTTGCAAAAACTTTTCTCACATTCATCATTCCACAAGAAAGGGTTGTCTTTGCGAATTAGCTGTGTCAGGGGAACAGCAATTTTCGCAAAATCTTTAATGAATCTTCGGTAGTATCCTGCTAAGCCGAGAAAACTTCTAATTTCTGTGGTGTTGATTGGTTGTTTCCAACGAGATATGGCTTCTATTTTTGCAGGATCTACTTCCAGTCCTTTCTTAGAGATAAAGTGACCAAGAAATGACACTTTTTCTAGCCAAAATTCACACTTACTGAATTTGGTATACAATTGATGCTCTTTCAAAGTTTTGAGAATCAATCGTAGATGTTGAGCATGCTCCTCATGACTTCTTGAAAATATCAAAATGTCATCTATGAATATGACAACTAATTTGTCCAAGAATGGTTGAAATATTCGATGCATCATATCCATGAAAGCTGCATGAGCGTTGGTTAATCCGAATGGCATTACCACAAACTCATAGTGTCCATAACGGGTATTAAAAGCCGTTTTGGAGATGTCATCCTCCTTAATTCTCAATTGGTAATATCCTTGTCGCAAATCAAGTTTTGAATATACTTGAGATCCTTGTAAAACACAAACCATTCTTCGATATGCGGGAGAGGATATTTGTTTTTGATGGTAACGTCGTTAAGTTCTCGATAATCAATGCACATCCTTAGAGTTCCATCTTTCTTTTTGACAAATAATACAGGAGCACCCCATGGAGATGTACTAGGCCGGACGTAATTTTTGTCCATGAGCTCTTGTAATTGAAGTTTTAATTCTTTTAACTCTGAAGGTGCCATTCTGTATGGAGTTTTAGATCTGGGTTGTGCTCCAAGTATTAGATCAATGGAAAACTCTACGTCTCTCTGAGGAGGTAAAGTATTGATCTCTTCAGGAAAAACTTCTGGAAATTCTTGTACAACTGAGATTTCTGAGATCTTGAGTTGATCTTTTGGCTTATTTATCAAATAAGCTAGAAATCCTTGTCCGTTGTCTTTTAGTATAGCTCTAGCTTCTACGGTTGATACTATTCCCATGGTATGGTTAGCTTTGGAAATGATTGGATGAGAAGTTTGAAGATAAACTTTTTTTGTGTAGCAATTGAGCTGGGCTTGGTGTCTAAATAACCAGTCCATTCCAAGAATAATATCATAGTTCTTGATTGGTAAATCAATCAAATCTGCTAGATATTCTTTTTCTTGGAAGTTTAAGGGACAGTTTATGTAAATGATGACAGTAATTATTGTTGTCCCTAAAGGTGAGCAAATTTCAAAGCTATAGGGTAGCTGCTCAAATAACAGTGGTAATTTACGTACAAAAACTTTTGAGATAAAAGAATGAGTAGCTCCTGGATCAAATAAAGTTTTTGCAGAACTGGATAATATGGTAACAGTACCTTCTACGACTGCAGTGGGGTCAACTTCCTCCTCTTGGTTTCCTAAGAGGGCATAGGCTCGAGCAGGTATCTTTGGCTTTGTTGTGGGTTGAGTCTTTTGCGTTCTTTTTGGACAATCTTGAATACGGTGTTGCTCACTTCCGCAAATAAGACATTTCCCACCTTTTCTCCAGCACTTTTCTTCTTCATGATTTGGTAATCCACAATATCCACACTTTTTATTGTTGTTTCTTGGAACTTTTCCTTTAACAGCTTCTCCTTGCTTGACTGGTGGTGTTCTCTTTTCAAATTTTCTTTTCCGGTTATCCTCAAAAAGGTTGGACTTCCCAATTTTCTTTTCTTCTTCCTCTTTTTTAAAAAGTTTCTTGATGTCTTCTTCCACTCGTAGGGCTTGATTAACAGCAGAAACATAACTGGTAACTTCTGTGGACAGTGTTGCCCAACGAATATCGAGCTTTAACCCTTGAACAAATTTTTTCATTTTCCTTACCTCATCTTCCATGTAGTGTGGTGCATAATGTATAAGACGGTGGAATTCCGCCTCATATTGAGCTACAGTCATGTCACCTTGGACTAAATCCATAAATTCACGTTCTCGGGTATTTAATATAATTTGAGTTATATATTTATCTTTGAACTCTTGCAGAAAATTTTCCCACGTCCTTGGGGTGTGATTCTTTGTCCACCTATGTTCCACTGTACGCCACCAGTTATGAGCTGCTTCTTCAAATAAGTAAGTGGAAAAATTCACCTTTTGTTCTTCAGGATATTTGAGAATAGAGAATATTTTGTTGATTTTGCTTAGCCAAGATTCTGCTTGACAAGCATCTGGTTTTCCTTTAAACTTTGGCGGTTTGAATCTCAAAAATCTCTCAAGAGCTCTATCATTCGCCTCAAGGTGATGTTCTTGAGCTTGATCATGAGGTCGTTGTTGATTTTGCTGACAAAACCGCACAAATTGATGCATTATTTCAAACATATTTTGTATGTTTTGTTCTTGGGGGGGATCATGTTGAGCGTTTCTGGAATTTCCACCCGTTGCCGAGTTGTGGTCATCTTGAGGAGGGATGTCTTGTCTGATTCTGGCTTGAGTAATATTTTGTGAAGACGTCATTCTAAACACATAAATATAAAATATGAACATATCTTGTAATGAATGTACATAGTTATGTTAGAGGGTAAACAGTCAGTTTTATTTTTAAACAAGACATGTTTCAAAACCCAAGCAGAACAAGCAAACTGAGTCATCCTGAAAAGAGACATTTAATTTATGATGAAAACATAAAAATTAATGTATGACATTATAATAAACCTTAGGCTTTTGTCTCTAGGTTCTAAGAAACCTAGGCTCTGATACCACCTCTGTGGCGCCCGGTTTAGGAATTCATAATTATTCCCTTACTAGGTGCCATATTTACCTTCAATCTTTCTTTATTGAACTTCTATTTTTATTTTTATCATTATTATTATTAGAAAGATATTGTAGATAAAATTTTGAATATTTTCTACAATAATTTAAAGATTATCTACAAATATTTACATTCTTATTCCAAACATGTACCATTATTTTACAGCGGAAGTCTAACATTCATATGTACAATTATGTTACAGCGGAAGTTTAACATTCATTTATAAACAGATCATCCCAACTTTCAAATGCTCTTATTTCAGCTTTAGTTATTTTCCTCTTGTTCCAATTCGGGGATTCCTGTGTCTGGAAATTACAATAGACGAAAAGAAACAGAGGGTTAAGTCTTTGAGGACCTAGTGAGTTTAAATCAATATATGGCTTTTAAATAACACTTCATCATAATTATACATGAAATAATAGGCATAATAATTTAGATATTCTGAATGATATGCAATGAAATAATAGATAAATGAAAATTCCATAAATTAACATTGGTGGCTCTAATCGAGCACTTTTTGCGATGCCGAGTGAACCATTCTCCGGACCGAAATATTCGGTGCGCGTTGTTCAGATGAACCATATACCCGGGACTTTTGACCCGTTGTTCATTGGACTCATTTTCCGGGCCGAAGCCACGTTGTCCAGTGGACTCAATTTCCGGACCGAAATCCGTTGTCCATGACTCCATTCATTCATTCATGATATATCAATCCATTCATAAATATGCAAGAAAATATATCAGTAATTGAAATGAACAGTGGATGATATTTGAACAATAAATGCTATTGAAATTTCCAGGCCAAATGCCAAGGGCTTTAATAGAAGAATGAATAGTAATTTCCTCACCTGTTAACTTACAGTTTAGGCTTGATTAATAATCCGAGTTCCTGGAGCAAGTCCTAAAAATATATTATGAATGATATTTATGTGTTAGAGTTTTTAAGAAACTAGCTGATCATTTCCAGATTATTTTTTATTCAAAATTTAATCCGGTTGATTTTAATTAAATTTCAAAAATTCATATTAATTAGAAGGTATATCCAAACATTACGAAAGTTGGCCAAAAAGTCAGAAATAACCTCAGGAACGTTCGGCTGCAGGCGAACCGCCGTTCCGGCGGCGCGTGTGATACACGCGCCTACGGTGCCGGCGCGTGGCTGGCCGTCTGGCGGCCACGCGCGGCCGGATTTTTTTTCAGGGTATGTAACTTTCTATGTTCTTTAATTCTTTAGTTGAAATATTTGTCAAATTCCTAGCCAATCAATACCAGAATTAAATATCGTCGTATGGTTAACTGAGGTACTCCGGCATTCCGGAAATCTCAGTTCCGGCAATATTGTTGGACGACGGACGATATGTACTTCATCTATGCAACAAGAGGTACAACTTTGTTAGTAAAGTCGACCTCTAGTTTGGTGTGTAGCTATAAGAAAAATAAGCGAAAAGTACCTAGCTTGAATACGGTATACCGTTGCCGATTTGCGGAATATATTTGTTGGATTTCCTTGTTTTCGATCGATCTTCTTACGTCACCTCCATCGCTATATTGTTTTATGATATGAGGTGAATAGTTGGTGATTTATCGCGATTTTTCGGAAAGGATATAGCTTTTTCTTCTATTTTTTCCTTCCTTTTCTCCCTTTTCTTTTTCTTCTTCCCTTTCCTTTTCTTTCTTCTCTTTCGTAGCTTTCTTTCTCTGGTTGGTTTCGGTTGGTTTTGATTTGTAAGAGACGAGAACTCATATATATAGCCGAGCTTCGTAGTTATCTTTATTATTTTTTATTATTATTTTATTTATTATTTATTTATTTATTAAATGAAAAAAATCTCATGTTTATCCAAACTTAATATTATTATATTCGTGTATCCAATTATTGAACCTAATTATCTTATATTGAACTCAATAATTATTGTAATTAATTACTTAACATATATGTTGAGTTTAATTATAATATTTTATTATATTTTATTATATTTTGGGTATTTGATTTTGGAATGGGAAGCTCATAGTGCTTGATGAATTTTTAAGTGTATTGTGATGTATTTTAATGTATTTCTAGACACTTTGGACAAATAAAATTTGTACCAAAAAATAATGTGATAAAATTTTAAAATGAAAATAATAAAATTTATACTAAAAAATGCATTGAAGCACCTTTGTTTTTAGGGTGTCACAGCATATGGTATGCAAACTTCAGAGATCTGTTTATGGTCTAAAACAGGCATCTAGGAGTTGGAACCTCAGATTCGATAGTACAATCAAAGAGTTTGGTTTTACCAAGAATCCTGAGGAACCCTGTGTATGAGAAGGTCAGTGGGAGTGTTGTGACATTCCTGGTGCTGTATGTTGATGACATTCTACTCATTTGGAATGATGTAGGAATGTTGCAATCAACTAAAATATGGTTAGCAAGTAAGTTCTCGATACAGGACTTGGGTGAAGTATCTTTAGTATTGGGAATACAGATCTATAGAGATAGATCAAGAAGATTGTTTGGTCTCACCCAGTCCACATACATTGGTACCATCGTGAAGCGGTTCTCGATGGATGAGTCCAAGAGAGGACATCTACCAATGTGTCATGGCGTGTCCCTATCCAAGTCTGTCTCCCAAGACTAATGCAGAGATAGGAGCGATGACAAGCATTCCTTATGCATCTACGATTGGTAGCATCATATATGGATTGATATCTACACGTCCTGAAGTGGCTTTCGCACTAAGTGTAGTGAGTAGATATCAATCGAACCCTGGTCTTCCACACTGGAAAGCTGTGAAAGACATCCTCAAGTAGTTGAGAAGGACCAATAAATTGTTCTTGGTCTATGGAGTGGAGAACTGAAATTAGAAGGCTATACCGACTCTATCTTCCAAAGCGATATCGATAACTCGAAGTCAACCTCTGGGTTTGTATTCATGATCAATGGTGATGCTGTCTCTTGGAAGAGTTCCAAGCAAGACAATACTGTGGATTCCAGCACAGAGGCCGAATACATTGCTGCATCAGATGCAGCAAGGGAGGCTGTTTGGATAAGGAATTTCATCTAAGAGTTGGACGTCATTCCTAATGAAGTTGCTCCTCTCCCGGTGTTGTGTGACAACACGGGAGCTTTAGCACAAGCAAAGGAGCCAAGGTCTCATCAGAAGTCCAAACATGTATTGAGAAAGTACCACATCCTCGGAGAGATTGTGGAAAGAGGAGGAAGTGTCTTTTGACATAGTCGGCTCCGCAGATAATGTTGCTGATCCACTAGCTAAGCCTTTACCTGGACCATTATTCGAGATGCATCGCGAATCAATGGGTTTGAAGCATATGGGTAGTTGGCTCTAGTGCAAGTGGGAGATTGTTAGAGTAGGTGCCCGTCGAGCCAAGTGTTGGCCGAGTGTTCACAATGAAACTCTATGTATAAGCAATCTTTATTTTAATAATATTTGAAATTATTGTTTTGGCAAATCTTTATCTGTATACTCATGCTAGTTGCATAGATAAAGCCCTTAAATATACAAATAGTAGAAAGAATATGAGATGCTCATATGATGAGTATCATGAAACTCATATTTGGAATACTGTATATTCTAAACAGTTCCTAGTCGATTCAGCCGCCGCTAAGAAGGATATAGGCCGCTAGATTTCGAGACTAGTATCTGCGATGTGAGTACCATGTTTCATTGGTAGGGGACATTGTGATGTCCGAGAATGCAGATAGGTGCTCCTGGTAGAGTGCACTGAACAACCCTCCATAAAAGGACTTTCCAAGTGGTTCTCACTTATCGAGTGGAAACGTCCTGGTTTATGGTGGTACACCATTAGTCCTTATGACCCGGGACAACATTGAGACTCTATGTGCTAGCATTACACTTTGACTTGTTTACCGACTCTCAAGGGGTCATCAAGTGGCAAGGTTGGGTGTTTTTTCGAAATATATAGGAGTCGATGCATTGTAGTCGGGGATTCACCTCTTACCTTCGGGTATGGATATCTTATGTGTATGTAGTATGAAATCTCTGATCAGAATATGGTGGTAATTATGAAATGGGTTTCATAGATTACACTATCGATGCAACTACAACATGACACATAGTATCGATTCATTGACAACTCTCGATAAACCAATGATTGTCGAATCGATCGGGATATATGAGTTGAAGGGACCTTACTGTACGCTAACCATAATTGAATGGTTTTTGCAGGCACTATCATTTGATACCTAGGGAATCATGTAAGCAATGCTGCTAGGCGTTTAACATGATTGGTTAGGTACTATCAGACTTGAGTTCTGACGTTCTTATTATCAAGGAGTTGATAAATAAGAATGGAAAAATTGGGGTATGCTCATATAAGGACATTTTTAGTCCGAATCACATGGAGATGTGAACCCACGGCTAGTTGTATCAATGAACCATTAGGGCCACACAAGTGCTAGCTTTCTAGATCCCGTTGAGAAGTAAAATAGTTCCATGGGTTGAATGGCTTATAAATGAGTTTATAAGCGTAAAGAAAAATGGAAGTATGACTTCTATGAGAGAAATGTAAATTTTAATTTCTGGAAGTGTTCCTAAATTAAAAGTTGGCCAAGTGAATAATGTATTTGAAAATTGTGATTTTCATAAACATTATTATGGACTAAATTAAATTAATTCAAGTGTTGAATTAATTAAACACTAGTGGACCTAGTAGAGTCCAAATAATTAAATTAATTCAAGTGTTGAATTAATTAAATAACATTGGGCCTTGTAGAGCCCAATTGGAAATAATTATTAAACTAGTGAGCTTGAGGAAAATCAAGTAATGATTAATTGTGCTCAAATGTGTTTGAGACAATTTAAATTAAAAGTCCATGGGCCCTTTGTAAATGTTACAAGCCCACTAGGTTTTGCATGCATGGGAGGTGAAAGGTTGGGAGACTACTTTTTGAGTTATCAAGACATGCCGTGCAAAAAGTGATACTACTTTTCCCACAACCAAGACAAGTCTCCCTTCCCCTCATTCATGCTAGTCTTGGCTGAAATTTGGAGTCCAAAAATTCTCTCAATTTTTCTCTCATTTTCTTCTTCAATTGTTGAGGAAAGAAATCACTTCTCTTTGAAAAATCTTCTTATTTTTCTAGTGCAAAATAAGAAGGGTTCTAGCTAGTTGGTGGTGGGCCTAATTTTGAAGGAAATGAGGAAGCATGTAGATTGTCTACCATTGAAGAGCCAAGTTGTTTACAACTTGGTTGGAGCCATCATCAACCTCAAGAGGTTGATAGGTAACTATTTCTCAACACACTATGTATGACAAAGTAGAGATTTTGTATATGCTACACCTAGTACAAGGTGGCCAAAATCTATCATGTATATTTCGAAAATTTTTGCTTCCGTTGTGCATTTTGGTCACCTAAAATCGATCCCTTTCAAAACGGGTGCGAATTTCTACTTCCTTCCTCTCCCCTATGGTTCGGCCACCGCTAGGAGTCTTAGTGTGTGTTTTTGTGTGTGAGTGTGTGCTGCCAAGAGAAGTGGAGTGGATGAGGAATTGTTGAGGGTAGGATTCTTATTTATTTAGTTCTTAATGGGTTTAGTTTACCTAAAGGGCCCTAATTAATTAATTAATCCCTTGCTAATCTAGGCCCAATTAAAGAATTAATTAATTAGGTAATTTTTCCATTAAAAAGTCCCCAAAATATTTGGTGCCAGTGGTTTCTAGTATCGTATCTTCGTAACTCCTTATTTCCTAACAAAAGTTTGTTATCGATTAAATCTGTCTCTTACTATAAATAGTTTGTCGCTTTCCTAATTTGGACTTACTAAATATAGAGTTTCTATTTATAACTTTCTAAAAGTAGAAACTTTATCAAAATCGTCCCCGTTTCTCTCGCGTTTGTCGTACATCGCGTATTCGACTACAAAAAGTTAACATTCATAACATTCGATTACATATCATTTAACCATGCAAATACTTAAACATGCTTCTAGAACCCTCATTTAAATAAATTCAAATAAATTTTCATGCATGGATGTGGTTAGTGTGTTCGGGTTTTCGGGCGTTACAAGTCATAGGCCATGAGTAGATCGAGAAAGCTAGGTGTTGTTAGGGATAAGTGTTGGGGCGTTCGAGTAGTTCACGTGTATCCAAGTGCATGGGGCTGAGGGCCACGGCTAAGGCAGTTCAAAAGAGTCAAATGTGGTCTAGGAGATGTTGGTCCGAGCCTGGTCCGAGCTGAGTGAGCGTATGGTGGAGTTTTCTTCGAGGTCGTATATTGGGGTTTTGTTAGCGGGGGTAGCACCGCGGAACTACCCATCCAGGGCCGCAGCGCTTAAGCTTCGATGCTGGTAGCACCGCAACACTGGTGCACGACGCCTAGGCGCTTACCAAGCACCGCGGCGCTACACAGCCAGCGCCTAGGCATTAGTCCGGTACATGAGGTTTAATGATCTTAGTAAGCATGTCTCGTTTTGGGTGTTCCAGCAGGTTATGTCGTTGGGTCTGTGATTATAGAATTAATTCATGGGCTCGAGTTTACGTCTAAGAAATGATTATAAGCATTGTTTAAGGTGTTTTGGTGATTTTGGATGGACTCGGATCAAAGTCTTAAGGTCCAGGGGTAAAATGGTCAAATTATGGTCTCAGGGGCAAAATGATCATTTTGCACCTGGGTCGAGTTAGCAGTCCTGGAAGTGACCTGATAACTTAATGCTTGCATTTAAAAGTTATTTTAAATGAATTTGGAATTTTTATGAAAATGGTGAAAGTACGTTGCATGATTGGTTTTAAGAAAATGTATGTATATGCATGAATTTACAAGTGGTGGACACAATGACATGTTTTTTTGAAGGAGGTGAGTTGGTTATAATTAATATGAACACGAACACAAACATGTAAAGCCAAGGCTCAGTGGACGAGAAAAATTGTCGCTGATGTGCCCACCTTCGGGTACCGCAGTTATACGTATATGGATCTATCGACCTAGAGCTGATACGAAAGTCGCCACTAATGAATTGAATTCAATAAAGGAAAGTGAATATGTATATGATGATATGATGTGACACGATTTGATATGAATATGTTTACGTTTATGTTCATGTTTTTAAAAAGTATGAAAGTTATTTTGCTTACAGTACTTTTCACTGTTTCATAATATGTATATGTACTTGTTAAAATGGTTCAGGTGTGTGGAGTCTTTAGACTCACTATGTGTAATAGATACAGGTGATCACATGGATGAGGAGACTGGAGGCACTGAAGACTGAGTAGGCTGAGCTGGGGGTGCACTTGATAACCCGAGGACCTTGCACTTCTTCCGCATGTTATGATTTACGAGACATGGGTTTTAAACAGTATTTCAAAATGTTCATGATTTTCATGATTTGTTGTTTGTCAGATTTCTAGATATATGTTGGTTTTGATTTTTAAACAGTAACTTCTGAGTTGTAGTCACGTTCGAGATTTTTAACTACAGTTATTTTAGTCAGTAATTGGATGGTATTGTACATGCTTGTTTCGAATTTTTATGGTTATGGGTGCAAGGTTGGCTTCAGCCATAGCTTCATTTCTATTATTTTTTTAAATATGGTATTTAAACAGTAGACGTTTCAGTTGGTATCAGAGCAATGTTTCTTATAGAGGGTTGTGCCACCGCCAACTTTATAAGCTCAGTCGTCAAGCCTCAAGTTGTAAGTTTAAATGTTTAAATAGTTTTGATGTTATCACCTGCATGTTTACTGAAAGGGGATCGGTTACGGGTACCCGTAAGCGCCACAGAATTTTCGAAAAATCATATTTTTCAAGCAAGATATTCGAGCACCCCAACTTATTGTGTGTAACAAATACCATAAATACAAAAATGTCATACATAGTATCAATCAAAAAGATTGATTATTGGCTCCAACTAAGTTGTAAACAACTTGGCTCTTGAAGGTTGGAAATCTACAATCTTCCCTTGAGCACTCCTTGCTCAAATTCATTCAAATTAGGTCCACCACTAACAAGGAAGATCCCCTCTAATTTTGCACTAGAAAAATTAGATGATTTTTCTTTGAGAAGTATATGCTTTTCTCAATAATTGAAGAAGCAAAATTGAGGGAAAAAATGGAAGATAAATTTCGGCCATATGCTAGGAAGAGAGAGGGAGGAGAAATTTCCTTGGTTGTGTGAAAAGTTAAAGTGCATGTGAGACACATGCCTTGTTTATTGAAAAAGTTGTCTCTCAACTCTCTACCACCCCATGCATATTATTTGGGCTTGTAACATTTATAAAGCCCATGGAATTTTATTTAAATATCTCAAACACATTTGAGATCAATTAAATCTTTACTTAAATTTACTCAAGCCCACTAGTTGAATAATTATTTTCAATTGGGCTCTTAAAGACCCAATATTATTTAATTAATTCAACAGTTGAATTAATTTAATTATTTGAACTCTAATAGGTCCACTAGTGTTTAATTAATTCAACACTTGAATTAGTGTTGAATTAATTTAATTTAGTCCATAATAATGTTTATGAAAATCACAATTTTCAAATAAATTATTTATTTGAGCCAACTTTTAATAAATTAAAAATTGCATTCCCTATAATTCTCTTATAGAAGTCATACTTCTATTTTTCTGTGTACTTATAAACTCTTTTATAATCCGTTCAACACATTGAATTATTTTTATTTCTCAACGAGATCTAGAAAGTTAGCATTTGTGTGACCCTCAATGGTTCATTGATACAACTAGCCGTGGGTTCACATCTTTATGTGATTCGGACTAACATGTCCTTGTACGTGCATACCACAATTGCTCCATTCTTAATTATCGACTCCTTGATAACAAGAACGTCAGAACTCAAGTCTGATAGTACCCAACCAATCATGTTAAATGCCTAGCAGCATCGCTTACATGATTCCCTAGGTATCAAATGATAATGCCTGCAAAAACCATTCAATTATGGTTAGCGTACAGTATGGTCTCTTCAACTCATATATCCTGACCGATTCGACAAATATTGGTATATCGAGAGTTGTCAATGAATCGATACTATGTGTCATGTCGTAGTTGCACCGATGGTGTAATCTAAGAAACCGCTTTCTTAATTACCACCATACTCTGATCAGAGATTTCAAACTACATACACATGAGATCACATAGGATATCCATACCTGAAGGTAAGCTGTGAATCCCCGACTACAATGCATCGACTCCTATATGCTTCGACAAAACACCCAACCTTGTCACATGATGACCCCATATGAGTCGGTAAACAAGTCAAAGTGCAATGCTAACATATAGAGATGACCCCATATGAGTCGGTAAACAAGTCAAAGTGCAATGCTAACATATAGAGTCTCAATGTTGTCTCGGGTCATAAAGACTAATGGTTTACAACCATAAACTAGGACGTTTCCACTCGATAAGTGAGAACCACTTGGAAAGTCCTTTATGGAGGGTTGTCCAGTGTACTCTTCAAGGATCACCTATCTGCATGCTCGGACATCACAATGTCCCGTACCAATGAAACATGGTACTCACATCGCAGATACTAGTCTCAAACTCGAGCGGCCTTTATGCTTCTTAGTGGCGGCTGAATCGACTATGAACTGTTTATAATATATGAGTTTCATGATACTCATCATATTAACATCTCATATTATTTCTGCTATTTGTATTTTCAAGGGCTTTATCTATGCAACAAGCATGTGTATACAGATAAAGATGTGACAAAACAATAATTTCAAATATTATTAAAATAAAGATCGTTTATACATAGAGTTTCAATGTGAACATTCGGCCAACACTTGGCTCGACGGACACCTACTCTAATATTTACATGATTTACGTGTTCCAGTACATGTTGATATGATTTTATGCGTTGATGTTAAATGATTTAAAAGCTAGATTGAATTGCATGTTGGTTACATTTAGAATTTGGACTGTATTCCAATATTATGCCTCCCAGAAGAGCTCCTAGTACTGACAGGCAGGATGGAAACCCTGAATGTGACAAAGCTTTTCCACCACCACAGCCAGGAGACCATGTTACTCTAGTTCTGGAAGGTATAACACGATTGAAGAAGCAGGCTCCTTGACACCAGGTGGACGTGTATGAGCATTTGAGGAGGCTCAATCCAAAGGCGTTTTTTGGTACCACTGACCCGTTTTTGGCCGATGATTGGATTCGATCACTTGTGTTGCACTTCCAGTACCTGGACATGAGAGATGTGGACCGGGTAAGATGCGCTAAATATATGCCAAGAGATGATGCATCTCTATGGTGGGAGGGAGCAGCACATGGGTGAATCTGGCTACTCTCACCTGCAACCAGTTCAAAGATCTGTTCTACAATAAGTACTTTCCTACCGACGTCAGGGGCGTCTGACCCAAGAGTTCACGAGTCTCCGACAGAGGGACTTGACCGTTGCTGAATTTATCGGGAAGTTTGATCGGGGCTATCACTTTGTGCCCCTTATTGCGAGTGATGCAGCAGAGAAGCTGAGGCACTTCATGGATGGCCTAACCTACCATTCGCCGGGATGTTATGCTGAAGAGGCCTGCTAGTTATTATTTTGCCACTGCTTGTGCCTTTCAGGTAGATCAGGCTTTGAGAGACATTGATATAGAGATTGAGAGGAAGAGACAGCAGACTCAACCGAGTTCTTAGCCCAGTAAGAAGCACCTTCATGACCTCCTAAGAATCATGGCCAGCAAATCTCCCAAAGTCAGTTCAAAAAACCAGGGCAGCAGAAGCCCCCTCAGAATCCAGGTTACCCGAGATAGAGGATAGGCAGCCTTGCAACCAATGCAACTATCTTCATTACGGTAAGTGTATGTGAAGGACATTCAAATGCTTCATCTGCAAAATAGGAAGGCCAGAAGACTGCCGATTTCCCAAGGAACAAGGGGCCTACTAATGGTAAGGCTTATTTTATGCATGCAGAGGAGACGGAAGCAGAGCCAGACTCGAAATTGATCACTGGTAACCAATTTTCTTAACATTTTTTTAAAAAAAATTTCCTTGAATACATAAAATGTTAAGTTGGTTAGTAGAACTACCTTTGGAACCAAGAACTTAGAATAGAATAAGTTGCATGCTCTAATTAGATGGATTTAAAGGTTGAATTGATTTAATTTAAGAATTGTGGGTTAAATTGCAATAACCGAAAGTTAAGGACTCAATTGCAAATAGTCGAAAATTTCTGGGACTATTTTGCAAACTCTGGAATTTCAGGGACAGTTTGGGTGATTTCGGTAATTACAGGGACAAAACAGAAATTTTTCAAAAATTTTAGGGCCTGTTTGGTTAGAAAACTGAAATTTCTATTGTCACCTCAGAAGTCCGTACATTATCCAGTAAAGTTGATGGTGTTCACAAATATGAGGAAGAAGAACAACAGCAGCAGTTATCTAATAGAGACCAAGTCAACCAACTGATCAAGGACCAGCTGATAAAAGATCGAAGAAATTAAGAATAGTCGAGATCAGTTAGAAGACAGTCTCTATATTCAGTTATTAGTTTTGGTAGATTTTCAGTTAGTAGAAGATTCTTTTATTCTGAGATTCTTTTATTCTTTCATTCTTTGTACGAATCTGTACAGTGAAAGATTTGTCAAATAAAAGATTATTTTATCTACAAAATTTCAGTTTGATTTGTTCATAAATTCTATGTTTTGTCAAACACCAAAAAATGGGAAATTGTTGGAATTATAATTTCGGATTTTGACAAATTGAGCATGAAAAGATTTAAGAACTGATCAAGAAAACTGAAGATAACTGAACTGAAAATGCATAACTGATAGTTGCCCGAACTGAAGTTTAATGCGCAAATTATTAAAGGCAACTGAACTGTTCAAAGCTAACTGAAGCTGCGTAGTCAACTGGATGATCAGTTAAGACTGATCAGTTACACAACAATCAATCAATCCTATCGAATATAAATAGTCAACTAATAAATCAGCTTGACACGTCATCAGTTAAATAGCATAGCCAACAACCGACAATTGTACAAGAGCAGACTTCAACTTATAGAGGGAACGTCGCATTTCAGAAAAGCTACAGTGTATGATTGTTAGAAGAATGTTGACGTGTCTATCTAACGGATATAAAGAATCAAATGCATTCATTATCATCGTTGGAATCAAAGCAATTATGTGGGGAACCGGACGCTAATCAAGTTCTTAATCATGTTTGGGACTAATTAATCAATTATAAAACAGGGTCTAAATTTTTTTTTAAAGTACAAAGCGAAAACGTAATGTAATTTACTCAAATTACATATTAAAAATGAACATACAAATCTTGCGTTATCTAGGTTCAACTACATATCAGTGCTGAATCCTATGTTGCTTCGAAGCCCGGATCTCCACGCTAACTAATCTTCTTTCATCCTCTTCTTGACCCTGATCCAGCCCCACCTGTTGTCATGCACACATACAAAACAAGACAACAGCCGGATAACTCCGGTGAGAAATACATCCCAGTATAAACAATGTACACATGTAATCATATAAAAACATATACAAAAGCATATAAGAATTATTCATAACATGTCTCAAATCAGAAACATAAATTCATATCAAACATTCAATAATCACGAATGATATAACAATGTAAATCTACATGTCGTATCAGACTCAACTCAACCGACGCGTCGTCTCAGACTCGACTCCACTGACGCGTCGTCTCAGACTCGACTCACTCTAACCTAGGGATCCCGATATCTGGATATAGGTAATTATATCGAATCTCAATCGATAGGAATGAATCAATCCCTAAACGGCATCGATATAATTAAGATCTCCAGTGTCTGGGCGAATCAGCCGCAGAAATGACGACTCAGTCAATAACCCGACGAATCAGCCGGTAATTAGGCGAATCAGCCAACAACCAGACAACTCAGCCTGTAATTAAGCGAATCAGCTTAAGTTTAGACGAATCAGTCACTCACCAGATGAATCAGCAGGTGACTAGGCGAACCAGCCTATGACTCAACGACTCAGTAATCAATACATGCAGTCAGTATCTAAGCAAATCAATCAATGACTAGTGAATCAGCAGTCATTACATGCAGTGGCTATAAATCAATAGACAACAATCATAAGTCTCATCAATTGCAAATGTCAATGCAATAAATGAAAGTATGTGATTTAGGGAGACTCGAGTCAAACCTCACTCGAGTTGTGCAATCCCAACTCAACATTAATTTATACCTTTCTTTTTGATACTCTGACTCGGTCGCAGTCTTGAACTCCCAAGCCTGTCAATACTCAGTGTCTAGTTGTAGCCTACGTCGATAGGAACTCGATACCGAAGTCGGATTCAAAATCAAACGGACGGATTTCTCGCAAAAGGCGTAAGGATTTTTTTTCTTCCTCCTCGGACCTTTTCTCGATTTCTTGCGTTAAATTCTGAAGGAACGAATGGCTATCACACATATATATACCATGCATGAATTCGACGAGGTGGCACAATTTCCACAAAACACGTATCACCGCGGGTGCGGTAGGTGTAACACCGCGGGTGCGCTCATGCTTCGACAATCTTATCTATTCTGAAATTGCACGACCGCGGGTGCGGTACATGTCAAGACCGCGGGTGCGGTCATGTCACCGCGGGTGCGGTCACCCTTCGGTAAAACTGTCCAAGTTTCTGTCCATGCACCGCGGGTGCGGTACATACAAGGCCGCAGGTGCGGTGTTGCTTTGGCAACACACTCTGAAATTCAAAATAAATGGCCACACATTATCTTAAATCGTGTCTCAGTTGGCCCTTTCGTAATCACGTTAAATTATAAATCAATAATCCTTGATTAACCGTGATAATTTCTCGGGCATTACATTTCTCCCCCTCTTAGATCTGAGTTCGTCCTCGAACTCATAAGTAATCAATTCAGATATGTCAGAAGATATGTATACAGAGTTTAAATCAGAAATTCATCTCAATGAATCTGTTCTGAAATTTCAATCTCATATCAAATTCTATTTCTACAAATAGCTCTGATAAAGTCAATCTCGCAATACTGGTTATACAACATCTGTATATACTCATCTAACAGTTCGTAACAGCTCAACACCATCAACTGTTATTAAGTCAGTTTATCTCAATCCGAGATATATTCGATCTTTAATCTCAGTTACCAACAGTCATCGTCCGACGTTGGCCTATTCAGTCTGATTATCATGAGCTATTTTCATTTTCTTCTGAATTAGCTTCATCTTTTCAGTCATATCTCTGATCATGTCAGGTCGAATCTCAGGAACCTCAGAGATATCATTTCAATAAAGAGGGAATCTGTACTTCTTAACGTACAACGTTTCTAATAGTGTCATTCCCATACTCATTTAATATCTGTTGTGGTATAAAAACTCACAACATGGCAATAAATCCTGCCAATTAGTGTTAAATCAAACACTACAACTCTAAGCTTATGTTCTGGAATCTGGATACTCCACTCTGACTGTCCGTCAGACAGTGAATACTATTCAGTATTCAGATATAATCTAGTATCCAACTCTTACTGTACATTCGGTCAAATGTGCAAAATCAACCAAAATCACGGTTTAATATAATCAATTCTCAACACTCCGTGTAATCTAATTACTTTTCTGACAAAATCTCAGTTATATATTATATTAGGTACATCTTCATGTACGAGTTAGCACTTGCAGACTGGGTCAGTCTGTCATTCCTAACTCAATCAATACTCAATTTCGAAAGAAATGTAGTAACTTCATCACGATATCCCTGGAAATATAATTTCATTTCCATTCAGGAACCGACAAGTTACATAACCAATCTCTTGGTTTATTTTCTTTCTATCTTTATCTGTCTGTAGTTCAGACATTTCAGTCCAAACTCTGCCATATCTAATCTCATCTGTTTCTATCAAAACATTTTCTGCTATCAGGATGCCTACTGAATCAAGTATTGCACCTTTCTAACAATCTATGTCATTTCACATTCGAGATAGCAGGCACAAACAAATCAGTTATTAACATACAATACAGTATTACTTACCTGATATTCTGATCAACACTCTATTCTGACTATTAATATCAAGTTCTAAACATTCAAATCAACTTTTTGAGCTTCTTACTTTTCAAAATCAGCTCTGGTTCGGACAGTACAATATAATCTCCATTGTCTACAATCTGTCTCAAACACGTATTCAGACTAACATCAATATTCAACCAGATTCAAAACATCACTCATCGATACTGATCTGTTAAACTCATACACCGCAACTGTCTGACACTGATGTCAACCTCAGCTGACTAATCACGGTTTAACTCTGTTAAAATCAACAAATATATCATCTTCAGATATAACACATCCTGAATGCAATCTGTCTCAACCAGGATTTACTATATCAACAGTTTCTAATATCAGTTCAAGACTAAAATCAATCTCTCTGATTGAAATTAGATCTGAAGTCTTATCAGAGAAAACATCGAGAACTTTCTTATCATTGGTAAATCAGCCAATGATATACTCAACTTCAGTAAATCAACTGAATACATAAGGAGTTACTCTGCTCCTTTCTGTAATAATCGAGTCATAGTACGAATATCAAAGGAATTCTCAGTCTAGAATTCTTATCGTACAATATTCATCTCTTGGTCATCTCAGATCTGATTCTCATCATCTTCTGGAACTAATCTATGGTAGCTCTGTACTTGATCAGCATATCAATATCAGTAATGCAGTTCCAAAATCATAGAACACCAGTACAATATCATCTACCACACAATCTAACTCGATCTCATTCTCATCCTACTGTAGTATACAAGATCTAACAGAAATCACTGATACAAGATCTTTTCCCAAATAAAAAGAAACAAATACTACAGTAAATAGGGACTCAACAGATAGTGCATACATCAATGCAAATCTTTCAGAAATAAAAGTATATGAAGCATCGGTACCCCTCAATACATATGCGGGATAATCAAACAAATCAGTTACCTGCAACATCATCATCTGGTGCTTCCTGAGCCTGCTCCTCGGTCAAAGCAAATACTCTGGCTTGCTGTCTAGGAGGTTGGCCAACTGTCTGGCTTCCTCCTGGCCTCTGCTGTGACTGAGATGGTGCTGGCTGAAATGAAGGAACGGCAGCTGATCGTCTACTCCACTGTGCCGCTGGTCCAGGTGGTTCAGCTCCCTGGGATCTTTGGGAACCCCTCTGTGGACATACTCTGGCAAAATGTCCCTGTTGCTTGCAGAAGTGGCAACTACCAACTACTCCTTGGCATTGCTCAGTGGAATGTCTCCCTCCACAATTTCCGCAGTAAACGCCGGTATAACTCTGCTGAGAACCACTAGAGCTAGAAGAACTGCCGCCAGACTTCTTAAACTGCCTTCCTCTAGCTTTCAGAAAATCTTTCGTTCCACCACTGCTACTGCCACTTTCAAATCTGGGAGGTGGTTGCTGTGGTCTCGACACTGGAGGAACAAATTCAACTCCTCTCTGCCTTATCAGGCCCGCTTCAGCACCCTTTGCTCTATTCATGGCATCAGCAAAGTTATTCGGTCGTCCTGTGTTCACCAATGTAAAAATATCGGGATTCAAGCCATTGATGAACTGATCAGCAACGGCTTCGTCATTTTCAGACACATATGGAGCAAACTTCAACAAGGTAGAGAACTTGGTCACATATTCTTCAATGTTCAGCTGACCCTGTCTCAAATTAGCAAACTCTGCCCCCTTGTCTTTTCTGTACGATATTGGGAAAAATCTCTGATAAAACTCAGTTTTAAATACATCCCAAGTAATAATCGTACCTCGCTGCTCCAAGGCCCTCTTCATTGTAACCCACCAGCTTTGTGCAACATCAAGCAACTGGTGCCCAATCAATTTAATCCGGCGCTCATCACTGTACTCCAGTGAATCAAACAGCAACTCAATACTACCTAACCAACTCTCACACTCGACCGATGTCTCAGTACCTTTCGGAGTGGGTGGTTTGAATGACTGAAACCTCTTCAGCAAGGTTTCCATTGGAGTCGGTGTTACATCCATTGGAGGATTAGATGTACTACCCTGTTCTGGGATTCGTCTAGGAGGCATATCTGAAACTCAAAAGGATTAGTGACCCAATCCAACACATCTGTTTCAATTCAATCTCTCCTCTGATCATCTTACTGCTGATCGAGAATCAGTTCAGATTCGTTCCCAATAATACATATTACAAAATCAAATCAGATAAGTCAAGTAACATGTATTATACGAAGCAGTAAAGAATGCTAGCAATCATAAGCAAGGAAAGAAACGCATTCTACCCCGCTCACTAGCTTCTATCTCAATCTCAAGAATCTACAGTTCTAGTACCTACAGCTCTGATACCACCTGTCATGGGGACCCGGACGCTAATCAAGTTCTTAATCATGTTTGGGACTAATTAATCAATTATAAAACATGGTCTAAATTTTTTTTTAAAATACAAAGCGGAAACGTAATGTAATTTACTCAAATTACATATTAAACATGAACATACAAATCTTGCGTTATCTACAAGAATTCAACTAGGTTCAACTACATATCAGTGCTGAATCCTATGTTGCTTCGAAGCCCGGATCTCCACGCTAACTAATCTTCTTTCATCCTCTTCTTGACCCTGATCCAGCCCCACCTGTTGTCATGCACACATACAAAACAAGACAACAGCCGGATAACTCCGGTGAGAAATACATCCCAGTATAAACAATGTACACATGTAATCATATAAAAACATATACAAAAGCATATAAGAATTATTCATAACATGTCTCAAATCAGAAACATAAATTCATATCAAACATTCAATAATCACGAATGATATAACAATGTAAATCTACATGTCGTATCAGACTCAACTCAACCGACGCGTCGTCTCAGACTCGACTCCACTGACGTGTCGTCTCAGACTCGACTCACTCTGACCTAGGGATCCCGATATCTGGATATAGGTAATTATATCGAATCTCAGTCGATAGGAATGAATCAATCCCTAAACGCCATCGATATAATTAATATCTCCAGTGTCTGGGCGAATCAGCCGCAGAAATGACGACTCAGTCAATAACCAGACGAATCAGCCGGTAATTAGGCGAATCAGCCAACAACCAGACAACTCAGCCTGTAATTAAGCGAATCAGCTTAAGTTTAGACGAATCAGTCACTCACCAGACGAATCAGCCGGTGACTAGGCGAATCAGCCTATGACTCAACGACTCAGTGATCAATACATGCAGTCAGTATCTAAGCAAATCAATCAATGACTAGTGAATCAGCAGTCATTACATGCAGTGGCTATAAATCAATAGACAACAATCATAAGTCTCATCAATTGCAAATGTCAATGCAATAAATGAAAGTATGTGATTTAGGGAGACTCGAGTCAAACCTCACTGGAGTTGTGCAATCCCAACTCAACATTAATTTATACCTTTCTTTCTGATACTCTGACTCGGTCGCAGTCTTGAACTCCAAGCGTGTCAATACTCAGTGTCTAGTTGTAGCCTACGTCGATAGGAACTCGATACCGAAGTCGGATTCAAAATCAAACGGACGGATTTCTCGTAAAAGGCGTAAGGATTTTCTTTCTTCCTCCTCGGACCTTTTCTCGATTTCTTGCGTTAAATTCTGAAGGAACGAATGGCTATCACACATATATATACCATGCATGAATTCGACGAGGTGGCACAATTTCCGCAAAACACGTATCACCGCGGGTGCGGTAGGTGTAACACCGCGGGTGCGCTCATGCTTCGACATACTTATCTATTCTGAAATTGCACGACCGCGGGTGCGGTACATGTCAAGACCGCGGGTGCAGTCATGTCACCGCGGGTGCGGTAACGCTTGCACCGCGGGTGCGGTCACCCTTCGGTAAAACTGTCCAAGTTTCTGTCCATGCACCGCGGGTGCGGTACATGCAAGGCCGCAGGTGCGGTGTTGCTTCGGCAACACACTCTGAAATTCAAAATAAATGGCCACACATTATCTTAAATCGTGTCTCAGTTGGCCCTTTCGTAATCACGTTAAATAATAAATCAATAATCCTTGATTAACCATGATAATTTCTCGGGCATTACAAATTAAATAACTCATAAGATCAGCTGAGAAAGAGTTACCGAGTTACACAGTCAGTTACACGTTACGATTCAAAAACTACAAACAAGTTCGCAAGAACTCTGCGTATATTCAATCTATGTTAAAACTCTCAAAAGCTCATGTTTATCATACATATCCATATATTTCAGGCTATATTTTGAGCTTAAGCACAAACATTCATTTTTGTAATATTTGATCTTTTAAAGATCAGTTGTGCTTAGAAATTACATCAGTTGAGTACTGATAAAATTGTATTGATACTAAGATTTTCAGTTTTGGCATTGTTACGTCCAAACTGAAGTGGGTTTATACACAATGTTGTGTAGATCAAAGATTTTTAGTTAATCCTATTTTCAAATATATAATGGGTGACGTAGGAGCGTTTGAAGTCTACGAACATCCACAAATCTCGTGTTCTTTATTCTCAGTTTTATTTTATCTGTCATTCAGTTTATTTCCTCACTTTCATTAGTTAACTTATTGACATTGACAACAAGATTTCATTTTATCACTAAACTGATTCATACATCAAAAAATTGTCAAGTGTTTATTCAACCCCTTCTTACACACTTAATCACACCCAACCAATCCTAACACTAAGGGGTCTGAGACGTGGTCCAAAATGGCTCAACCTCGGCTAGTCACGAGCTAGGAGACGTTTGAGGTGCAATAGTCGGGTCGAGTCGAGTGGTGGCTTGTCTCGGGTGAGTCACGTTCAGCTGATTTCATTGGCAGTAGGCGTGATAAGTGTAACGTCTAGGGAAAAAAAAAACCAAACATACGTAAACCACATGCGTGCAAAATTATTTTAATTATTTTATTTATTTTATTTAATTGCTTTTAAATTCTTGCATGATATTTATTATATGATTAAAGTATGATTACATGATTAAATGCTTTTATGATATGATTTCATGAAATTGAAGGATTTTTCCCGATATTCGATAATAGGCAGGGGAAAGGAAACCAGTGACGACCCAGAGAAGAATAATTATTTTTAATTAAATAATTGCAAGGCTTCTTAATATGATTAAAAATGATTTAATTTTTTTAAAAATGTTTGAGTTTGAATTATTTTATGAGTTGATATCGACTTTTCCCAAAAGCAGGTTTTGGGCAAACAATGAGTTTTAAAAGATCAAAAATATTATTTTTGGGAAACTAATTTTATATACTTTTATTTTTAAATAAATAAATGTTATTGAGCCCAATTTAATTATTTAAAGTAGACCCAGTTGCCCTTAAGCTTGCAAGCCCAAAACTGGTGTGATTCGGTAGAGGGGTGAAGCGGAGCTAAGGGCGGGCCAAGCTGGTCAAGTAGGGTCCAAAGTAGAGGGGTATGGTTCGGAACATGGGCTGGTGCAGTCAGGGCTCGTCGTGGCTCGAGCAAGAGCCCACACGAAGGAACTGGTGGATGCAAGAAGGGCTCGAGCAGCGCTACTTGATGTGGTGTCTTGCTGTATGGCTCAGGGGCTCGAGCTGGGGGTGGCTCGGTGGGTGGTCTGTGGTTAGAGGGATGGAGTTGTCCTAATTGGCTAGGAGTCTTGAGCAAGGAAGAGTCACGCACAGAATTTTACAGCTCAGTTGCAGGGCTGGTGAGTGAACTAGGTTTAGGTTCTATGGGTCAAGACTGGTCAATAGGGTGCCTAGATGGGTTGGCTTGGGTTTGGATCGAGGTGGCTCGAGTGCGGCTTGAGTAAATCAAGAGATGGCTCGGTACGTTCCATTAAGGGTAAAAAAAACAAAAATATAAGAAGAAAAATTGGAACCATGGGTCCACGGGTGTTGTTCATGGCTCAAAAGGGTAGTTAGGAAATAAAAAGTGCATGTTTAAAATTTGGGATCAAAATAATGAGGTTTGAATTTATCCGATATTTAATCGTCTCTCGAATAATTAATTAAAGAATTAATCGAAAAGCCTCTATTTAAGCCGAATAAAATTATGAAAAATATAATATTTAAGCATAATTAATTATTTGGAATAAACTCATGTCATTAAAAATAAGAAAAAGATAAAATCGAGAAATTATACGTCCAGTGGTAAAACGATAATTTTATACTGTGAAATATGAAAAAGCTTGGCATCTCAGCTGTGAGAAAAGGGAGAGGCGACATCGGATCGTGTCAATGTCATGGGTATAATGCATGTTAAATGATATTTTATGATTTTAAATGATGATTTTCTTGAAAATATGATATTTTATGATTTATGGTAAAACTGTTGTTGGATTCGATAATTGTCTCAGCTTGGCAGAGCGATCGAACCGTGGTGCTTGTGCTGCTGTGCAGTTTAAAAAGATTTGAGTTGAATATGAAAAAAGAAAAGATAAATGATTTTTTGGGGATGTCGTGAGGTACAAGGTCCCAGTGGGAGCCCATTTACGGGACAAGGCCCCAGAGGGACTCCGTCTATGGGAGAAGACCCCCGAAGGACCCCGACGATTGTATTTCCACAGTGGATCCTAGTGCCCACCCCCATGGACCATGTGGATGCTAAGACTGCAATCGTATAAAGGATAAATGCTACTAACGTTCAAGGATCAAACTTCACCTAAAATGATAAAAGATTGAATGCTTTACGATTAAAATGATTTATGATATATGATTTGCTTAAAAGTTTTTAAATGATTTATTTATGCTTATATGATTTTTAAATGATTTTAAATGGTTTATTTTATGTTCAAAAGATTATTTTAAGTAATAATATGATTTTAAAATGCATGTGAATGTACATGTATTATTTGCTATTTATGTTTAGAACGTGCTGAGTCATTAGACTCATTAAATTTGTATGATGTAGGATTTAATGATATATGTGATGCGCTGACGATTGAGTGGATCGAGTGCAGCAGTACACTCACAAGAGCCTTTGTGTTTCCGCACTGGATTGTTAGATGAAAGATTTAATGATATATTGTTAATTTTTATTAGAGATATTTTTATGCTTTAATTTTTAATTAGTTGATGATTTAAGGATATTTTATTGCACTTGTTATTTAAATGTTAAATTATTATGATTTATGAAAATGTTAAGTGGTGTTATTTTTTAATTATCGAGTTTAGTAGTTTTTTTAAAAAATAATCGAGGTCGTTTCAGTTAGGGTCGGTCCAGTAGGGTGTCCTCGGCTTGATCTTGGTCCTAGGTACGTTGGTTCAAGGCTGGTTCTTGTTGGTTTGGTCTAGGGTCGAGATTTAGGAAGATAGGTGCACTAGGGTTCGACTCACTTTTCTGCAGAAAAATCCAGAAACTTTCAGGTGTTGTTCGAGAGTCTTAAGTGGTCTGGTCTAGGTGGTTTAAGGGCTGGTAGGGTACGGTTAAGGCCTGGTTTAAGTTTGGAAAGTTTTGGTTGAGTTTCGGGTTAATTCAGATTGAAACCGGAACCCCGGTCCAAGTTTTAAAACGAATTATAGAAGTTTTTGCATGGGCTCGAGTTTACGTCTAGGAAACGAATATAAATATGTTTTGAGGTGTTTTAAGGAATTTGGTTAGCTTCGGGTCGAAATTTTAAGGTCCATGGGTAAAATGATCAATTAAGGTTTCTAAGGGCAAAATGATTATTTTGCACCCGGATCGAGTTAACAGTACTGGCAGCGCCCTGATCACTAAATTGCATGTTTTAAATGTATATGTTACCATGAACATGGCTTTTTATGTAAATATGAAAAATACGTTGCATGCTTGATTTTAAGGAAATTTACGTATATACATGATTTTTATAAGTGATGAATATGACGATATGTTTTAAAGGATAACAGTTGGTTGTGACTAATACGAACACAAACATGTAAGGTCAAGGCTCAGTGGATGGGTAAAACTTTTGTTGATGCCCCCGCCGTCGGGTACCATGGTTATACGTAGATTGATCCATCTATTAGAGCTGATACAAAAGTCACAACTAATGATCTGAATATAAATAAAGAAAATGAACATGTATATATTGATATGATGAGATATGTTATGGATATATTTATACTTTGGCATGTTATGTTTAAGTTCATGCTTTTAAGATCATGAAATTTATTTTAATTACAATATTTTTCACTGTTGCATGTTATGTATATGTACTTGTTATAACGGTTCAGGTGTGTTGAGTCTTTAGACTCACTAGGTGTGAATGATGAGTAGGACGAGCTGGGTTGCACATGTTAACCCGAGGACCTTGCATTCTTCCGCATATTATGATCACGAGTCATGGGTGTAAACAATATTTTAAATGTTTTTGCATATATTTTTACTTTGATGATTTTGACACACATTGAGTTCTTTTAAAATAGTAGACTAGGAGATTGATTTCATTTTAAGATTTCATTAACTTAAGTTATTTTTATTCAGTCGTTGGACGATTTTTAAAATACATGATTGATTGCTTTTATTTCATGCATGTGTTTTAGTATTTCTGAAAAGAGCTTTTAAAAAAAAATATTTCTGTAGAATTTTAAGCATTAGACATTTCAAAAGGAAATAAAAATATATGATGAAAGGAAAAATATTTAAAGTTTATGTTCATAAAAAGCTATTTTGATAAAAAGGTATTTTCATTGTTGCTTGTGAATGTATATATATTACTTGCTACATGGTTAAGGTTTTCTGAGTCAATAGATTCACTAGGTATGATCGATCCATGTGAGCATGATTTTGATGGAGGACTTGATGGTTGAACTAGCTGGACTGAAGGTGCACACAACCCGAGGACCGTCTCTAGTTTTCCGCAATTACGTTTATGATTTAAGTTTACTTTAAAGATTTTATGACTTATGATATTTTTGAGAGATTTTGAGGGATATGATGTTTATGATTTATTTTGAAAAATGCTAGTTTTAAGTTTGGTTGACGATTTACGTTTTCATGTTTTGAATTGCATTTTTGGCATTTTAAAATAATTAGTTGGTAAGTTTATTTTTAAACGGCTATATATATGCATGTGGTTCAACCCAATGATTTAGAAAAAAAAAATAAAAAAATTTATTACATTTTAAAGAAAAACGAGTAGTGGACGTTTAAGATTGGACTAGGGGTGGGCACGGGTCGGCTTTTTCAGGTTTCGGGTAATTCGGATCGGGTACCCGATTTTTTCGGGTAGCATTTTCATTACCCGAACCCGAGCCCGATCCGATTCTAGGCACTACCCGCATTTTCGGGTATCCGATAAGGTCAGGTTCGGGTAGGGGTCGGGTTCGGGGATTTTTTTTGACCCAATAACATTTTCTCCCGGGGACTGCCGCTAACAATCACCGACCCTCGTTCCAAGTAGAAGTCAGCAATTGCAGTGCTTTGGAATGAGAATGTACATGTGTAGCTTTGGAAAAGAATATAATAATTGATTAGCTTTGGTGCAACATTTTCCAATTTATTAAACTCGACCGGTCTATATATATATAAAACAATCGGGTACTTGAGGGTAGCAACTCTATATCCGAACCCGATACGATTAAAATATAGTCGGGTTCGAGTAGTACACGAACCCGACTAGTTACCCGATTTTACCTGAAAATTGCACCCGATCGGGTTCGGGTGGGGTGGAACCCGAAAAACCCGATCCGATTGCCCACCCCTAGATTGGGCAATCACATGACTTGGACTACGATGACGGTTATGACGACGGACACGAATATGGTGACAGTGACGGGGGACGATGATTACGACGAAGATGAGATCGAAACACCTGAGGCTTTTACTATATTTTGTTGAGAATGTTTATTGAACACTTTTATTATATATCTTTATTTCAAAATTTTAATTTATATATTCATCGTATAATTATTGTATAAATATTAATAACAGTCGGGTTTCAAATTATTTATTCATTTAAACAATTTCAACTTATTATTATATGCAATAATGTTAAATATAGACAAATATAAATATTTGGTAATTAATAATGTAAAAAATTTAAACTTAATTTATTAGTATGATCTATATTAAAATCATGAATGGAAAATATATTTTTATATAAATAATTGCATAAAAACTCTCAAAGACAAGTCGCACGGATCAATTTCGTGAGACAGATATCCTATTTTAGTCACTAATGAAAAAAATTATTTTTTGTGGCAAAAATATTATTTTTTATTGTAAACATGGTTAAGGTTGACTCGTCTCACAAAAGATAAGTGAGATCGTCTCACAAGAGACCTATTCAATTAATTATTACTGAAAATAAAAATAAAGATATATTATTCAGTATTTATAGAAATTATAATTTTTTTTTGGTATAAAAAATTTATTTTTTTAAAAAAAATTAGTGAAGAGTTATTAAACCGGCACTAATTTCTTAAAACTGTTTTATATTGAAAAAATTAATTAATTTAGGGACAATTTTTGTAAAATTGTCGCAATTAGCAACGATTTTTCACAAAAACCATCGTAATTAGAAATCCTGCAGATAATTAGTTTAATATCAACCGATTTGAGGATAATTTTCTTCAAAAAATTGTAATTATATGTTAACGATGATTACTTTAATAATAAAATAATGACCTTCAATTAAAATGGCGATGGTCAAAGTCAATAGTGAAATTTGATTAACCTGTGGTATGTCGAGAAATATATAATCAAATGTTTGACTAAGTTAATGTAACATAAATTATAACCGCAATATTTGCGAAGGATCTTTCAACGTTGGCCCACTCCATAGCCGCCTTACATTCATCATCATTATCACCTCCTTCTGGCCAAACCCCTAAGACCCTCTTCGAGAAATCAATATCTATGCAGTGTAATATGTATGTGTTGTGAATACGGTGGATCGAATTTAAATTTAATATATTTCGTAGATCCAATTTTGTTGATGAGAAGGTAAGGTTTCCGATATGTTTTGATCATTTTGTTTTATTATTCAAATGGGTTCGAGTTATTATTGGCAAATGTTATTTGAGTTGTGATTTCTAAGTTATTTTGATGGGGTTTGTACTTTCTTTGATTCGGGGATGATTTATGGTTTTTTTTGGGGTTTTCTCGCAGAAGAATTGATTTATAATATATTCGTTTTGAGGGCTGCTAAAGAATCGATTTTGGGTGTCACTTGGATTCAAATAGTTGAATATCTCTCATTGATTTTATGTGGGAATTGCTTTGATCTTCCTAGATGTCGCTTTTGCCCAAAAGCGATTCGATTCAGATCAGGGACGTTTGGGCTGACAATTTGGAAGAAGAATTGTCATTGATTCGTGAAATTGTCGATGATTATCCTTATATTGCCATGGACACCGAGTTCCCGGGGATTGTTCTTCGTCCCGTGGGAAACTTCAAGAACTCAGGTGACTACCATTACCAGACATTGAAAGACAATGTTGATCTGTTGAAGCTAATCCAGCTAGGTCTAACATTTTCGGATGACAAGGGAAATCTTCCGACATGTGGTAGCGGCAAGTATTGCATTTGGCAATTCAATTTCCGTGAATTCAATGACAATGAGGATGTCTTTGCAAATGATTCGATCGAGTTGTTGCGACAAAGTGGTATTGACTTTGCAAAGAATAACGAAAAGGGTATAGATGCCAAGCTTTTGGGGGAGCTTTTAATGTCTTCTGGTATAGTTTTGAACGACAATGTGTATTGGGTGACGTTTCACAGTGGGTATGATTTTGGGTACTTGCTCAAGCTCTTGACATGTCAGAGCTTGCCCGATACGCAGTCTGGGTTTTTTACCTTGATCAATGTGTATTTTCCCGTGCTTTACGATGTCAAACATTTGATGAAATTTTGCAACAGTTTGCACGGTGGTTTGAATAAGTTGGCGGAGTTGTTGGAGGTGGACAGAGTTGGGGTCTGTCATCAGGCAGGTTCGGATAGCTTGCTTACTTGTTGTACATTCAAGAAGTTGAAAGAGAACTTCTTCAGCGGCTCGATGGAGAAGTATTCGGGTGTGTTGTATGGTTTAGGTGTTGAGAATGGATAGAATAAGTGAAAAGTAAGTACTTTTCGATTTGAGTGCATTTGTTTGCCAATCTTCATGTTTCATCACTCTTTTTGTATACTTTTGAAGTGACCAACGGTTGTCTCTTAAAGAAAATTGCATCCTTTTGGTTTCTTGAATTCTCTGTGATAGATACATTTGTGCTATACATGTCACTGTGTCATTAGTCGCTAACTATGTTGTCACAATGTCACGTCGAGTTCTTTGGGGTTTCTTGAAATTATTGATTCACCTAATTTTCCTTTAGAACGAGCCAAGCAGTCGCTTGTGAAATTTGATAAGATTGAAATAAAATCAATTTCCCCACTTGACCTAGAGAAAACACAGATTTTCACCTTGAAGCACATGAATCATTCTTTCTTGTTAACATCTTTGAATTCGCCACCAATGTCAATGGTCACCTCATGCTTTTAACAACAAATGTTCCAAAGTTCATGATTGCCTCTTCAACGTACGATTTCAAGAACGTACGAGTAAGCACCTCTTGTTAATGTATGTAGATAAATGAATACGTTTTATTACTTAGGTTACGGGAAAGGAAACATGGGATGCAAATGGCATCTTTAAAAATCATATATTTCGTTCTCTGGGGAGTGGTGAGATTAGAATAAGTCGTGCTTCCACAACAAAAGCGTCGGCAAATTACGAAAAAGTTGTCATCGGCGGTTAAATATAAGAGCATCTCCAATTCAAACATCAAAATATCATCTCTAATGGAGCTGCGCTATTTGCAAAATGGCAAAAACTTGTGTGAGACGGTCTCACGGATCGAATTTGTGAGACGGGTCTCTTATTTGGGTTATCCATGAAAAAGTATAATTTTTTATGCTAAGAGTATTATTTTTATTGTGAATATGAGTAGGGTTGACCCGTCTCACAGATTAGTATCCGTGAGACGGTCTCACATAAGACCCACTCTTGCAAAATAGCGCAGCTCCATTTCCCGTTGTTTCCTTAAATTTATTTACATAATAATATGTATATTAAAAATTATAATATTATTTATATTTCAATGCTATAAATTTATAAATATATTTTAAAATAATTTTATAATTAAACATCTACACACCAATTTTATTGAATAATATTTAAATATTCAAGTACACAGTTAAAATAAAAATTCAAATTCGAATTCAGATAATTTAAATACAAATATAATAAAAGATAAACAAAATAAATCGTCAATAATTTGGAAAATCGGATCCAGATCCTCCAAAATCACCAAAATATTTTCCAAATGTGCTGCTCTCATATTGACGACGTTCTGCATCTTCTTTTTTTGCATAATTCTTGCTTGTTCATTTTGAACAATTTGACGCATTTCTGGATCGCCAATTGTGCTTAAATCCATGTACAAAACTTTATTCTTCTCCTAAATTTTAACCGATTCTATTTGTTGTCGTCGAATTTCTAGTTTTTTTTTTCTCATTTTGCAATGCTAACAGCTTAATATCATAATTTTGTTGCATATCTGTAGATCCCTTTTGCAACACATTGATAAGCTCGTGATATCCTTTCTTCATCGTAGAAATTAATTTTGAAACATTTTCTTCTCTTTTTTTCTTTAATTTGGATTTTTTCACTTCAAGAGGTCGTTGAGATGGAGTTCCACCTGCATTTTCATCACTACTTAAATTAATTGAAAATGAATTTACTGCAGGGGAACCTGATATTGGATATTCTGGTTCTTGAGTATCCGACTGTGATGAATCCAAATTTGTTACATGTTGTTTGGATACTGGTATCGGTGCACTGTCGTTGGACAAAAATATCTCCATATTTTTCATTATAGGCCAAACATGATCAAACTTGAATCCTTTAGTGAAATTTTTATCTTGCATCATTAAATCCTTTGCCATGTTTAACTGCACAAAAATATGTTACTCGTACAAAAAATAGACTTAGAGTATTCATGAGAATATAATAATAAATACTTACAATATCTTTTTCAGATGCGCCACTCGGCTTTAGCTTTTAAAATATACTAACACATCCACATAATTTTCTAACAGCGCGTAGGATAACTTGCATGCGACATTGCAATGATCTGATATTGCGTACTTGCATGTTATTCGATTTGCCGGCATTGAAAGCTTCTTCAATCCAACTCCAAAATCGTTCTTTGGATTGGTTGATACCGATGATATGATTTTGCGAAACGTCAAGATAAACATGATGCAGAAATTTATCTTCTTCAATAGCGTAATTAGTTGTTCGGAAAATGGAGTCCGTTGAATTTCTTTGGACAATGAGATTTTTTTGTTGTACATTGTAGTGTTTATGATTTAATCAACCAACAAGAAGTTTATTTATATTGTGAAGGTGACCTACCAGTCAAAAGTGAAGCTACCAGCCAAAACTCATCTACCACTACAAATTCATCTACCAGTCAAAACTCATCTACCAATCCAAACTCAGCTACCAGTCAAAATGTATCTACCTATCAAAAGCGAATCTACCAGTCCAAACTCATCTATCAGTCAAAATTCATCTACCAATCCAAACTCAGCTACTAGTCAAGATGTATCTACCATTCAAAAGCGAATCTAATAGTCCAAACTCATATACCAGTCAAAAACTAATATACCAATCCAAACTCAGCTACCAGTCAAAACATATCTACCATTCAAAAGCGAATCTACCAGTCTAAACTCAGCTACCACTCAAAACATATCTACTAGTCAAAAGCGAATCTACCAGTCAAAACTCATCTACCAATCCACACTCAGCTACCAATCAAAACGTATCTACTACTCAAAAGCGAATCTACCAGTTAAAACTCATCTACCAATCCAAACTCGCTACCAATCAAAACTTATCTACCAGTCAAAAATGAATCTACCGGTCCAAAATGCATCTACAAGACTTCTATATAATGTAATTATATCATCATACTTTCATACAGATTTTACCTTCTTTCTAAATTAAAAATGAATCCACATTCTCTATTTGATGCAAACTCATCCTCATTGTCAGATAATGAAGATGATATTCAGTTGTTGAAAACTTTGAAAATAGAAGAAGAGCAATACTGTCAACTATAGCTCGAGAACAAGATTTGGTTGCTGCCTACATCATCCAACAAGAACAAGAAGTTACATACGGAGGGTCAATTCCAGGTCACATAGTCATCCGACGCGAACGTTAAATTGCTGATCAAAAGTTGTTTAACGAATATTTTGCTGAAAATCTAGTGTATAATGAAGCAATGTTCCGACGAAGATTTCGAATGTCTCGAAATCTTTTCCTTCGGATAGTAGATGTCGTAAAGAATCACGATGTTTATTTCACACAAAGAAGTGATAGTTTGGGACGGCTCGGTCTATCGACTAATCAAAAAACAACTGCTTCATTGAGAATGCTAGCATATGGCTTACATGCGGATGTTACTGATGAATATATCCAAATAGGAGAATCTACTGTAATTCAGTGTATGCAACGCTTTTGTCGAGCTATAGTGGAAGTTTTTGCGGAGCAGTACTTGAGATCACCTACTGCCAATGATTTTGCCAGACTTCTCTATATTGGCAAACAAAGAAGTTTTTTTGGAATGTTGGGAAGTCTCGACTGTATGAATTGGAGGTGGAAAAATTGCCGCACGGCTTGGGTGGGGGACAATATGCAGGTCGTAATGGTTCTCCAACAATCATTTTTGAATTAGTAGCTGATTACGATCTTTGGATATGACATGCATATTTTGGTATGCCTGGAACCAATAATGATATAAATGTTTTAGAGTCTTCCGGTCTATTTTCCAATCTTGCACAAGGAATTGCTCCTCCAGCTCATTATACTATTGAAACAAAAGAATATTACACTGGATATTATTTAGTTGATAGTATTTATCCAAAACTATTATGCAAACTATCCATGATCCGCGTGGTCCAAAGAAGCAGTATTTACGATGAAACAAGAGTCATGCAGGAAAGATGTGGAGCGTGCATTTGGCGTTCTTCAAACACGATTTGCGATTGTGACATCTCCAACACGTGGTTGAAGAAAAATCATTTGAATGATATAATGAAAGCATGTATTATAATGCATAATATGCTAATCGAATAAGAACGTGATCTGAGTGCACCGATTCAAGATGCTAGGGAAGCACGACTCCAATGGTAGAAATGACTGTCAATGAGCATATCGGATTTCGAGAATTTCTCGCTCGATATGAAAAAAATAAAAGACAAAGACGCTCATTATGTATTACGAAATGCTTTAATTGATAATTTATGAGATTAATATGGTCGTTCAAATATTTGTAGTTGTATTTATAATATATTATTTAATTTAATGTCACGCATTAATTTTATTTCACCAATTTAAATAATTTCTATTTTAATTCGTATAATATAGATTTCAATAATATATTTAAAATAATTAAATTAATCAGCAATTATTAAAAATATAATATCTAATATATCCAATATAAAATATAATTATAATTATATCACAAAATTTTAAAAAATATACATTTAATAACTAATAAAAAAATTAAATAAATAAAATAATAAAATATTCCGAGAATATTTTATTTAGACTAAGATTTAAAATAGATAGATTGGAGATGAATATTGTATTTTGTGCATAAATTACATTATTTTAAAATAAAATTGCTTTAAAATAGAGTTTTGGGTCGGAGATGACATAATGAATACCAAACTGAAGTAGTACAGACCAGAATGGACCTTTAGGCAAGGGAAAGCACTAGCAATTGTGATTCAAAACCATAATTGAGAGCCATAAATCAGAAAAGAAAAACAGTAGTAATAAACTTTCACCAAAAAAAAAAACAGTGTCGGTGCGTCTAGCACGTTACAAGATCTAATTTCTTATGCTAATTCATCTTTGCAAGCAACTCGTTTATGAAGTCTTCCCGATTTCCAGAGTCTCCTCCATCTTTAAATCGTTTCTTCCTACCGCTCAATGCCTTCTCTGGATTGTTCAACATAAAGGGGCGAAGAAAATTGGTGACTGCCTTAAAATGTGTGCCGGTATTAGCAATTTCAGCCACGATATCCTCAATGCATATGATGTTATGCTGACCCAATTCCTGTCAAAATAAGGAATTACATTATTAAAACTTCTCGAGGAATAGGTCAATCAACAGGGAAAACATGCGATTAATTTGCTAAGTACAGATCAATACCTGTTCAACTATGTTATTGTCCGTCAAAGGAATCCTCTGCTTGCCAACTTTTACCACACCTTTTTTGTAAATCAAGTCCTTCACGCTCTTGAGATTTGGATAGCTGCAACCATGAGTCCATTAAATTGTAATATAACTGACCAATAAGTAAAATGCTCAGATAATTCTCCGTTTAATTTTTCGCGTCTGGAAAAAATCATAACAATATTAAGAGTTCGAGTGGTTGACAATTGACCAGTTGGCGATTGGACTTTAACCTTTCGCAGTATAAGAATACATTCAGAACAAATGAAAAAGGAACAGACGGCTATCCTGATCCAAGTATTGCGATTGGAACAGAAACTGGAAGCTAGCTGGAGAAAGCTTTGCGCTTTTTAAAAGGTTAAACTAGCTTTCATCCCCCCAAAAGTCTAAGTAGACGAGGGGTATGAAGTGGACTAGGTTGTCAACTGTCAATTTTAAGAAAATTATTACTTTTACTTCTTCCATTCCAATAGATCCACAATTTCTCACAAAACAGTGTTACAATGCTGAAGTTTTGAATGCAACACATAGACTCGACCTAAATATGCCAAAAAAACTTTATAGAGCATTAGCGATTTTTGTAGAAAGAAAAGAGGGCTTTTTAAAAATAAGTTGTCCAGATGGGCATTTTTTTTAAATATATAAAAAAGCAACCAAAAAAGACAAAATATGGCCCTTTCCTCTTCTAAAAGTTCAACAAATAGTGATTCTTCACTACTCTATCCACACAGAAAAGTGCTTTAAAAACAAGCACTTAAAAGCTTGCTAAATAACCAAGCCTTAAAGCAGGACGTAGGAAGACGTAAAGAAAAATAACATCACATACCCATAGGTCACATAAGGCTCCACCTTCTGTAAGATTTCCATTAGTTTTTCATTTGCCTTCACAAACACCCCGTTGAAGATTTTTCTTAATCTCAAAGAATGCAGGAGCTTACGAGTATGTGAATGCATATCATTTTTCCTGAAAATAGTAACTTAAAAATGTAAAGGAAACAGCAAATAAAAAATTAGAGGCAAGAGCTAGACTATATGTGCTCACCCCCCAATGCGTATGATGAACAAGAGCTTGGAATCAAATGTAGCTGGTGCCCGTCTCCTTTGCCTTCTTCCCCTACACTTCATTTGGATGAGGTCCAACTCCTGGATGCAAAGCAAAGAATATCGGCAATTTTTGTCAATCTACCATTTATTAAATTCTTCAGGACAGGTATTTGTACTCCTACACACAAGCTTACAACACGAGATATGTAACTGTAGAACTTTGACAGATTTTACACCCACAAACAATAAGATAAAATACTGAAGTACTTCTATAGCAAAATATCCACTTGCTTTTGTTATTTACACAAGACTCGTTTGAAATATAAAAATGTAAAATATCTTCAAGCTCTCAAACTTCTGTATACCATCAAGATTCACCTCTTGAGGGCCACAGATAATACTGAGATAAAAACGAAGTACCAAGTCAATACAAGCCCATGGACATATGTTTCCGAAAGAAGAAAAATTCATCAGCACGATGGTTTGGAATTAGAATGAGCGGTCTATTTGAATGGAAAATAGAAAATATGGTCATGTTCCATATGTAATCATCCATCCAAAAATAGATTTTCAGTAGAAACATTCTGTTACATCACAAAAAATCCAGGAAAATAACTAGATAATTTCAACATCGACGCCCATTTTTCAAATCACAGTAATTCCAGTACATGTATGTTCATATTTTACACCACTAAGCTGTTTACATTTTGATTCTTACAAACGATAAATAAATCAAGCCTCGCATGGTAGTATGGCATTCATCAGCCAAACACGCACACATAAACAAAATCAAGTAAGAGCAACCACACAAACAAGCAAGCAACATCAAACACAAGCACGGAAGCAAGCAAGCCTACGTTTTCGGTCAAAATAGCTCATAAATTTTAAAACTTCGGAAACTAAATCACAGATCGATTATTGCAAGAATTATTACTTTATCACGAAATTCACGGATGAATTGCTCGGGCTTCTTGATAGCAAACTTCTGCGATTTGAGCCTCTTAACCCTCTCTTGTAACTGAAGCTTCCTTCTAATTGCCCACTCCTCATTGTTCTTCCTCTTCTTCAATACCACTTCCGGAATGTAATTTAGAGCCATCGGCGGCGCCTCCTCAGCTGCCATGGTTTGTCGACAAATTTCCTAACAACTATACTGTAAATCAAATCGAAACAGAAGCAATTAATGATTGCATAAATACAATTAATCTTTCTTCAATTGAAAAAATAGATATACAAAACACATACTCCAACACAGGAGGAAGCGACGGAGAGGATGAAGTAAATTGAAGCTCAAAAACCCTAATAAGGGCCCTTTTCGGGAAGCGGGTTTATTAGCTTAATGCCCCCAAACGTCTAGTTATTTATATTTTTGCCCACAAATACTTTTAAATTGAACCCCTTTTGTTTTGTTTATTTATTGGAAAATTTTCACCCCTTAAAAAAAATTCGGAGGAACCCAATAAAATAATTTCACACTCCAAAACCCAAATTTTCATACTTGAGTGCTGAATCAAATTTTGGCATTTTTTCTCCAAATTGCCCTTGTTTAAAAAATCCTGACATGATTATTGTTTTAAAAATAATAACGATACGTATATGCATGATTTTTATTAAGTGATGATAATATGTTGAAGGACGTGAATGAATTATGACTAATATAATAATATGTTGGAGATATCGTGAGGGTTATGGTCCTAGTGGGAGTCCCGACGATCGTATCTCCTTGGATACGGATATGAACAGGTTTACGATGATATATTAATACATAAGGCCAGGGCCCAGTTGACCGGTGAGAGTGTTGCTGGTGTCCCCCGCCGCCCAGTACTATGGTTACATATAGATGGATCCATCACCCAACACGTATATGAACACGAAAGTCACAATCAACGTTCTGAATTCAACAAAACACGAAAATTAATAAGGATATGTATATGTTGATGGTGATATGTATATGTTTATGATAATATGAAAAAGTTTATGGATTTACATGTTTATAAAAATGTTTAAGGTTAAAGTTTATGCATTAATATGAAAATGATATTTTTAGTACAAGTATTTTTCACTGTTATATGTGAACTGTATTACTTATTACTTGTTATCAAGGATATGATGTATTGAGTCTTTAGACTCACTAGGTGTTATTGATGCAGGTGTTTGTGATTATGAATATGATAATGGAGGTCTTGATGGTTGACTTTGCTGAACTGAAGGTGCACATAATCCGAGGACCGACGCTAGTTTTCCACACTAGTTATGATTTATGATTCTAAGTAGTGTTAAAGATATTTTTACATCTTTTATTTATGATATGAGAGATTTTTGAGATGTTATAGTATGTGCTATACTTTTCAAATAATGTTTTTAGGTTGGTAAAACGTTTGACGATTTTATGCTTTAAAATATTTTCCTTTGATAAGAATTAGAGTGTAGAACTCTGGTATCCTAAGTACTCATATTTTAATTTAGTTGGATATTCAAGGGTAAATTATGCAAGATTCAAACTAAACATGAAGAGCATGACTGAAACTTGTCAGTTTCTCAGAAACCGACTGATTTCTTGGTTTAGCAAGAGACATACATCAATTAACACCTCTACCACCAAAGCTGAACACTAAGTTGTTGGGAGTTTTTGTACTAAGCTGTTGTGGTTTCAACAACTTAAAGATAATTGAATTTATGCAAGAAAGTAATCAATCTTCTACGACGACATAAGTACAATTGCACTCACGTATAATCCGATCTTGCACTCTCGAATCAAGATTATTGATATTCGACACCCTTTTATCCAAGAACATAAATTGAAAAAGAACATCATATTGTAATATGTCTCAACTGAACAACAGATAGCCGACATTTTTACAAAACCAATCGTCGATGCTAATTTTCTTACTTTAGGAATATCTTAGGCCTTAATGATTTGTCTTGAGAATGCATGTGTTTAGAAGAAACTGATTCAGAAATCCTTACAGATGAGACAAACTATCAGTTGGACATGGAGTCTCACTGATTCATCAACACTCTTAGCCTGACTGATCTTATCACATGGTAATGGCTTTGTCGACTCATTTATTTCTTTAAGCAATTATTCAAGAGCAAACAACCATTTAAATTTTTAAAAATTACATTTATTAAGTTTGAATTTTTCAAAATTATTTGTATTATTGTTTTAATTTATTTTGATTAAATCGCTGATTGGTTCATACAATGTATAAATTTAAATCTTTTTTAAATCGATAATTTGACAGGTGTTTAGATTGTCTGACTTAGTTTTCACATATAAATATCAGTCATCATTATTCATTTTATTTCATCGTACTTCAAATTTGTGGCAAACTCATTGTATTCTTTCTTCTTACTCTCCTTACATTCAAATATTATTCTCACTTTTCTTCAAGATTTTTTTTGCATAAATAACTTCTTCTCCATACAACGTCGATTCCTACGCCGTGGATTTTTAATCTATCTATTCTTTAGAAGATGCAACCATTGTTTGTATCTTCAAGCTGATTGAGTCATCTGGACTCAGAGTGTTCTTGAGCTCATCTTTGGATATTTATATACCAAAACTGAAGAATTTCTATGCCAAGGGATTAATCTCTGCCGATGAAAAGATCATCATTCATGAAGGAGAAAAGACGTTGCTAATTGATGAAGCATTATTTGATTCTTTGTTTCAGTTTCCTACTAAGGGGCTAACTTGTTTCTCCTCTCTGCCCAAATCTATGGTGGAAGATATGAAGACCATATTTCTGCATTTGGTGACAGAATCAAGACATTTGGGAAGAATAAAGAGATGAAAATGGAGTCTCAATTCCTGACTGATGTGGTTGCCAAGACAATCTCAGCAAAGGCAGGCTTCTTTGATGCCTTTACAAATGAAAATTTCTTGATGATGGCCGCCATTTCCATCGGGATGAAGGTGAACTTGTCACCAGTTCTCTTCCAAATACTCAATTCTATGATTTCTTCAGAAAGGCAGTCTCAAGGCTTTGTTATTCCTCAAAGAAGATTGTTTGAAGATGCTCGTGTTCCCTTAAGTGAACTAGTCACTCTTCACAAGTTCAAGACCTTGAATGCCCAAAATGTAATTGCGTTGAGGCCCAAGGGACAAGTACCGAATATATCTCCTGAAGCCTTACTGACAATCAAGAAGAAGATAGGCGAATAGAAAGTTGTTGCCAAGAAGGAGACTACTGATAAGAAGGTCAACAAGGCTTTGCCCACCAAAACCTAAAAGAAAATTAGTGCTTCAATCAAGTGACAATGAAGCTGCCAGTCCTCGTCTTTTTACAAAGATGCCCAGGACTACCAAGACAAAGACAACCACAAGTCCTTTGATGTGAAAGCCTATCGTAGCAGTCCATGTTTCTCAATTTCAAGGAGAACAAGCTGTCATTGTTGTTATCAAGGCAAATAATTTGAGGCATGCTGAAAAATTCATGGCTTTCCAAAGCCAAAGTTTCTACAATCTCTGCTCATCCTAGAATAATTCAATTTCAAGTTCCTCCTCTAGCTTCTCGACCAAAGGGTATTATCATCAAAGATCCCATTGAGTCCACCGGATCAGAACTTGAATCCAAAATTTCCACAACATCATCTAAAGGTAAGAAGCTGATGATATATGAGAAAGATGAACCAATCTCTGCAGTTCAAACTCATATTGACCCACTGATGGATGACGCCAATGAATTTCCTGATGAAGATATTAAGTTCTTGATAACTAGGTCGAAATCAAGGCATTAAGATCGGAGAAGAGTGATCTCAAGGCTACCAAGATGCAAATTATTTAATAATATATTCAAAGGTGTCTCTGCAGAGGAAGTAAAGGTATGGGAGGATGACCATGATTTGGTGCTACCGACTGATATATAGAAGGAGAAAACTATTGGGAGTCTCAGAACTCTGTCTCAAACCAAGCTGAATAGGTAGAATAGTCAAACTCTCGAGCTATTTTGGAAAGCGGTTCTTCTACCCTCCACATGAGCTCAAGAACATACGCCAAAAGTTCAAGTTGTAACGCTAAAATTCAAGCAGCATGCCTCCACTAGAATCTATGCTGATGAAGTTGATTAATATAGATGAAGTTGTGCAATCCATTGCACAACAACATGATGATGATGTTTTTATAGGCTATCTAGCACCATTCTCTCCGATTCTTGAACAGCTGGATGTTCCAGAGAATGAACCCGAGACGACCATACGACAAGAAGAACTTAACATTTCTGAGGATCAAGAAGTAGAAGAAGTGGAAATTGTGAAGAAAGATGAGGTACTGCCTAAGCCAGTTAAGTCAATACAAGAAGTTGAGATGATTGAATCAACAGTTACTTTGCAAAAAACAGTTGATTCATTGTTGTTGATTGATCATGCATTATCCTCCTTCTCAAGTCAAGCCCCAGATCTAACTTTGGCAATTACTCCTCTGTCAACTAGATCAAGGGAAAATACTAGGCTCTTAAAACATTATCCAGAATTATACTTATCATAATATCATATTTTGGAGAACATTAATGCCAGATTACTTTGATCATCTCCAGTCTAACAGTTTTGACAAGAGGTCAACTGAACAAATCTGATATTGTTGATAATTTCATGGGCAAAATGCTTAAGGATGTATCTACACTGTCCAAGTATGTACTAGATATGCTTAAGAAATATTGTACTCGACTATTTATTTTTTTTTCCAAAAATTTCGAAAAATCCCATATGCATAACCGAAATTTTAAATGTTTAAAATAGTCCACTTGCTTTAAATTCTTGGAGAAAAATGTGAAAAAGAAAAAGATTGCTTGCACAGGAATTTTCGAAAATTCCTCTTCGACGGCTGGGCTGCGGCAGCGCTTCGCTGTGCTCAAAATTCCTAGCGAGACTAAAGGCACAAATCTCGAAATTTTGAGTGATATGAGGTGTGATTTTCGAGTCTACAGGACCCTCCTATTTATAGGGGTTGGCTGCTATCGTGATCAAGATTTTAGTGCGTTTGAATTCTGAATCAAATCTAGGATCATGATATAATCGTGATATTGGTTGAAATCTAAATCTTCCATTCCTAATTTTCGAAAATTGCATGATACATACACTGTAATTTCGAATTCTAGAGATTTAATTATCTCTTGCTTGATCTTTTATCCCGGTATCTCAATATCATCTCAAATCGTAGACATTTATCAGCTTATATATAATTTTTTTCGAAATTCCTTAATAAATCCTTAGATTGATAACCCAAAAATTATCTCTTATAATCTGACTGATTTAATATTCAAGATTACACCATCTTAGCATAATCGATTTATTAATTTGATATGATCACGATACTACGAAATCTCGGGTTTTACATTCCTCCCTCCTTATGGGAAGTTTCGTCCTCGAAACTTGGGTTGACTTGGTCTATGAAGAGGTACGAGTACTGGTTTCTCATCCTTTCTTCTAGCTCCCACGTAGCTTCTCTTCCCGTGTGGTTAGACCATTGCACCTTGACGTAGGGAATGATACGTCGTCTTAGTACCTGGTCCTTGGTGTCCACGATTCTGATGGGAACTTCTTCGTACTTCAGCTCTTCTACCAAGTTGCTTTCGGTCATGAGCGGTTCTACTTCCAACACGTGGCTTGGGTCTGAGATGTATTTCCGTAGTTGGGACAAGGTGGAAAACGTTGTGATCTCTAGACATGCTTGGTGGCAGTGCTAATCTGTAAGCTAGTGTGCCCATTTTCCAAAATCTCAAAGGGTCTCACATAACGAGGGTTTAGCTCCCGGCTTTACTGAATCGGACAACTCCTTTCATAGGTGATACTTTTACGTAGGCCTTTTCGCCAACGCTGAATTCCACTGGCCTTCTTTTCAAATCTTCCCAACTGTTTTGTCGGTCTTGAGCTACCTTGAGTTTCTCTCGGACAATTCTAACCTTGTCCACTGTCATCTGGACTAGCTCGGGTCCCACTATGGCTTTCTTCCCCACTTCATCCCAATAAAGTGGTGACCGACATTTCCTTCCATACAGAGCTTCGTATGGAGCCATCTCAATACTGCTGTGATAGCTGTTATTATAAGCAAACTCGATCAATGGTAGATGATTGCTCCAATTGCTACTGAATTCTAGTGTGCAGGCTCGCAGCATGTCTTCCAAGGTTTGAATTGTTCTTTCGGTTTGGCCATCGGTTTGTGGATGATAGGCCGTACTAAGAGTCACTTTAGTTCCCATGGCCCCCTGAAAGCTCTTCCAAAAACGTGAGACGAACCTTGGGTCTCTGTCAGACAGGATGCTCACTGGTACCCCATGAAGTCGTACAATACTGTCCATGTACAGCGAAGCCAACTTATCGAGATTGTAGTTCATACGGACGGGTAGGAAGTGTGCGGATTTTGTGAGTCTATCTATGATTACCCATATTCCGTCCTAACCTTGCATCGACCTTGGTAAACCCACCACAAAGTCCATGGAGATATGTTCCCATTTCCATTCAGGTATCTCCAACGGTTGCAATAATCCTCCGGGTCGCTGGTGCTCTGCTTTGACCTGTTGACACACTTGGCATCTAGCGACAAATTCCGCTACGTCTCTTTTCATTCCATTCTATCAAAAGTTTCTCTTAAGGTCCCTGTACATTTTTGTACTCCCTGGATGGACTGAAAATTTGGACTTGTGCGCTTCTGACAATATTTCTTGGCGAAGGTTATCGCTGTCTGGTACGCAAAGTCAGTCCATTCCTCCATAGGACTCCCTTGTCATCAATTTGTAGATCTTGGGACTTCCCGTTTTCGACTTGCTCCTTAAGTTTCTTTAGCTCAGGGTCTCGGTCCTGATTTAACTTGAGAGTCTCCTGCAGACATGGCTGGGCAGAGAGTGAAGCTAGAGTGATCTTGCCTCTATTTTTCCGACTCAGAGCATCGACCACTTTGTTCGCTTTACCTGGATGGTAACTTATAGTCAAGTCGTAATCCTTCAGTAGTTCGATCCATCGCCTTTGCCTCATGTTTAGTTCTTTTTAGGTGAACAAGTACTTGAGGCTTTGGTGATCTGTGAAAATTTCACACTTGGCGCCATAGAGGTAGTGCCTCCAAATTTTTAAGGCAAAGACAACTGCTGCTAACTCAAGATTATGCGTAGGGTAGTTCTTTTTGTGTTGTTTCAACTGCCTTGACGCATAGGCAATCACTTTTCCCTCTTGCATGAGTACGTATCCCAGACCTTCCTTAGATGCGTCACTGTAGATGGTGAATTTCTTATCTTCAGTAGGTATGATTAGCACTGGCGTAGATGCAAGTTTTTCTTTCAATATCTGAAAACTTTTCTCGCAACCTTCGTCCCAGATGAACTTGGAATTCTTCTGAGTGAGCTTAGTCAGTGGTATAGGCTATGGAAGAAAAACCTTCGACGAACTTCTTGTAATAACCTGCCAGTCCAAGAAAGCTCCTGATGTCTGTGGCGTTCTTAGGTTTTGGCCATTCTGTAATTGCCTCAACTTTCTTGGGATCCACTGATACTCCTGCTTCTGAGATCACATGTCCTAAGAAGGATACGCTCTTAAGCCAGAACTCACATTTCTTAAACTTAGCATATAGCTCTTTCTCCCTCAGTGTCTGTAGTGCAAGGCGGAGGTGCTCTTCATGTTCTTCCTCGTTGGGAGAATAAATGAGGATGTCATCAATAAATACCACTACGAACCGGTCCAGAAATGGTTTGAAAACTCTTTCCATTAGGTCCATGAAGGCTGCAGGCGCGTTGGTCAGCCCAAAAGGCATCACTGTGAACTCATAATGCACATATCTTGTCCGAAAGGCTGTTTTGGGGATATCTTCAGCCCTGACCTTCAGTTGGTGGTATCCCGTCCTCAGATCCGATTTAGAAAATACTGCGGCTCCCTTGAGCTGGTCAAATAGATCGTCTATCCTCGGAAGAGGGTACTTGTTCTTGATGGTGATCTTGTTCAGTTCTCTATAGTCGATGCACAATCTCATACTCCCATCTTTCTTCTTTACAAAGAGTACTGGAGCTCCCCATGGGGACACACTGGGTCGGACTTGCTTTTTGTCTAACAATTCTTGGAGTTGTTCCTTTAACTCCTTGAGTTCAGCTGGCGACATCCTTAAAGGTGCTTTCGAAATTTGTGCTGCACCTGGAACCAGATTAATTTCGAACTCGACTTCGCGGTCCGGCACTGTCCCTGGGAGTTCTTCTGGAAAAACATCCGGGAACTCACATACTACTGGGATGTCTTCTATTTTCAGTTCGACTTCTTCTTGCACTTCGCTAACCATTGCTAGGTAGATATCTTCTCCGGACTTCATGGCCTTCCATGCCTGTTAAGCGGAAAGGAGTGATTTTCGTTCATTGGATTTACCATGATACACGATCTCTTCCTGATTTAGGGTTCAGAGCTTAACTCTTTTCCCTTTACAATCCACTATTTCATTATTACTGGCTAACCAATCCATTCCTATAATGATGTCGAAGTCGGCCATAACTAATTGTATAAGGTCTGCACTGAATGTCTGATTACCGATATTGATTAAACAGTTCTTGTGAATCTCATGAGTTTCGATGGCCTTACTTGTCGGTGTGGCTATTCGAAAAGGTTAAGCTAATATTTCGGGATCAAGTCTTAGTTTCCTTGCAAATCTCTTAGATACGAACGAATGCGTAGCACCACAATCAAACAGATGCATAAGCAGGTACTTTTTGAAGTAAGATGGTACCTGATACGACTTCATTGGCGTCGTCCGCCTCTTCTTGGTTCATAGCGAAAACCCTGGCATTGGTCTTGTTCTCCTTTGGTTTGTTGGGGTTAGCTCCCACATTCGGCCCAGTTCCTTTGTTGGGCCAGGTTGCTTGATTGGCGGCAGTAGGACATTCTGCGATTCGGTGCCCTGGTTTCCCACATCCGAAGCATACACCACTAGCTCTTCGACACTGCCCCGTGTGTCTGAAATTGCAGGTTGGGCACGGCTTGAGTCCTTGATGGTTTGCCGTGGAGGGTTGCCCTGAAGAAGGTCCGCCTGATTGACTGGGCTTTCTGAACTTTTGTCCACCCTGTGAAGACTGACCGGTATGGGGACGCTTGTTCTTGTTCTCTCCTTCCCTACGGCGAATGTCGGTTTCAGCTCAAATTGCTGCACCCATAAGATATGCAAAATTGGCGGGCTGATAAACTACTAAGGCCGACTGGATTCGGCTGCTCAGTCCTCTCTTGAAACGGTGCAGTTTCAAAACTTCGTCTGCCATGATGGCCGGAGCATAAGACCCAAGTGCATTAAATTGGGAGGTGTATTCCACAACTGACATGTCTGGGGCTTGAGTGAGATTTTCAAATTCGCTCAACTTCTGCAATCTGACTTCTGGCGGATAGTATTGTTTCAGAAATGTTTCTCGGAAGTTCTGCCATGTGACTGGTCCTGTAGCGGTCATGGCTGGCGAGACTGCTTCCCAGCACTTAGCTGCTTTGTCTTCCAGAAAAGGCACAATCACATCAACTTTGAGTGCCTCGGGGACTTCCAATAGCCTCTAAATACAACATTGTGGAAAATTAATTTATGTCTTCGACCACATTTAATAATAACAAACAAAGTATTTTCACGACATAAAAAATTACATAAAAAAAAGTTACTAGCTCTCCAAAAAAATCTGGACATCCACCAAAAAAGTCATAACATTATTTAAACAGATCAATATAAAATCAGTGAGTAGACAATATTTAAGTCTACTAAGATGATGACCAACTATTCTTCCACTATTGTCAAAAGCAGGTTCAAATGCAACAGTTGACATAAGAATAGCAAAGATCGTTATAGTTGAGGTGAGCTAGTAAAAAAATGAAAATTAATAAAACTAAAGCCCTAAAATATTTATATGCACATATATATGGGGCGGGTATTATAGGACCCATGACCCGCCCCATATCCGGACGGGTCTGAAAAATTGGACCTGAGACCCACCTCATGACCCATTTAGTATGCCCAAACCCACTCCATAAACGCGGGTCCATTACGGATCTGGGTAAAGGCAATAGCCTCAACTGAGTCTCGACACTCTTTAGCCAACTTTGGCCAACTTCAGGATCGGCGTCCCCTCTGAATATCGGACACCTGTTCTTACGAAGGGACTCGTAATGAATTTTGACTCCATTCGGTGGTGGTGGTGGAGGTGGTTGATTGGCATTTGGGTTTCCCAACCCTTGCAGTGTTGTCACCACTATGGTGGCTATGGCCATAAGATCGGCTTGGCTTAGGTTAACTGCAGGCGGTGGTCCATTCTCCTGTCCATTCTCCTGTCTCTCTTCGCGATCGGCATTAGCGTAACACAGGTTGCGGTTCTGCCTCGGGGTTCTACCGGCCATTTCCTACAGATTGCAAGTTCTAAGAATTTGTTGTAAGAGTAAAGTTCATACAATAGATTGTGCTGAAAAATAAATTGAAATCAATGAACCAAATAGAATAAATTTTTATTGATTTCTAAAAGAAAGAACATGACCAATCTAAAGGAAATAAAAGTATTTGACCAATCTAATTAAATGAATGTACTGAATAGAAAAACGTAGCGACAATGGAAATTAACTACTAAGAACGGTTCACTAAAACACTCTAATCCGATATCTCTCCATTTCCTGGAAACAATAAAAAGAAAATGCTCAAAATATCAAAAAAATAGGACAGAATAAAATGTCAGGATAGAGTAAGGTACTGAAAATTAAAATTTTCGAAAATTTCCAAAAAGAGGTGGGTTGACTCGCTAAATCGGTCGAGTTGACTCGTCGGAGTATGGTCGGAGTAAAGGCGTGGGTCGGCGAAGGGGTCAGGGTCACGGAACCGGTGGTGGCACGGCCAGAATCGGTCGGAAACTACTTAATTTGGCCGGAATTCACTAAAACTCGGTTAACTCACTTGAATTTGGGCGGTTCCGATTGGTTGATCCGATCCAAAAATTGATCGTTGAGAAAAGTTACCCATGGATCGTATATTGTTTGGGTAAATTTAATTGAAAATCGGAGTAGGATTGGTAGGGTAATTGGACAAAATAATTTTCGGGTTAGGGTTCATACGCCAAATCCGTTGATCTGAAATTACCGTTGCATCCGAACGCGAAATCTGAAATTGTTTGAGGGCTTTTGTTCGTCTCATCGAGGCGGTTTTATATCGGGTCTCTGATCATAAAAACGCTACCGGAGTCGTCCGGAATCGGCGAAAAACGCGGCGGCGCACTTAGGCGCTGTTTGGCTAGAATTCCGAAAAAAATTCCGATTTTTTTTTAAAACTCGCTTTTTCCCACTCGGATTATGAACCTGGCGGCTCTGATACCACTTAAATGTCACGCCCCAAGCCCGGGATTTGACGCCGGCGTCGTTTAACGATCACACAATTGAAACGACCAGCCTCGTTGCATAGTATAAACCGAAAACCAGTTTATTATTCATAATTTCTCAAAGACCAATGTCTTTACAATTGAAATAAAATAAATTTGCGGAAACATCTAACATAAAATTTAAATTGCTAACTTCAAAAAAATCTCTAATACTAAATCTCGAAATAACAATTATTCACCAGCCCCAAAATTGTTCAGATTCTTCTTCTTCTACCTGTTCTTCGGATTTATCCGAGGGAGGTTGTAAGGGGTGAGTATTTTGGGAAATACTCAGCAAGTGGGGGGGAATATCGAGCACAATAAAACAACATGCATAATTTCTGAAAACACATAATCGCATAAAAATTTTCACATGCATAACTTTTCCAAACACTGCGATTTATCTACCTTCTATGGTTTACTGATATCAGTCCCTAATTTTTACTCCTCTAAGAGGGCGAGGCCGTATAGCGGTTATGTCCCCCACCGCGTAAGGGTACGTCATGGTTGGGATTCCCCACCCATATACAGTCGATTCCTCACAATGTTTTTAAAATCGTATGACAACACAAAAGTAGAAGAAATATTGTACTCGACTCTTTATTTTTTTTTTCCAAAAATTTCGAAAAATCCCTTATGCATAATCAAAATTTTAAATGTTTAAAATAGCCCACTTACCTTAAATTCTAGGAGAAAAACATGAAAAAGACTAAAATTGCTTTCACAGGAATTTTCGAAAATTCCTCTTCGACGGCTGGACTGCGGCAGCGCTTCGCTGTACTCAAAATTCCTAGGGAGACTAGAGGCACAAATCTCGAAATTTTGAGTGATATGAGGTGTGATTTTCGAGTCTACAGGGCCCTCCTATTTATAGGGGTTGGCTGCTATCGTGATCAAGAGTTTTAGTGCGTTTGAATTCTGAATCAAATCTAGGATCATGATATAATCGTGATATTGGTTGAAATCTAAATCTTCCATTCCTAATTTTCGAAAATTGCATGATATATACACTGTAATTTCGAATTCTAGGGATTTAATTATCTCTTGCTTTATCTTTTATCCCGGTATCTCAATATCATCTCAAATCAGTAGACATTTATCAGTTTATATATATATTTTTTCGAAATTCCTTAATAAATCCTTAGATTGATAACCCAAAAATTATCTCTTATATTCTAACTGATTTAATATTCAAGATTACACCATCTTAGCATAATCAATTTATTAATTTGATATGCTCATGATACTACGAAATCTCGGGTTTTACAGAGAAAACCTAGGGTTCTTGAGGAACTCAGCAGCCGCCCCTCCCTTCAAAGAATTTCAGCAGTTTTCGGTGATTTTATTTTAATAAAGTCGAGCCGCAAGTCGTCCCGGATCGTCTCTCGCATCCTTCTCGCGTCGGTATCGTCGTTTCGGTATTTTTAATCATCATAAAGCACGTATATTCTCTCGTTTATGCATCGATATCGTCATATTATGCGTTATGTTGTTATTTATGCGTAAAATTCATGTGTGATGCATAGAAGTTTGAGCAATGATGTTTGGATCAATTTTGAAATGGTTTTTTGATCACAAATCTCGTTTTTGCTGTCATTTTTAAAACTACGATTTTTCGATCGTGATTTTGAGAAAACTTTCAACATGAAAATTGTAGAACTTTTTGATACCTTCGATTTGACAGTAAATTAGAAATATTGATAACAATTGAGTGAGTTATGGTGTTTTTCGTTTTACTGCTCAAACTGCGTTTTTCAGAAAATTATGTATTGATGCGTTCTTGAAGTTTTATTGTTGCAAGCTTCGTTGGAAATCGACGGGTGATTAGGTATGCTTAGTATGATGTTGGGTTGGTATTTGGATTACTGGTTAGTGTCAATAGGCGTTTGAATTCATGAGAAGTCATAGGAAACGATTTAGGGTCAAAGGTCGTGTTCACGGATTGGGTTACGTTGTCTGTGATGCGTAGTTGTTTTGGGGCGTTTGTTTGAGTTTGAATAAGTGTCATAGCATCCTAGGATGGGTCTCGAGGCATTGTTTCATTGTCCGTATGATCGAGTAAGGAGGAATAAGCCTTAAGTGTAGTGTTTCTTTGTTGGTTCGCAATTCCAGCACCTACACGGACCTGTAGACGGACCCTGGCACGGGGTCCGTGCACGTTTTCTTCAAAATATCTATTTTCCAGTACCTACACGGACCCCGACACGGACCCAGACACACGGTCCGTGTCGTTTAAATTTTTTTTTTCTTTTTTTGGATTTTCTTCGGAGTTCTATATCATTTTTTAGTACAATGGTTAAAAAATATATTTATGTAATAATATAGGATTTGTTTTGGGGTTCTATATCATGGCTTAGTACGATTATTAAACAAGGTCAAGTCTCGAGTGATCTAGAATGTCTTAAGCTATTTATTTACTTCGGTGGCGAGCACGAGTTACCTACGTCTAAGTTATACAAGTTAAGTATTTAAACTCACGTTAGTATGTGCAGCATCAGACCAAAGCGAGATCCAACGAACCTCTCAACGCCAAGTAATTATGTTCGACGTGCAAAGAAAATACTTTTTAAGTTTTTGAGGTATGCTAAATGTCTTGTGACGAAATTATGTATGGGGTTGAAAAGCGGTAAAGCATGAGCAGGGACCAACCCACTCCGTTAAAGCATGAACGGGTTTAGATCAGGATTGGAAAGCGTTAAATCATGAATGGGGACCAATCTGCCCGTTAAAGCATGAACGGGGATCTCATGTGTGTGGCAGTGGATTTTTCCCCGTAAGCCCAGTACTGTGGTTTAGTCTGATCAGACGATTTTGTTATGGGTCACTTGCTTTGAAACATGGCTCTACGCAAAATGATGAAGTTAAGTATGTACAAGTATGCAATCATGTTTAAGAAATTTTTTCACGTTATGGCACGTCTATGTTATGTATGTATGTTCAAGTTCAGTGCAAGTTCAAGTTTCAAGTATGTATGCTCTATTTTAAAGTCGCATGTGATTTTATTACTCATTACTCGTTACTTCCAGTTTATACGTGTTGAGTCTTTAGACTCACTAGGGCTTGATCGATGCAGGTGAGGATGCATTTGAGGAGACAAGAGGTGGGGACCAAGGAGCTGGCTTGGACTGAGCAGGAGGCTAGACCCGAGGACCGCCCGGTTTTAAGTTTTAAGAAATGTTTTAAAATACTATGATTTCTTGTTATAGGTTATGAGATTTTAAAAAAATATTTTGGTAAACTTTACTTTGAGATCTTTTGTTTCATTGGTTGTGGGATGAACGGTTTACATTATCAAGATTTTGAAGGTTTACTTCTTAATTAAGAAATTTTTTAATTTTTCCGTAAAATTTCAAGTAGTAAAAATTACGATACGTTACAGTTGGTATCAGAGCGGTGTTATTGCAAAGGGTTATGCCTACTGCCAGTTGCAAGAAGCTCAAGAAGTCACACCTCAAGTCTGTAAGTTTTATAGTTTAAAATTCTTTCATGTAATATGTACTCAGTCATGATTTCAGCATGTGCATGTTTGAGTCAAATTACGTGCATCTTATGATATTAGTATTATGTTCATGCATGTTGGGTTTACATGTTGGGTAAATGTTGGGACATTATGCCTCCTAGACGTAGTATGGTGCGAGGAGCAGGCGATGAGGATAGGGAAGCTCAGGATGGGGAGAGGGTCACTCCTCCTCGTCCACCCCCAGATATGCAGGCTCAGATGCTTGCAGGGATGACGCAGTTCCTCACATAGTTTGTGGGGAACCAGGCTGCAGTGGATACAGGGCGAGGCCCAGACCGGAGGAAGTTAAGAAAGGTTTAGAAGGATGGATCCTAAGGAGTTCTCGGGGACTAATGACCCGATGATAGCTGAAGGATGGATTAAGTCCATCGAGGTGATTTTTGCTTTCATGGAGCTGCAGGATGCAGGCAGAGTTAGATGTGCCACTTTTTTGTTGACAAGGGACGACATGCTATGGTGGGAGAGTTCCAGTTTGACTAGGGAGTTCATGACGCTGCGACAGGGAGACAGCAGCGGAGCAGACTTCGTCAGGAAGTTCGAGAGGGGGTGTCACTTTGTACCCCTGATGGCAAATGATGCCCGGGAGAAAATGAGACATTTTATGGATGGGTTGCGGCCGATCTTGCGCCATGATTTTTGAGTTGCTGGTCCTACGACTTAGACAGTTTCCGTGTCGAGAGCTTTGGCGGCAGGACAGAACCAAAGGGATATTTAGGTCGATAGGCTTGGCAAGAGGCCCTATCAGGCACCTTGTCTTGAGGAATATTTGTAAGTCATTAAGAAACGTAGGATTAAGTGGATATGAGTACTGGAATTAGGTTATCTAAAACTACTTGGGTTGTGTAAGTTTTAATTTCAAGTTTATGAAATAGGTGATCATACGGTGTTATTGGGTGAAATAAAAACAAAAAGGAATTAGTTGTATTCAACAAAGGTTACCAATGGTCGAATATTAAGATTATTTTTATCGAGTAAGAAATCTAAAATCTTTATATGAAGATTCTAGAATTCTGTGAGTTATAAGTGAAGTTGATTTATTAGAATTAGTCCATCATTAACAGGGGGAAACTTATTAAGCTTTATACGTTAGAATGAATTGAGTATTGAGGATACGTCAAAGTGTGACATTCGTTCGAATGAGGAAGATTTAAGTATCTTAGGCCTTACCAATAATGTAATTGGGAAGGAAATAGTTTAAGCATGTGTTTGATGCTAGGAAGATTTTATTATCTAAGCAGAATATCGATATTGTATATTTTCGGGTTTAATGGATTAGTGTTACTCCAAATTTAAGATTAGCAGCAACCTTTATTTGGGATGTACTTGTAAATAGCAAAGTTACGTAAGTTTGGTGTCGTATGGTAAATATTCGATTCAAGAATCGTAGGTCAATATTATTACGGGGTTAAGATAAGGTTTAACTTTGGATTGTAGTACCGCTGATAGAATTTGATCAGTAACTTTTCGTGCTAAGATTTCTTAAGTTGAACTGCACAAATGTTAATGTAATAGATCGATGATCATTACAGGTATAGTATAAGGAAAGTAAGATATGCTAAGTTTGAACCTCCATTTCTAATATTGAGAATTGTAAGAAAAGTCAGAATTCGAGGTCGTAGTAAAGTAAGACTAAGACAGCCTTCAGAACTAGATAAGGGCATTACGAGTTCTTAGTGATGCCATTCGGACTGACAAATGCTCCAGCGATTTTATGGACCTCATGAACCGAGTATTTCAACCTTACCAAGATCAGTTCGTCATAGTGTTTATTGACGATATTCTCATATACTCGAAGAGCCATGAGGAGCACAGTCAGCACTTGAAGACAGTTTTTCAGACCTTGCAGAGTCGCAAGTTATTTGCGAAGTTCAGTAAGTGTGAATTTTCGTTGGAGAAAGTAGCGTTTTTGGGTCATAATATCTAGCAGTGGGATTGAGGTGGATCTAGCCAAGGTAGCAGCCGTTAAGGAATGGGTTGAGCCGAAGAATGCATCAGGAATCCGTAGTTTTGTGGGCTTAGCCGGTTACTACCGTAAGTACATTCATGGGGTTTCTTCGATAGCAGTGCCACTCACTTCAATGACCAAGAAGAATGCTAAGTTACTTGTGGAGCAGCGAGTGTCAAAGAGCTACGATACTTTGAAGCAAGCCCTTATTTCAGCACCAGTGTTAGCCATGCCAATAGGGCAAGGTGATTTTGTGTTGTACACCGATGCATCTAAGCTCGGGTTAGGCGCAGTTTTGATACAACATGGTCGGGTTATAGCCTATGCTTCCAGGTAGTTGAATGCACATGAGAAGAACTACCAGACTCATGATCTTGAATTAGTCGTTGTTGTTTTTGCGTTGAAGATTTGGAGACACTACTTGTATGGCGAGATATGTCAAATTTTCACTGATCATAAGAGCCTCAAGTATTTCTTCACACAGAAAGAACTGAATATGAGACAGAGACGGTGGTTGGAGTTAGTGAAAGACTACGACTGGGAGATTAGCTACCATCCGGGAAAGGCTAATGTTGTCGCCGACGCCTTGAGCAGGAAGGTGACAGTTGTAGCACAGTTGTCAGTGCAGAGACTTCTTCAGTCTGAGATTCAGATGTTTGGTTTAGAAGTTTATCGTAAGGATAGAGCTCCGAGGCTATCTAATCTGACAGTCCAGTCGTCGTTGTTGGACCGTATCCGTGCAAGTCAGTCTTCAGATGAGCAGTTACTGAAATGGAGACTGAATGATGAGGCCAAGTGCATTGTTCTCTACACAGTTTCAGATGGTGTTGTGAGGTACAGAGGTAGAATGTGGATTCCTATTGTTGATTTGATCATAGAGGATATTCTGACAAAGACACATGTATCTCCGTATTTAATAGACTTGTCAAAACGGGCTGGCGGGGCGGGCCAGCCCGTCACCCGCCGCAACCCACCATTAGGCGGGTGGGGCGGGCCTCTAAATGACCAACCCAGACCAACCCGTCTTGGGCCGCGGGTTACGCGGGCCGACCCGCTCACTTTTTTTTTGAAAAAAATACTAAAAATTACTACATTATACGCAAAGACTATGCACTCAATTTTATATTTTCTTAAAAAATGCTCGAACTTTCCTTTGTGTAGTGGGTTATTAAAAAGCCATTGAATTAATTAATAAGGGATTCAAATGGATGTTTCGGTAGTTTTTTTTTTTAAGATGTAGCTTAGATTAGTTAAACTCGCTAGTATGTCCCGAGCCTAGGCATGAGAGTGGTGATAATTATCATGAAAATTATAGGGTTAAACCTATTTTAACAGCAAGGATGGTCGAATTATTATCATTGAAACAGATATTCACAGTGTCATCAATACTAGTTACTCTATAAATGTATTGTGCCCACAAGTTAGAAAACATTTTGTGGATTGGTTTACTTTTTCAACCACATAAATCAACCAAATTTCTAACTTCTAAGTTGTGTATTTTTATTGACTCCCGTTTTCCAAATCAGTGGATCAAGAAAAATACATCAGTCATTATCAAAATAAAAAAAAATACAAGTCTCATTTATCTTACTTTGACTTTTTTGCAAGTGAATTTCTTTTTTAACCCAAAAAAAAAAGTTTGTGTTTTTGAACTTCTGATTAGTCTGTCCCATTAAAAAATCAATTGTATGACGTTGGATATTTTTTAAAAAATTATTATTCGGGTAGGAAGAAATCAAACAAAATAAGCAGTTCTGGTCCATTTTCCCTGTGGGCCGAGAATGCTCCAAGCAATGGACATGTGGCATGTGGGCATATGGTACAATAAAATCAAAAGGACAAACTCTATCTTGATTTGGCTGGCCAGCCCGCCCCGTTTAGGCCCGCCCCGTCTTGACCCGCAACCCAAACGGGCTGAGCCCGTTTGGCCCGCCTCCAAACGGGCTGCTATTTTATCAACCCAACCCGTTTAATTTTTATGACGGGGCGGGCTGACCCGACGGGCCTGGCCCAATTTGACAAGTATAGTATTCAATCCACCCAGGAGGCACCAAAATGTACAAAGACTTGCAGATTTTGTATTGGTGGCCAGGGATGAAGCAAGACATCCGCATATTCTTGTCTGAATGCCTCACTTGTCAGCAGGTGGAGGAAGAACATGAGAGGCCAGCAAGAATGCTTAAGCCACTCTCTATCCCCGAGTGGAAATGGGAGAATATCACTATGGACTTCGTTGTTGGCTTACCGAAGTCAGTCAGAGGATTCAATGCCATTTGGGTCATAGTGGATCGACTTACTAAGTCAGCGCACTTCTTGCCAATGAAGAAGACTTTCTCCATGACGTAGTATACAGAGCTTTATATCAGGGAGATAGTTCAGTTGCATGTGATCTCAGTTTCCATTGTGTCCGACAGAGACCCAAGGTTTACATCATCCTTTTGGAAGAGTTTACATGCAGCCATGGGGACGAAGTTGCTTTTCAGTACAGCTTTTCACTCGCAGAAAGATGATCAGTCTGAGCGAGTGATTCAGATTTTGGAGGATTTATTGCGAGCTTGTATGATCGATTTCCATGGGACTTGGGAATCGAAGCTACCTCTAGTGGAGTTTACCTACAACAACAGCTTCCAAGCATCTATAGGTATGGCTCCCTATGAGGAGTTGTATGGAAGGAAGTGCAGATCGTCGATTCATTGGGATGAAATCGGAGAGAGAGCAGAACTTGGTCCAGAAATAGTTCAGCGAACTGAAGATATGGTGGTCAAGATTCGAGACAGAATGAAGACTGCACAGAGTCGTCAGAAAAGCTATGTGATAAGAGAATGAGAGACATTGAGTTTGCCGTAGGTGACCACGTTTTATAAAGATAGCACCTATGAATAGTGTTATGAGATTTGGGAAAAGAGGCAAGCTGAGTCCGATGTTTATTGGGCAGTTTCAGATTCTTGACAGAGTTGGGACACTAGCTTATCGTGTTGCCCTTCCGCCGAACTGGCCGGGGTACACAATGTGTTCTATGTCTCAATGCTGAGGAAGTACCTAGCTAATCCTTCGCATGTTTTGAGTTATGAGCCGTTGCAGCTTGCTCCAGATCTGTTATATGAGGAAAGACATGTCCAAATCCTAGACAGACATGAGCGTAGGCTTCGGAACAAAGTGACCAAGCTAGTCAAAGTCCAGTAGAGGAAGCCACTTGGGAGACTGAAGCAGATATGAGGATTCGCTACCCGGAGTTGTTCGGTAAGATTTAATTTCGAGGACGAAATTTATATAAGTGGGGAGGAACTGTAGATCCCATAATCAGTACACATATAACTCATACATTTATTTAATTGTTAATTCATTAATTTAATTAAAATGAGTTTTGGGATGCATAATTTGTGAAAATTGCATTATTTTAAACTATTTATGTTTATGCGATGTACATTTAAAATATTTCATGAGTTTCATATTTCAGGCGATTATTCGATGCGGGATCAAGAATAGAGACCAGTGACGATTTTGACAATTTTAAAACTTGATATTTTATTTTAAGTTAATGATGGGGCATTTTAAATAATTTATTTAGTTTCAGTAATTTTAAAGCCTAAATTATTTATTTAGGAATTTTAGAGTTTTAAAACTTTTAAAGTTTGGTTAGTGTGCAATTTATTTTAAATTATGGGATTTAACTAAAGTTAGATGAGGGTTAGTATTTTTAATTAGTCTTTAATTATTAATTAAACAAATTTTTCTCCTAATTAACACTAATCACACCACGCACACTTTTACACCCACTAAAGATCGGTACAAAGACACACACACTTCACTATTCAGAATTTTTATTATTTTTGAAAAGAGAAAACCTATGGTTCTTGAGGAACTCAGCAGCCGCCCCTCCCTACAAAGAATTTCAGCAGTTTTCGGTGATTTTATTTCAATAAAGTCGAGCCGCAAGTCGTCCCGGATCGTCTCTCGCATCCTTCTCGCGTCGGTATCGTCGTTTCGGTATTTTTAATCATCATAAAGCACGTATATTCTCTCGTTTATGCATCGATATCGTCATATTATGCGTTATGTTGTTATTTATGCGTAAAAATACATGTGTGATGCCTAGAAGTTTGAGCAATGATGTTTGGATCAATTTTGGAATGGTTTTTGGATCACAAATCTCGTTTTTGCTGTCATTTTTAAAACTGCGATTTTTCGATCGTGATTTTGAGAAAACTTTCAACATGAAAATTTTAGAACTTTTTGATATCTTCGATTTGACGGTAAATTAGAAATATTTGGATAAAAATTGAGTGAGTTATGGTTTTTTTCGTGTGACTGCTCTAACTGTGTTTTTCAAAAAATTATGTATTGATACGTTCTTGAAGTTTTATTGTTGTAGGCTTCGTTGAGATTCGACGAGGGATCGTTGCTGCATATAGGTATTCTTAGTATTATGTTGGGTTGGTATTTGGATTACTGGTTAGTGTCGATAGGCGCTTGAATTCATGAGAAGTCATAGGAAACGATTTGGGGTCAAAGGTCGTGTTCAGGGATTGGGTTGCGTTGTTTCTGATGCGTAGTTATTTTGGGGCGTTTGTTTGAGTTTGAATAAGTGTCATAGCATCCTAGGATGGGTCTCGAGGCGTTGTTTCATTGTCCGTATGATCGCGTTAGGAGGAATAAGCCTTAAGTAGTGTTTCTTTGTTGGTTTGCGATTCCAGCACCTACACGGACCTGTAGACGGACCCTGGCACGGGATCTGTGAACTTTTTCTTCAAAATATCTATTTTTTAGTACCTACACGGACCCAGACACGGGGTCCGTGTCCTTAATTTTTTTTTTTTTCGATTTGCTTCGGAGTTCTATATCATGGTTTAGTACGATGGTTAAAAAATTTATTTATGTAATAATATAGGATTTGTTTTGGGGTTCTATATCATGACTTAATACGATTATTAAATGAGGTCAAGTCCCGAGTGATCTAGAATATCTTAAGCTATTTATTTACATCGGTGGCGAGCACGAGTTACCTACGTCTAAGTTATACAAGTTAAGTATTTAAACTCATGTTAGTATATGCAGCAGCGGCCCCAAGCGAGATCCAACGAACCCCTCAACACCAAGTAAGTATGTTAGACATGCAAAGAAAATATTTTTAACTTTTTGAGGTATGCTAAATGTATTGTGACCAAATTATGTATGGGGTTGGAAAGTGGTAAAGCATGACCAGGGACCAACCCACCCCGTTAAAGCATGAACGAGTTTAGATCAGGATTGGAAAGCGTTAAATTATGAACGGGGACCAATCCGCCCGTTAAAGCATGAACGAGGATCTCATGTATGTGGCAGTGGATTTTTCCCTGTCAGCCCAGTACTGTGGTTTAGTCTGATCAGGCGATTATGTTATGGGTAACTTGCTTTGAAACATGCTTATACGCAAAATGATGAAGTTATGTATGTACAAGTATGCAAGCATGTTGAAGAAAAGTTTCGCGTTATGGCACGTCTATGTTATATATGTATGTTCAAGTTCAGTGCAAGTTCAAGTATGTATGATTTATTTTAAAGTCGCATGTGGTTTTATTACGTATTACTCGTTACTTCCAGTTTATACGTGTTTAGTCTTTAGACTCAGTAGGCTTGATCGATACAGGTGAGGATGCATTTGAGGAGACGAGAGATGGAGACCAAGGAGTTGGCTTGGACTGAGTAGGAGGCTATATCCGAGGACCGCCCAGTTTTAAGTTTTAAGAAATGTTTAAAAATACTCTGATTTCTTGTTATCGGTTAGGAGATTTTTAGCAAATATTTTGGTAAAATTTACTTTGAGATCTTTTGTTTCATTGGTTGTGGGATGAACGGTTTACATTATCAAGATTTTGAAAGTTCTAAATTAAGAAAATTTTTAAATTTTCCGCAGAATTTCAAGTAGTAAAAAGTATGGTACGTTACAATTAGCTAGACAACTTTCAATATTTCATCTTTGTAATTCTTTCAGTTTATTCAGATATTATAAGAATTTAGTATTTCTTAAAGTGCATATTTTTTCAATCAACAAAAGGAGAGAAATTTTTGGATCAGTTAAGTTCTTGTGAATTAACAAGACTACTATTGATTTAAAAGATAACTTTCTATAATATCCTAGCCAAATTGAATAAGGAAAACTGATCATTCATGTGTAAATTTATTCTTGGAACAAAACTGATATTCAGAGCTCAACTGATGTCTAAAGACAACTGACATAAGATAACTGATCAAATGGGCACTGATAGAAGATCACTGATGTGAGGGCGGAACGTGTTACTGATTAAAATTTAATTACTAAAAAACAAGGATTTAATAACTTAAACAACGACATCGAGTAAATTTTTTCCATTTGGACCTATAGAAAGTTCTTCATCACCTCCTTGTAAGTAGAACATCTCAAATTTCAACAACACAACAACATTTATATACTATAAAATAGAGTCCAATAAATCAAACCAAACATCAATCACATGCAGAACTAGAAAGACTCGATCACAAAATTAAAATCCGACACTCAATATAAAAACATACAAATACACGAAGCATCTAGTCGGAAAATGACTCAATACATGGTATAAATATCCGGGGACTCCAAACCCAACACGACTCAACTCATTGTGCTCCATTGTCAAACACTCCACCAGCTGCATCAGAACCACTTGTATAACCTGCTATGGAATCACAAAACAAAACACAACACCCCCGAGAGACAAATTTCAAACCCCCGCACGAAAATCGAATAAATTACAACATATATAAATGAAATTTAATATAATCATTGTAAACAATTCATGTAGGGTACCAATTAATATCAGGTATCAATTTGGATCCAATGAATCGATGACAACAATTAACGTGTCAAATACGACCCTGGTCCTGAACATCTGCATCATGTGTGACAATCTGCAGAACTGATCATCCCTCCTCTAGTCATCAGAGAAGTGACATTAACATGCCCTCGACTCTGATGTCAAGATAACTCATCCAAGAGTAAAAGAAAATCTCAGAAACAACAGAATCATAGCTCAATATGAATGCGTGCTCAACCATGTATATAATCCATGTGCTATTCCAATATTTGAAATGAAGAATATCCTAAAATACATTCCAATAACAAAAAGAGCACATAATCACATAAAATTAGTCAATTCACATCAATTAAATTACACATCGTTATAAAGGCTATAAGGAAACGATCAATCCGTACCTTAACCTTGAATTTTAATTACCACAATAATTTATGAAGTTTCAGTTGCTTTCTAGTTATAAAATCCCGTGGCAATTAATTCATTTCACGTAAACTTATTTATTTTCCAATATACAACCAATAGCCTAAACTTTCTTTTATTGTAAAGCCCATGGTCGCAACCTGTGAGGCCCGGGGCCGAAGAGAGCTGGGGGTGATCGCCGGTGCCATCAGTTGCACGGACAAAAAGCGGCTCCTGGCAGACTTCTAGGTAAAGGGAACATGAATGAATCGACCCACACGGGAATGAGAGGGATTCCGAGACTGTCAATGTAATGGACTGTACAGTTGAAGAGGGCTTAAAAGATTTGATTTGTACTACTCATATCACGAAGGTGCATCTTCTTTTCGGTAGCTTATCATATAAGAACTCCAAAGTTAAGCGTGCATGACTTGGGGCAATTTTGGGATGGGTGACCTCCTGGGAAGTTTCCCAGGGTGCGTGTGAGTGAGGATATAAGCACGCTGGAAAGACCCGTCTTGATACAGTAAGGACAATCGTCGAATCTGGGGCGTTACACAACCCATTTTGGGCATGCAGTCACATCCTTCATGGTATCTCATGGCCACTTACTCACATAACTCTTCACTCATGCAGTGGAGTTCTTGGCTACCCAAGTCTTGAACCCAAGACCAGCAGGCTAAATTTATGGTCATAACTTCTTTTTTATTTATATGAAGTCTCTTTAATCCAAGTACTTAGCTTGAAGGTCTTGTGTTCAAGACTTGAGGAGGCACGAACTCCACTACCAAGGGTGGAGAGTTCTGTGAGTAAGTGTCCATGGGCTACCATGATGGATGTGGTTGCAGGCCCAAAAATGAGTAGTGATCATGGGCCTTACAACTGCTCAATCTGCATTACTAAATACGTCAAAATTATTTGACATACATTATCTAAAGATTTCCAGATCATTATTTGAAAAGCATAGCTTAGCTGATATCAGATAAAATCTTCATAACAGCTTTATCAATTCGTCAGAATGTCAAAACCCATGTGCACTACCAGAAGTGTACTATTTGTCAAAAACGAAGATGACATGACACAACGAAGTATGTATTTGGAAAATAATATCATATTCAAAAAACGACTATTGTTATCAAAGCATATAAATAGATCAGTTCTATGGACTCTCAGAACTCTCCAATCTTCGAATCTTTAACACACAAATTTTTATAAGTATCAGATTTCTTAAATAGCCAATCTAATTAAATAACTTTCAAACACACGCTGAAGTTGTTATATTATGATTGTTGAAGATCATTCGTGCTAAGATTTGTTCTTTGTGAAACACTTGCACTTGACAGTAAGAAGTCTTTTAAATAACTTTCAAGCACACGCTGAAGTTATTATATTATGATTGTTGAAGATCATTCGTGCTAAGATTTGTTCTTTGTGAAACACTTGCACTTGACAGTAAGAAGTCTTACAGGTAATCTGTTTGAATTGTGAGTATGTTAAGAGTTTCACTCAGACAGTAGGTAAGTTTTACTGAAGTAGATATATAGTTGCAATTTTTGAAATTATCAAAGTTTTTTAGTGAAATATTTCTTGAGTAGAAGAGTGATGTAGAGTTATTCAAATCTCTGAATATCCAGAAACATATCTGTGAATTTATCATTTCAGTCACTTATATTTTTTACTTTCAGTTTCCTAGCCTAACTATTCATCAACATTGCCATTTTTTGTGTTCAAACCAATTCAGTGAGTTTTTTCCGTGAAGTACCAAACTGATGTCTTATTGATTATGAACTGACGAGAATTACAATTCAATGTTCCTAACACAACCGAATTATTTTGAAATTTTTTGAGATTGTTTATTCATCCCCTTTAAATCCATCTCCTGATCTTAACAATATGGATGCGATATAACAAAACCATGAAAAAATCAACTCAAAACGTTGTACTCAGAGACACGTAAAAATAACATATATCATGCATCTATCTAGAATTTAAGTTCCACAAACACTCCGAGATCAAGGGATTAAATAAAGTAATTATTTCTTTTTTAACTCAAATTCAAATTCAAAATAAGCTAAATTTAATTTCTTGAAATCCAAGACTATATAATCACGCACAACTATCAGTAATATTCCCTCTTCGTTCCCTTGGCGTTTCACGACAAAAAATTTGATGAGTACTTTTTAACGTATATAATTGAAAACATCCCAAATTGAAGAAGCAAATATCATCAGTCGTACGATATTTTGTCTTTCTTAGTTTGTCCCAATATATATGTTCAACTATTTATCGACAGTAATTTCCATATTTCATTTTGTAATTTGCTGAAAAAACTTTGAAAATGTATATATTTCATCTCCACATATCAACCCTATTTTAATCATATATTGCTTTAAACCATACAATCAAACCAAGACGTAGTTAATGTTTTCATTTGGGTTGAATACTAAAACTTTAACCGAGACTTTATAATTTATTTCCATTTTTCTATATTTAAAAATGAAATCGAAACTGAAATCATATATATGGAATCAAAATCCGAACGATTTTTCCATCTTAATTGAATTTTTTAGATCCTTCCAACTCAGAAATGCATATGCGATTTAATTTATAAATAAAACAAACCATTCGATCGATTACATAATAATGTTTAAATCCTTTTACAGAGTGTTTCCAAAAGATTATGATTATGTAGGGCCGATTCAATTATAAATTATGAAAAAGTGAGAAAAGTTAAAAGTGGTAGTGTTCGAAAATAAGAGTGAAACCTTTTTTTTTTTTTTTTTTCAAAGAAGAATTTTTGATAAATATGTGATTGTCATACTAGTTTTTAAATAAAATAACAAAAATGAACTTACTAAAGAACATATCTCTCTCCATTTATTTCAGTTAGAGTAAAAGTTAATTTTGCATTGGCAAAAATTTGTGTGAGACGGTCTTACGAGTCGTATTTTGTGAGACAAATATCTTATTTGGGTCATCCATGAATAAATATTACTTTTTATAGGGTCCGTTTGGTTTGAATGATAAAGTGGGATAGATTATTTTATCCCACTTTATCCGGCGTTTGGTACGGATAATTAGTTAACCAAGTCAATCCCTCCTATAAATGATTAAGTTATATTAGGTAGGTTAAAATAATACCTCCTCACCCCCTAGGATTATTTATCCTACTCTTAATCCATCCTATTTTTCCAATTTTACCCTTCTTCTAAATTCAAACTCACCACCACTTCCCGCCACCAACCGCTGCCGCCGCCACGACCGCCGCCGCCCGACCACCGGCCGACCACCGACGCCGGCCAACCGCCGGCAGAAATTTCCGGCCGCCCCCCGCTGGCCGTTTCCGGCCGACCATTTTCGGCCGGCCGGCCGCCGCCGTCGCCGAGAAGGGGAAGGGCAATTTTGTCTTTTCATCAAAAAATTCAAAATTATCCTACACTTAAAAATCTTACCAAACACAATATTTTACATCATATATTACAATCAAACCACAATCATTTTCTTTATCATTTACATATTAATCATTAGTTTATCCTATCCTTCAAACCAAACGCAGCCTAAGAGTATTACTTTTTATTGTGAATATCGGTAGATTTGACTCGTTTCACAGATAAAGATTCGTCACACAGTCTCACAAGAGACCTACTCTTTTGTATTAGTAAAATGTCAAAATATCCTCTTTTGAAGAATCTCAATCAACTATTTTTAAGATTTTAATTAAATTGAGCAGAAATAGAAGCAAAATGTTAGTTTTCTTCACGGACTTGTATCAAGAACTTAGATTTTTTTAAGTACAAGCTAGTCAAGTATCCCCATTCCCCTCCAGTCTAGCCAACGACTATTACGTTTGAAGAATTATCGTACATCTTTACGTAGAAAATTAATTAAATATGCATCATATGAAAATATAAAAATACTCCACAATGACATAAATATTTAAAATGTAATTAAAAATAGTTAAATAACCATCATAGGCGATATGCATATCTGTTATATATGAATAAACTATAACCATAATAAGTGTTTCTTTATCAATTCATAAATTTTTTACTTTTTTAGCATGTTTAAAATCCAAAAATAATACTTCAAATCATGCTTTATAAATATAGATGAGTGATAAGTTATTTTATTATTATTTTGAGTTGGACAGATATATGTTACAATTGGGTCTCGGATCTCAGACCTTCGGAACTTAAACATCATTATTGTTTGGAAACAAAGGAGGAAATTGTCCAAATTTGAAATGATCATTATCATCTATCCTCCACAAAAACGACGGTTTGTTTCACCCTGTTCGTGCAGGCGGACAATTTGAAATGATCATTATCATCTATCCTCCACAAAAACGACGGTTTGTTTCACCCTGCACGTGCAATGAACGGACCGGATCACTCCACATGAGTGATCCGGGCCCACCTCCCTGTAAAAAAATAAAATAAAATTGACTCGGAAAAATTCGAGCCGTTGGATCGACCCCTGCGGGCACTCAACCGAACCAACAAAAACATATATAATTATTAGCTTTTACTCACTCCTCAATTAACATCCATTCCATAATTAGGGTTTTTGTAACTCCAAATCCCCCTCCTTACATAGTGCACAACTCCTACTATAGCATTTATTTCCAATCAATTACTTTGTATGTATATATAAGATCAACGACCTATGATTGAGAAAAAAAACCGAGGAAAAGGAAATTTTGAACAAAACACTCCATTTATCAATTATTCTGACACCTAGCTCAAGCATCAATTCCTCATCATCAATATCATGCATGAATCTAAATTCATTCAAGAATCAAACACAGATTATTAAAGTCTTGCAAATGGAAGAATCCCATGTTCAAGAAAAATCCAAGAGTTTCGATCTTATGTTAGATCTGAGCCTCTCAAACAAGAATTCAATGAAAGAACTCAGCCTGTTCCACAATAAGAATCCATCTCAAAACTCATCAAGCGATCCAAAATATGGAGGCGACAAAGAATCCGAGAATCGGGTTTTCTGTTGCAACTACTGCAGCAGGAAATTCTACAGTTCACAGGCTCTTGGAGGCCACCAGAATGCTCATAAACGGGAGAGGATGATAGTGAAACGAGGGCGGGGCCTTGGCGCCGCAGCCTCTTTCGGTCACCGATTTTTGAGCATGGATTCGCTACCTTTACATGGATCTTTGAAAAGTTCTCTTGGAATTCAAGCTCATTCCATTGTTCACAAGCCAGGTTTCTTTGGTTTCTTGTCACCACCCGGTAGGTGGCCGAGAATTGGACCGCCATCGAGTGGAAAAGCTGCTAGATTTGATGGTGGCCAGAAGTTATCTATGGATGGAATTGGAGGATTCAGATGGGATTCTAATTCTCATTTCTTGAAGATTAATAATGATGAAAAGGAGATGAAGAAGCTGGACTTGTCTCTTAAACTGTGACATGTTTTTCATTTGTGTTATGTTTCTATAATTTTGCCTTTCCTTTTAGTCCTGTTATTTCGTAATAATTACAGTTTGACCCCTCAGTGAGATTGTCTAATCTTGACATTCATATGCGTAGAGGGCTGCAGCGAAGTATTTCCAATGTAGATATTGAAATTTCCCCTTTTCAGAAATAAAACACTAATTAATATTTGATTATATACCTTTTATCGGTTATATTTTGGAGTGAGATATAGAAAATAATTCAAAATTATTAGACATGTTTTCTTTTGTGTAAAAAAAATTGGGAAAAATTATATTTTTAGTCATTAACTTTTACACATTTTTTTCATTGTGGTCATGTTATCGGTTAATTTATTGTCACATTTCATTAACTTTCATTTTTTCAATCTTAGTTTTTTTTCAACTGAGTATTGACATAGCATCGAACACATCACCAATGTACTGTTGGATCTCAGTTTTTCTCGTGCCTAAACAAAGCGAAAATTTTAGATCTTGACATTCAAGATGTATTTGGACACTCGTATAGTTTTATAATTAAACAATCATAGGGAGTTTAAACTTTATATCTTTAGGTTCCGTTTAGTACGTGTGATAAGTTAAGTAAATAATTTTAATATTTTGAATTTTAATGTTAAATAAAGTTTAGTAATAATTATAATATTATTGTTTTTTTTAAAATAATTATAAATATTCTTAAAATAATTTGATAGATAATTAAATATTTATAATTATATTTTATATTTATTAAATTAATTTAAATATATTTATAAATATACATTTAATTAATAATTAAAATAGTAATAATATTTTAAATATTAATTTATTGTTAAATAAATTTCAGTGATAATTACAATATCATTGTTTTTTTTAAAATATTTAAAAATAATAAAAATGTATAAAATTAATTTATAAAAAATATAATAAAAATTTAAATATTATATTAATTATTAAATTTTCCCTAATTTTAATATTCATATTATATTGAATAAGACAATTTAAGAGTATTATGGTCAATATACAACCTTATCATGATCACTATTCAAGAATTATACATTATCACGCATTTGAGGAGGGATATTTAATCACACAAATAACATGATTAGCGGAGATAGCTCTTGATGAAAATTCCTACGAACTTTCTTCAAATCTCCTTCTTTAATAATCGAATCAGGTCCACGACAAGATTACTTGTTTCTCTTCTAACTTGCACTAGTAAGTATAGACGATCTTTTACATAAAGATAGATCACCAAGAAAAATCGACCCAATACCTATCAAATAAGTTGGCCGAAACTTATTTGCAAAAGGAGAAAACTTTCGAGAGCAGCAATTGTTTCTTGCAAATTGGAGAGAGTTTCGAATCATTCCATTCAATTAGAATAAAAAATTCTAATTATTTCTTTAATCATTGTTTACTTAATTAATCTAATTGCTTAAGTAAACTAAATAATTGGAGAAATTATGGTTGTAATTTTCTAAAACACACACACTAAAAATTAGTGGAGGCTATGTTTAAAGTCTCATACTTAAAATAAAACCTCCATGACCTAATTGCTATAATTAATATTAATGTTCTTTATTAATTAATTGAACTAATCCAACTACTTTAATTAATTAATCAAAGTCCATTAAGAACTTTAATTATTTAGTATATTGGACTTGTACTCCTACAAGCCCATTAAACATACTTCTTACTATATTGAATTTATTATTTGATAAACTCAACTTTTGAGTTTAATAAATTAAATCCTCAAATTTTATAAATTCAACTCCTTGAATTTATTCTTTCCAAATTTCATAAATTCAACTTCTTGAATTTTACTATCTCATAAATTCAACTCATTGAATTTACTTTCTCAAAATTTAATTATCATAAATTCAACTCGTCATAATATAAATTCAACTTCTTGAATTTATTATCTTCACGGGAATAAATGATCCAATGCTTGCGTGACCATCAATGGTTCAGGGATACAGCTAGCCGTGGGTTCACAACTCCTTGTGATTCAGGATATAATCCTTTATTCGGGCTTACCTTAATTTGCCTCATTCTATGTATCAACTATTGATCATGAGAATGTCAAAAATTATATTTCTGGTTGAATCCATCGAATCATGGTAAGAGCGTCTAGCAGCATCGCCCCATGATTCCCTATGTATCGCTGATAGTGCCTGCAAGAACCAGTCGGTTATGATTAATGTACAGTACGGTCCCTTCATCTCATATATCACGATCGAATCTGCAACCATTGGTTAATCGAGGGTTTCATAATAATTCGATAACTATATGGCACATCTTTGAGAATAAATAGTGGCATCGTATGTACAATTTAAGAACTTCTTCTCTAATATACATCTCATACTCGGACCAGATATTCCATGCAATATTATTTCATCTGATCACATAGGATATCCATTCCCGTAGGTGAGCAGTGAATTCCCGACTACAATGCGCTGGCTCCTACATGTGTCACAACTGTACCCAATCTCGCCACCTGATGACTCACCTGGAATCGGTAAACGAGTCAAAGAACAGCCCTAGAATTTAGAGCCTCAGTGTTGTCCTGGGTTGTAAGGACTAATGGTGTATTATCATAACCACAGACTTATCCTATCGATGAATGATAACCTCTTGGAATGTTCGAGAGAGGGTTGTTCGGTATAATACATCATATGACTACCCATCTGCATGTTTGGACATCTCTATGCCCTTACTGTTGCGTGTTTTCACTACCGCAAGTATACGGTGTCATTTAGTACTGTATGAGTACAGATATCGATCCCACGAGGAGTAATTATTCAAAGTTGTATATTAATTACCATAATTAATATAGCTCAACTTTATTTAGACAAATCGAATGGTTGGTTTGTAATCAATTCAAATAAAATAGCAATTACTGTAATTCTAGCACGCAGTATAGAATTCACTGAAGAAATAAATCTAGAGATATGATTTCGTCTGGCTTCCCCTATGCTAAATCGGCATTAACTAACATGTTATTAAATTGCATCGCATTTATAACCAAGAACTCGCAATGTTTCTACTCCCTCTGTCGAGTGATAAATAGAACTGTATTACCTATTACCGATTTTAATATGTTTATTCAAAATCAAGCAACACGTAATAAATGCAACCAAGGTCCTCTTATGGATTCGTCAGAGTTATACGTCTTTTGCACGTTATAAATATCTAACGATGTGATTTCTCCTGTCCTAATTTCAATCCCCTCTTTCGAGTGTTAGATTTTAATTATTCAATCAATCGAATTATGGCCAGTAATCCAAAAGCATTAATCACAAGAAATCACAAATAAACACGACGAATTAATTAGATGAAAAGTTAAAAAGTCAATAACATAGGTTCAACCAAGACTACATCAATCTCTAGAACATAGAATTAGTTCATACTCGTAATTAAATCAATACAAAACATGTTTGTAATCATTAAAAACGTAAAAGTAAGAAACCAAATTAAGAACGTGTTGGCGAGAGATGGAAGTGCGTCTCCGTGTCCGGATTCAGTGTCTTCTATCTCCGTTCTTCGCGTCCCGTGCTCCGTGCGCTCTCACATTTTCTCCTTTCTCTCGAGTGATATGACGGCTGTGCAATAATATTTCGGAACCCCTTTTAAGATCCACGCCGAACACTTTTTATTTCTGAATCTCGCGTCGCGCGCATATGCGCGGCACAAACTCGCGCATATGCGCGGGTGCTTCGGGTGCTGATCTTCTTCTTGCGCGCATATGCGCGCCATAAGTGGCGCATATGCGCGTCGCTCTCGGGTTGTCATCTGTTCTTTCTCGCGCACATGCGCGCCTTGAGTGGCGCATATGCGCTGAACTCTCTGTATGGGTCGCGCATATGCGCGGATTTTGGGGCGCATATGCGCCGTTCTCTCTGCCAGTTGTGCGCATGTGCGCGGGAATATGTCGCGCATGTGCGCGGATCTTTCAGCATTCCACCCTTCGGAGTATTGCTCACACTTCTTCTCCTAGGCGCCATTTTAGCTCGTTTTTACGCACATGTTGTATCCGCACCTAGATTCCTGCAATCACACCAGAAATAACAAAAAACGCGTAATTCCGCCCGAAAAGACTAACAATCTATATGAAATATAGGACTAATATAAGTGCATAAAATGCACTTATCAAATCCCCCCAAACTTAAACTTTTGCTAGTCCCGAGCAAAAATAAAACTAAAAATAAATAAAACATTAACTAGACTAAACTAAACTAAACGAACAAGAATTGTGGAATAAAAGAATAACCTCTAGCCTCAGAGATTACAGTTTCCATGATTTTGAATCAAACACATGCCAAATTACTCAAGTTCACGTGCGTGTGTGTTCTGTTATTCTCGTTTACCCACTCCAAATGCCAAGATAAGTTCATAGCTGTTCATCTCATAAAGTTCTGGACTCCTCGACACACATGTAATTAGCAAAATCATTGAAGCACACATTTACCTTCATAAATCAACAGGACTTATAGGGTAACATTTGGCTAAACAAAGTGGTATTGTGAAGACAACAATTAACCAAACAAAATCCAATATCATGAGATGCGCACATGTAAACAATCACATCCTGTGTCTATCGACGGTATTTTTCAAGTGTCCATAGGCTTAACCTTGAAAACTCTTCTCCACTAGTATATTGGGTACGTGTGACTCGGTTAATAGGTCTTTTAAGCTTATAACGTTAGGCTATGGCTAATGGCTTCAAATGAAGGTAGGGAGTCAAAAGTGAGAGAAAACAAACAAATTCATTTTTCAACACGCGTCTCCTTCCTTTTGTTTCACTTCCACTCTTCTTGCCACAAATGTCTCACCATTTTTGCATTTTAGCTCAATTGCCCCATGTGGGTACACTGCTTCCACTGTGAACGGTCCAGACCATCGTGATTTTAACTTACCAGAAAACAGCCTCAGTCGAGAATTGAATAGTAACACCTGTTGCCCCGGTTCGAAAAGTCGTCGAAGAATCTGCTTGTCATGCCATCTCTTGGTATTTTCCTTGTATATCTTGGCATTTTCGTATGCATCATTCCTAAACTCCTCCATCTCATTCAGCTGCAGCAGTCGTTGTTTGTCCGATGCTCCCTTATCAAAATTTAGCTTTTTCACAGCCCAATATGCTTTGTGCTCCAGTTCCACAGGGATATGACAAGCTTTTTCAAAGACCAACCTATAAGGAGACATTCCGATAGGTGTCTTGTATGCAGTCCTGTACGCCCATAATGCATCATCTAGCTTGATCGCCCAATCCTTCCGGTTTGTCTTCACTGTCTTTTCTAAGATTTGTTTGATCTCCCGGTTGGATATCTCTGCTTGCCCATTGGCTTGCGGGTGGTATGCCAGTGTCACCCTGTGCTTCACATCATATTTGGCCAATAGTGAGTTAAAAATTTTGTTACAGAAATGCGTACCTTCATCACTGATAATGGCTCTAGGCATTCTGAATCTTGTGAAGATGTTCCTGTGGACAAACTTAACAACAACTAGAGCATCATTAGTACTGGTGGCGATTGCTTCCACCTATTTTGACACATAATCGACAGCAAGTAAAATGTAATATTGACCAAAAGAATATGGGAAGGGCCCCATAAAGTCAATACCCCAGACATCAAAGAGTTCCACTTCCAAAATATTTGTTAGTGGTAATTCATGTCGTCTAGAAATATTGCCAACTCTTTGGCATTTATCACATGACTTGACTAAAGTATAACTGTCTTTAAATAAATTAGGCCAATAGAAACCTGACTGTAATACCTTAGCTGCTGTTCTAGATGCTCCAAAGTGTCCACCGTAGGGTGAGGAATGACACTGCTCTAGAATCATACCCGCTTCTTCCTCTGCTACACATCTTCTGATTATCTGATCAGTGCATCTCTTGAACAAGAACGGATCGTCCCACAGATAAAACTTGGCATCATGAAGAAATTTCTTCTTTTGATGATAAGTTAAATCTGAAGGTAATTCTCCTGCAGCAAGGAAATTAGCTATATCTGCAAATCACGGATGTGTAACACTTACCTTGAAAAGTTTTTCATCTGGGAACGACTCGTTGATAGCTCCACCTTCAGTTCTTTCTTCCAGCTCTAGTCGTGACAGGTGATCAGCCACCTGGTTCTCACAACCTTTCTTGTCTTTGACCTCAAAGTCAAATTCTTGAAGTAGGAGTATCCATCGTATCAACCTGGGCTTTGCATCCTTTTTGGCAAACAGGTAACGAAGAGCTGCATGGTCAGTAAAAACCGTTACCTTTGTGCCAATGAGATATGTTCTGAATTTGTCGAATGCAAACACCACTGCTAGCATCTCTTTCTCAGTGGTTGTATAGTTCTGTTGGGCTGCGTTAAGTGTACGACTAGCATAGTAGATAGTCTTGAACATCTTGTCTCGCCTTTGTCCCAATACTGCTCCTACAGCATAGTCGCTCGCATCGCACATGAGTTCAAAGGGCTCCTTCCAGTCAGGCACTATCATGATAGGTGCGGAAGTCAGAGCTGTCTTGATCTTGTTAAACGCCTGCAAACAATCATCGTCAAAAATAAATGTAGACTCTTTCTCTAACAGATTACATAAAGGTCTAGTAATTTTAGAGAAATCTTTAATAAAACGACGATAGAACCCGGCATGTCCCAAGAAACTTCTGATCCCTTTCACATTCTTTGGTGGTGGGAGATTTTCAATTGCCACAACTTTGGCTCTGTCCACTTCCATTCCTCTCGCTGAAATTTTGTGCCCAAGCACAATACCTTCTTGCACCATGAAGTGACATTTCTCCCAATTCAACACTAAATTCTTCTCCTGACATCTCTGCAAAACAAGGGTCAAATTCTGCAAACAGTGATCAAAGGATGAACCAAAGACAGATATATTATCCATGAAAACCTCCATTATCTCCTCAACCATGTCAGAAAATATAGCCATCATACACCTCTGAAACGTAGCAGGTGCATTGCAAAGTCCAAATGGCATTCTCCTAAAGGCAAATGTACCGTAGGGACAAGTGAAGGTAGTCTTCTCTTGATCCTCCGGTGCTATAACAATCTGATTGTAACCTGAATAACCATCTAGAAAGCAATAATAATTATAACCACCTACTCTATCAAGCATTTGGTCAATAAAGGGAAGAGGGAAGTGATCTTTCCTAGTCGCATCATTCAATTTTCTGTAGTCTATACACACTCGCCAACCAGTCACTGGACGAGTTGAAATCAATTCGTTATTCTCATTTTTTACTACAGTTATTCCCCCTTTCTTGGGCACTACTTGTACTGGTGAAACCCATGAACTATCAGATATAGCATAAATAACACCAGCATTTAACAATTTTAATACCTCAGATCTCACAACCTCCTTCATGGCTGGATTAAGCCTCCTCTGATGATCAACATAGGGTGAATAGGACTCCTGCATCAATATTTTATGCATGCAAACAGTGGGGCGAATCCCTTTATATCAGCAATTGTTCATCCCAACGCAGATTTAAATTCTCGCAACACCCTCAACAACTTATCCTTTTCATCACTAGTAAGAGCAGAAGATATAATTACCGGTTGTGATGACCCCTCGTCAAGGAAAGCATAGCACAAGTGACTCGGTAAATCCTTCAATACAGGAGATGCTTTTGGTACCTCTTTACTTGCATCCTCCAGTAACTCTTCAAGTTGGGTATCACTCTTTTCCTTAGGTAGTGTATTGAGAGCAAGTAACTCCTCTTGTACATCCCAATCATCTTCATCCAGTGTAGAAGCTGATTCCAACAAGCATCTCTCCAAAGAATCCTTTGTCATCCTACCTGCACCAACATGAGATACACATGAATCAATTATATCAACTAGCAACCGAGGCACACGCGTTGCGTGTATCATGAATATATGAGCATGATATATTAAATATTCATGATATCATAACACCATGACACAAAAATATTTTGTGTCATGAATATATTATTGAAATGCAAAAATTTAAACTTCAATGTAAAAGAAGTAAACAAATATTCAAAAGATTGTCCAAAAAATATCAGAATATGCATCAAATATTCAAATATGTACAGAAGATCAGTATATATATGCAAGTGTGCCAAATGAAAGTTTGGATTTTTGTTATCGCAACTCTGCTAGATCTTGAAACATTTGAATTTAAAACCTGTAAACCAAAACTAAATTTGTCAGTAAACATTATAATAAAACAATGTCTAAGAAGATATAATATAATGATTTAGTGACTTTGTTGAGAATATGTGAAAGATTATATCATAGTACCTTGAAACTTGTAATAAATACATTATCACCTGCAATATAAAAACGAACAAATTAATTTGATATAAATTTCGATTAATTATTTCACACTCTCAAAAATATGAAATAAAATACAAAATTCAATTAAGAGTTGATACAAAATTCGATTAATAGAGGAAAGTTTCCGACCTGGTTGGAGTGCGATATAAATTCGAGTAATAGTCGATATAAAATTTGATTACCACTTTTAATTGAAGAAAAGAGAATAGTTATTCAATCAACTCACAATCTTCGGCAGTAACTGTTATGCCTGATGAGTCTTTTATGACTTGTGACTATATTCATCAAATTGCAACACACCACAGAGAAGAGCTCTATGACACTGCCATCTATATTTACAATAAGACCATTACATGAAGTAACGACTAAAATGCAACCATCTAAGTCACGACCAACCACGTTTTAGAACATTACAATTCTCTTTTTTTCATAGAACATTACCAGCACTGACGTATAGGCACAATTTGAGAAGAAGATATTCTGTTGAAAAAAAAAACATGAGAGAAAACTGATGATTACAGATAAGATAAGAAACTGGTTTGAATGATGAAAATGTTGTAGGGTGGTGGAAGTGGGATAAGAGGAAGGGTAGTGTGGTGAAGTTGAAACATAGAATACAGAACTAAAATCTCCAGTTGTACGCTCAATTTTCAGAGAATACAAATTGAAAGATGATATGAACATAAGCAAATACAGACATCTCATTTAGAACAAAGAGAGACCCATATCAAACATCAACAATTAATCAAGATATTGGTAGCATCTGAATACAAAAATCAGGACATTCACATTCAATTAACTCTTAGTAGAATATAAAAAATCAGGACATTCACATTCAGAGCTAAGCATTTCAGAAGAAATGTGTCATTCCGTTTTTTGTCTTTAACATTGGATTTTCTCTCAGCCAACACATACCTGTCCCTCATGAGAAATCTATGTCATCATAAAAATGTAAGTAATTAAACAGCAAATTTTGTGAAGATAGTCGTCAATAAAGTGGCTTGCTTTATGATTTTATGTAACTTTCTCTAAGTTCAAATGCTTCTAGCCCGTTAATGAAGTTCTCCTCTTAAAGAAATTTGACAATAGCCACATACTGTCAGTACATTGCAATCTTTATAGCCAAGATAGCAAAATCATGAGATCTCCGTATCTTCAATATCATTTCTATTGATACCAATGAAGAGAGGGGGGAGCAGTACAATATAAAAACGCAAGACTATTGATGGCTTATTAGCAATTTTTAATAAAAGAATATCTTTAGTGTCCTAAGCTGCATTAAGTGGCCAACAATGTCCATCAGACGAAGAAGCACATGCTTTGGCATCTTACCATAAATATCTTCCTGCAACATAAACACAAAAGGTAAATTTCTCCCAAACAAAGCCTAATGGAAGCACAAATTCACTGAATTATAATGTAAACAATTAGGTACAACAACTAATATGAACGAAGAAGACATTTGCAAGCCGTTAAGTACCGTCAATCTAGCAAAAATAACTCTTAGTGGACTAATCTAGCCATTAAGTACCGTCAATTTGTAAGCAGTTGCAATTGTTTCACCTTCTTTGTTTTTCCTCTTTATCCTTTCCATTCCGATCACATTCTCGATCGCCATAAAAACATCATGTGCCTACAGACACATCACCATATCAACCTCCATAAATGTCATTACCTCCTTTATCGTCGGCCTCTTTCAGCATCCCCACCATAGCGCATGCGCCTAACAAAATGTTTATTTTTCTTTCCGGTGGCAGTAAATTACAAAAATTTCAGTAAATGACAATTCATGACTTAATTTAAAGTTTTCTCATCATGAAATCACGCATTATAGTGAACTACACAAAAATTCTATATAACTAATAATTCAATTTAGATCAATTACTCTATTCCAAAAAATGAAGGTGAAGCCTGGACACCTGCAAAAGCACTGGTGGGCTCGAGGCCTACCATCATGAAATATTACTAAAATTTTTATGTAGTCTAATTATGAATGTCATACCCCGCCAAAGTATTAAATAACCTCAGGCTATCTAATTTTGAAAGAAAATTTGACCGCTTAATAATAAAAATTAATTAAGCACATTAAAAACCATTTAAAAAACTCATAGAAACTTGAGAAGAACGCGATAAAGAAAATTGAACATCATTTTCACACCAATAGTACAAAAATAAAATAAAATTAGATAGATGATAACAAACCAAGAAAAAATCAATTCACGACTACATTAACATTGAACATCGAAAACAAAAATGCAAAAGATTCCAATCACAGGATAAGTGTCGGCAAAATTTTTTAAAAAAACACACACATAGAGAATTCACCGAAAATATGCGAAACATAAATATATAAAATCAAATGAATTTGACGGTAAATAGTATGTAAACCTATGACAATATTTAGAAGGCAACTTGTAGATATTTGTGTAGACATGTTTAAGTTTCAATGAGTCAATAAATAAAATAATAGATGAACAAAAAACATGTATAAACCATCCTTACATAGTAAATGAAAACCGAGAACAACTATTGAGATTAAGAGGAAGGAAACTTACCTTCTTTGAAAGAGTGAATCGAATTTTTTGAAGCCAAAGAAAAAAATGAAGAGGAAATAAATTCTTCTGTGAAAGATCTTCATCAACAAATTAACAGGAAAGAAAGATACACAACACAAAAGTGCGTTAATAAAATTAGCTTTCCCACCGCTTCCCCATTTCCTAAGTCCACTGCAAAATAACAATTAAATTGAAATAGATAAAACCAAACAACAAAGAAACAAAATACAAAAGTGCAGTAATAACTAAGTTTTTAGGACATTGGCATTCGAAACCTTTGCAGCTAACGAATTAGTCACACCTTTAGCGGTGTAAACGTGACTTGAGATACTTGATTCATGGACGGGCAATATTTCTCTCGATGAATTCAACATTCTATTAACAATTTCGCATATTTCCCACACAGAATCATTCCGACTCACAATGTGAACGACCGGAATAAATTCTCAGAAACTATAAACAAAATCAACGGGATAGATAACTTAATCTAGAAAGGCATATCTGAACAGCACTATGTTACATATGCCCGTGTAGAAAGTAGTATTTTAAATTCATCTATTATTCCAAAAAGAAATTCAGATTTCTTTAGTTCATATCACAATTTTTAGTGACAGAGGCAACGAATCAGATGGCGGTTATCCTCCTTAGTATAAAACTCATCGAATCCTTGTAATTTTCCTCAATAACTGCTCCGAGGACAACCAAGAAACAACAAAGCACACACAGAGAAGCCATCACAAACAAAATAAAACATTTATGGATGATTCTTAACTGGAATGTTGGCCTTCACGATAAAAATTTCGGTCGACGGTGAGTCCAATTGCGCGTTATGTTCTGTGGCTAAAGGAATTATTTAGATTATTTAGTTTACTTTCTGTTGTTTCCTGCATATTTTTTTTTAACATATTCTACTTTTTAATTATGAAATAAACCAAAAGTAGGTCACTCGTAAAAGAAATAAAAAATCTGAAAAAATGTTTATTTAAAAACACAGGAAAGAACAAAATAATCGACTCACCAGGGCCATGGATTATTTTGGACCAAATCGTCACTCTTTAAATCTGTACAAATCTTTTCAATGATCAAAAAATTTCCCAGATGGTAAAGGTGATCGTGCATACAGAGAGCTAACTATGCAGAGATGAGATAACAATGAAGATCGAGATGGGCCACTCTATTTTTCTGAGGTATATTCGACAGAGAAGAATTGAGAGAGGGAAGCGGAATCTATGAAGGTGAAGCAACAATATCTGAGAGATTTGTGGAACCGCTTTGTTGGAGGTTGGAATGATTTTGAGAGAGAGAAATATATTGGTGAAGAAGAAAGGCAAAAGGGTCAAAAAAATTTTGGTGTCCGCATGAGCAGTTTTTTTGAGGGTATGAGCTTTAATAAAAAAGTAGAGATGCTATTACAAGTACTTACCTCATTTGGTCCCTTGATGGTGTTGTAGATGTTGAACACGACTTCATCTCCACCTGCTCTCAAAGTGAGCTCGCCCTTGTGCACATCAATCAAGGCTTTTCCGGTAGCTAGGAATGGCCTTCCAAAGATAAGTGGCGTCTTCTGATCTTCTTCCATATCTAAGATGACAAAATCATCAGGAAATATGAATTTTTCTACCTTTACCAGTACATCCTCTACTATCCCTCGTGGATAGGTAAGTGATCTGTCCGCCAGCTGCAAAGTGATAGTGCTAGGTTTCACCTCGCCAAGCTCCAAAGTCCTGTAAATAGAAAAAGGCATTAAATTTATACTAGCACCTAAATCACATAAAGCTCTATTTACTCTAGAACCACCAATAACACAAGGAATAGTAAAACTCCCTGGATCTTTGAGTTTCTGGGGTAGTTTCCTTTGGAGTATTGCACTGCACTCTTCAGTCAGCTTTACGGTCTCAAATTCTTGAAGTTTTCTCTTCTTGGACATCAAATCCTTGATGAACTTAGCATAATGGGCATTTGCTCCAATGCATCGGCAAATGGGATGTTGATGTGTATTTTCTTGAAAATTTCCAGAAATTTCGCAAACTGATCATCTAACCCCTTCTTCTTGAACCTCTGTAGGATATGGAAGATTTACCTTCGGTAAAGGCTGCTGTTTAAGTACTTTCTCAGGCTCCTCTTCTCTAACACTTGCACTCTTCTCCTCATCTTCCTCAACTGTGATCTCTACACTTTCTTCAGTAGGCTCTGGGATCCCAATTTCTTTGCCACTCCTCAGTGTGACAGCTTTGCACTGTTCTCTAGGATTCACCTCGGTATTACTGGGAAACTGTCCTCGATTCTGATCCTTTAAAGCATTGGCTAGTTGCCCAATCTGTGTTTCCAAGGATTTCATCGTGGCACCCATATTACCCATGTGTGTCTCCATGTTATCAAGACGAGACTCAGTTCTCGCCATTCTCTTCCCAGACTCAGTCACAAATGTGCCAACTAGATCTTCAAAAGATGGCTTTCCTTCCCCTTTCTGTGTATTGAACCCCGGTGGAGGATTCAACACGTTCTTGTTGTTCGCATAAGAGAAATTCTCGTGATTCCTCAAACTTGGATGATAAGTATTAGGGGGAGGATTACCTCTATAGCCTCCAAAGCCACGGTTGTTGATGTACTGAGCTTCCTCCATAACTGGCTCTTCCTCAGCAGTCACCAATGCTACCTCAGACGTAGATTGGCCTGGCTTGTTCATCGCTGCAATCTGTGCGGTCAATGCCGAAACCTGTGTAGTAAGTGATGTGATCGGGTCTACAGCATACACTCCAGCAGGTTTCTTTGATCCAGATCTTTCACTCGGCCACTGATAACTGTTGATGGTCATCTATTCAAGCAATTCATAGGCCTCATCAGGTGTTTTAGAAAAAACAGTACCTCCAGCAGCAGCATCCACATTCCCTCTAGTCGGCCCATCCAAACCATTGTAAAATAGCTCGATTTGTACCCAATCTACATATCCATGATTCGGACACTTCCTCAGTAACTCTTTGTATCGCTCCCACGCCTCATATAATACCTCAAATTCTCTCTGCCTGAAGTTGGTGATATCTATTTTCAGCTGAGCAGATTTAGCAGGAGGAAAATATTTTGACAAGAACTTCGTAACCAAATCCGCCCAAGTAGTAACACTTCCCAGCGGTAGAAATTGGAGCCAACTCCTTGCGTGATCCCTAAGAGAAAACGCAAACAGGCGCAATCGAATAAGTTCGTCAGAACACCATTCATTTTTACCGTATCCGTGATCTCCAGAAAAGTTCTGAGGTGAAGATGGGGATCTGCGGTGGCTGCTCCTCCAAATTGGTTCTGTTGAACCATGTTGATGAGTGCGGGCTTTAGCTCGAAATTATTAGCAGCAATAGTTCCACGAGCTATTCCAGAGTAGTGGGCGTTGATGATAGGGCGGAAATGTTCTCGGATTGGCACCTCTCTAGGGAGCTCATTCTGGTTGTCTCTGTTTTCAGACATTGCTTTAATTTCGTCTCTCCTTGCTTTCCTTAATCTCCTGGCAGTTCTTTCGATCTCCGGATAAAAAATTAACAAGTCGGGATTTTGATAATTTCGCATGCACTGCAAAACAAAAAGACTATAGATTAACAAAATAAAGAAAACAAAATAAAATGAAGTCTAAATTAAAATCAATACTACTTAGTAATGATATCAATATGCAATTAAATAGTTTACTCCCCCGCAACGGCGCCAAAAACTTGTTGCGTGTTTTCACTACCGCAAGTATACGGTGTCAAGTTTTAGTACTGTATGAGTACAGATATCGATCCCACGAGGAGTAATTATTCAAAGTTGTATATTAATTACCATAATTAATATAGCTCAACTTTATTTAGACAAATCGAATGGTTGGTTTGTAATAAATTCAAATAAAATAGCAATTACTGTAATTCTAGCACGCAGTATAGAATTCACTGAAGAAATAAATCTAGAGATATGATTTCGTCTGGCTTCCCCTATGCTAAATCGGCATTAACTAACATGTTATTAAATTGCATCGCATTTATAACCAAGAACTCGCAATGTTTCTACTCCCTCTGTCGAGTGATAAATAGAACTGTATTACCTATTACCGATTTTAATATGTCTATTCAAAATCAAGCAACACGTAATAAATGCAACCAAGGTCCTCTTATGGATTCGTCAGAGTTATACGTCTTTTGCACGTTATAAATATCTAACGATGTGATTTCTCCTGTCATAATTTCAATCCCCTCTTTCGAGTGTTAGATTTTAATTATTCAATCAATCGAATTATGGCCAGTAATCCAAAAGCATTAATCACAAGAAATCACAAATAAACACGACGAATTAATTAGATGAAAAGTTAAAAAGTCAATAACATAGGTTCAACAAAGACTACATCAATCTCTATAACATAGAATTAGTTCATGCTCGTAATTAAATCAATACAAAACCTGTTTGTAATCATTAAAAACCTAAAAGTAAGAAACCGAATTAAGAACGTGTTGGCGAGAGATGGAAGTGCGTCTCCGTGTCCGGATTCAGCGTCTTCTATCTCCGTTCTTCGCGTCCCGTGCTCCGTGCGCTCTTACTTTTTCTCCTTTCTCTCGAGTGATATGACGGCTGTGCAATAATATTTCGGAACCCCTTTTAAGATCCACGCCGAACCCTTTTTATTTCTGAATCTCGCGTCGCGCGCATATGCGCGGGTGCTTCGGGTGCTGATCTTCTTCTTGCGCGCATATACGCGCCATAAGCGGCTCATATGCGCGTCGCTCTCGGGTTGTCATCTGTTCTTTCTCGCGCACATGCGCGCCTTGAGTGGCGCATATGCGCTGAACTCTCTGTATGGGTCGCGCATATGCGCGGATTTTGGGGCGCAGATGCGCCGTTCTCTCTGCCAGTTGTGTGCATGTGCGCGGGAATATGTCGCGCATGTGCGCGGATCTTTCAGCATTCCACCCTTCGGAGTATTGCTCACACTTCTTCTCCTAGGCGCCATTTTAGCTCGTTTTCACGCACATGTTGTATCCGCACCTAGATTCCTGCAATCACACCAGAAATAACAAAAAACGCGTAATTCCGCCCGAAAAGACTAACAATCTATATGAAATATAGGACTAATATAAGTGCATAAAATGCACTTATCACTTACCAAGAAACATTATACACAACATCACAGATGCTAGTCTCGAGCGACCTTTATCTATGTTTTAGGAGGTTGAATCGACTAGGAATGAATTTATATTATATTATGTTTACAAATGAGTTTCAATATCGAATTACGATTCATTTTCATTAAAGCATAATTCAGGACTTTATCTATGTTGATTGCATGGGTATACAGATAAAGTAAAACAAGACCATAAAAAGTTAAATTATATTAAAATAAATATTGTTTATCACACTTAAGTCAATAAATTCCTTAGCCAGTCATTGGCTTGCAGGATATCTACTCTAACAGTCCACTATCACACGTCAGCACTCCAATAAAAAATAATTATAATTGATAAAGTGCAAATAGTGGACGAAAACCGTAAATTAACTTATAACAAGATAAAAAAAAACGTACAAGTCACAAAACAAACAAAATGTAATTCTCCCGGAAAATTTGTCAACGTCACTCTTAGATATTTTTAATATGTACCTATTAAATAATTGCGATACAAATGTACGTATATGCTACAAGGATAATTTTCTTCAAAATATCACGTGGACGTTCAATAATAAATCTTTATAATGTTGACAAATTCAGTAAATCTTTACATCATAATATTTACGATGTATAAAATAAAATACACTTCACATCTCATATATTATGTGATTTTATTGATAATGACTCGAAATGAGAGTTTCACACACTATCTGAAGTAACTATCTCTCAAGCAAATATTCAAGAGTATATTTTAGCACCATGTTCTCGACAAGATCTTATGAACTTCCTTTTTTCAATTTATTTTTTGGAAAAAAATATCATATGAACCATATTAAGTCAAGGGTGGAGCAGATCTAGACGTTCAGATTGTGCTTAAGAAGATCAAGTTGTCCGGGCTAAGAAGTTAAGTTGTAGAAGTATCTGAACTCAAGCTAATTCATCACTCAAAATTGACCGACATTCTAAGTGTAAAAACCGTCGAAAATAAAGTTTTACTATCACCGGTCAAAAAGAGTTACATCTAAAAGGATAATAGAGTCAAGCCGTTCAAGCAGTTGCCTCATTTGAAAAGATTAGATCGTATCCTACAAACCCTCGAATGACATAAAGCACTAATTCGGACATGATGTGTCAGCTTTATAGAAAGCAAATAACTTGAAGTCACAAAAACACAGGTAGCATTAATGAGTATTTTATGTTATGAAAATGACAATGTTATACTGTTGAGAAACAGTAAAGATGACCATTGAAAAGCAAAATCTGACTGTTTGAGCTTTTCAACTATAATAAATACTAGCAACCGAGGCACACGCGTTGCGTGTATCATGAATATATGAACATGATATATTAAATATTCATGATATCATAACACCATGACACAAAAATATTTTGTGTCATGAATATATTATTGAAATGCAAAAATTTAAACTTCAATGTAAAAGAAGTAAACAAATATTCAAAAGATTGTCCAAAAAATATCATAATATGCATCAAATATTCAAATATGTACAGAAGATCAGTATATATATGCAATTGTGCCAAATGAAAGTTTGGATTTTTGTTATCGCAACTCTGCTAGATCTTGAAACATTTGAATTTAAAACCTGTAAACCAAAACTAAATTTGTCAGTAAACATTATAATAAAACAATGTCTAAGAAGATATAATATAATGATTTAGTGACTTTGTTGAGAATATGTGAAAGATTATATCATAGTACCTTGAAACTTGTAATAAATACATTATCACCTGCAATATAAAAACGAACAAATTAATTTGATATAAAATTAATTATTTCACACTCTCAAAAATATGAAATAAAATACAAAATTCAATTAAGAGTTGATACAAAATTCGATTAATAGAGGAAAGTTTCCGACCTGGTTGGAGTGCGATATAAATTCGAGTAATAGTCGATATAAAATTTGATTACCACTTTTAATTGAAGAAAAGAGAATAGTTATTCAATCAACTCACAATCTTCGGCAGTAACTGTTATGCCTGATGAGTCTTTTATGACTTGTGACTATATTCATCAAAATTGCAACACACCACAGAGAAGAGCTCTATGACACTGCCATCTATATTTACAATAAGACCATTACATGAAGTAACGACTAAAATGCAACCATCTAAGTCACGACCAACCACGTTTTAGAACATTACAATTCTCTTTTTTTCATAGAACATTACCAGCACTGACGTATAGGCACAATTTGAGAAGAAGATATTCTGTTGAAAAAAAAAACATGAGAGAAAACTGATGATTACAGATAAGATAAGAAACTGGTTTGAATGATGAAAATGTTGTAGGGTGGTGGAAGTGTGATAAGAGGAAGGGTGGTAGTGTGGTGAAGTTGAAACATAGAATACAGAACTAAAATCTCCAATTGTACGCTCAATTTTCAGAGAATACAAATTGAAAGATGATATGAACATAAGCAAATACAGACATCTCATTTAGAACAAAGAGAGACCCATATCAAACATCAACAATTAATCAAGATATTGGTAGCATCTGAATACAAAAATCAGGACATTCACATTCAATTAACTCTTAGTAGAATATAAAAAATCAGGACATTCACATTCAGAGCTAAGCATTTCAGAAGAAATGTGTCATTCCGTTTTTTGTCTTTAACATTGGATTTTCTCACAGCCAACACATACCTGTCCCTCATGAGAAATCTATGTCATCATAAAAATGTAAGTAATTAAACAGCAAATTTTGTGAAGATAGTCGTCAATAAAGTGGCTTGCTTTATGATTTTATGTAACTTTCTCTAAGTTCAAATGCTTCTAGCCCGTTAATGAAGTTCTCCTCTTAAAGAAATTTGACAATAGCCACATACTGTCAGTACATTGCAATCTTTATAGCCAAGATAGCAAAATCATGAGATCTTCGTATCTTCAATATCATTGCTATTGATACCAATGAAGAGAGGGGGGAGCAGTACAATATAAAAACGCAAGACTATTGATGGCTTATTAGCAATTTTTACTAAAAGAATATCTTTAGCGTCCTAAGCTGCATTAAGTGGCCAACAATGTCCATCAGACGAAGAAGCACGTGCTTTGGCATCTTACCATAAATATCTTCCTGCAACATAAACACAAAAGGTAAATTTCTCCCAAACAAAGCCTAATGGAAGCACAAATTCACTGAATTATAATGTAAACAATTAGGTACAACAACTAATATGAACGAAGAAGACATTTGAAAGCCGTTAAGTACCGTCAATCTAGCAAAAATAACTCTTAGTGGACTAATCTAGCCATTAAGTACCGTCAATTTGTAAGCAGTTGCAATTGTTTCACCTTCTTTGTTTTTCCTCTTTATCCTTTCCATTCCGATCACATTCTCGATCGCCATAAAAACATCATGTGCCTACAGACACATCACCATATCAACCTCCATAAATGTCATTACCTCCTTTATCGTCGGCCTCTTTCAGCATCCCCACCATAGCGCATGCTCCTAACAAAATGTTTATTTTTCTTTCCGGTGGCAGTAAATTACAAAAATTTCAGTAAATGACAATTCATGACTTAATTTAAAGTTTTCTCATCAATGAAATCACGCATTATAGTGAACTACACAAAAATTCTATATAACTAATAATTCAATTTAGATCAATTACTCTATTCCAAAAAATGAAGGTGAAGCCTGGACACCTGCAAAAGCACTGGTGGGCTCGAGGCCTACCATCATGAAATATTACTAAAATTTTATGTAGTCTAATTATGAATGTCATACCCCGCCAAAGCATTAAATAACCTCAAGCTATCTAATTTTGAAAGAAAATTTGACCGCTTAATAATAAAAATTAATTAAGCACATTAAAAACCATTTAAAAAACTCAGAAACTTGAGAAGAACGCGATAAAGAAAATTGAATATCATTTTCACACCAATAGTACAAAAATAAAATAAAATTAGATAGATGATAACAAACCAAGAAAAAATCAATTCACGACTACATTAACATTGAACATCGAAAACAAAAATGCAAAAGATTCCAATCACAGGATAAGCGTCGACAAAATTTTTTAAAAAAACACACACACAGGGAATTCACCGAAAATATGCGAAACATAAATATATAAAATCAAATGAATTTGACGGTAAATAGTATGTAAACCTATGACAATATTTAGAAGGCAACTTGTAGATATTTGTGTAGACATGTTTAAGTTTCAATGAGTCAATAAATAAAATAATAGATGAATGAAAAACATGTATAAACCATCCTTACATAGTAAATGAAAACCGAGAACAACTATTGAGATTAAGAGGAAGGAAACTTACCTTCTTTGAAAGAGTGAATCGAATTTTTTGAAGCCAAAGAAAAAAATGAAGAGGAAATAAATTCTTCTGTGAAAGATCTTCATCAACAAATTAACAGGAAAGAAAGATACACAACACAAAAGTGCGTTAATAAAATTAGCTTTCTCACCGCTTCCCCATTTCCTAAGTCCACTGCAAAATAACAATTAAATTGAAATAGATAAAACCAAACAACAAAGAAACACAATACAAAAGTTCAGTAATAACTAAGTTTTTAGGACATTGGCATTCGAAACCTTTGCAGCTAACGAATTAGTCACACCTTTAGCGGTGTAAACGTGACTTGAGATACTTGATTCATGGACGGGCAATATTTCTCTCGATGAATTCAACATTCTATTAACAATTTCGCATATTTCCCACACAGAATCATTCCGACTCACAATGTGAACGACTGGAATAAATTCTCAGAAACTATAAACAAAATCAACGGGATAGATAACTTAATCTAGAAAGGCATATCTGAACAGCACTCTGTTACATATGCCCGTGTAGAAAGTAGTATTTTAAATTCATCTATTATTCCAAAAAGAAATTCAGATTTCTTTAGTTCATATCACAATTTTTAGTGGCAGAGGCAACGAATCAGATGGCGGTTATCCTCCTTAGTATAAAACTCATCGAATCCTTGTAATTTTCCTCAATAACTGCTCCGAGGACAACCAAGAAACAACAAAGCACACACAGAGAAGCCATCACAAACAAAATAAAACATTTATGGATGATTCTTAACTGGAATGTTGGCCTTCACGATGAAAATTTCGGTCGACGGTGGGTCCAATTGCGCGTTATGTTCTGTGGCTAAAGGAATTATTTAGATTATTTAGTTCACTTTCTGTTGTTTCCTGCATATTTTTTTTTTAACATATTCTACTTTTTAATTATGAAATAAACCAAAAGTAGGTCACTCGTAAAAGAAATAAAAAATCTGAAAAAATGTTTATTAAAAAACACAGGAAAGAACAAAATAATCGACTCACCAGGGCCATGGATTATTTTGGACCAAATCGTCACTCTTTAAATCTGTACAAATCTTTTCAATGATCAAAAAATTTCCCAGATGGTAAAGGTGATCGTGCATACAGAGAGCTAACTATGCAGAGATGAGATAACAATGAAGATCGAGATGGGCCACTCTATTTTTCTGAGGTATATTCGACAGAGAAGAATTGAGAGAGGGAAGCGGAATCTATGAAGGTGAAGCAACAATATCTGAGAGATTTGTGGAACCGCTTTGTTGGAGGTTGGAATGATTTTGAGAGAGAGAAATATATTGGTGAAGAAGAAGGGCAAAAGGGTCAAAAAAATTTTGGTGTCCGCATGAGCAGTTTTTATGAGGGTATGAGCTTTAATAAAAAAGTAGAGATGTAGATTTAAAACATGAATAACTTTCTCGACCAACTGCAATTATTTTTAAGCCTTCATATTTGAAAGATATCGAGTACACTTGATCTTTCGATTTCTAACGGCGATTCAAACACACACTTATCAGAATCATATGATCATCAAAGATCAACGATATATAGGCTCCCCGGAAATGAGAATTTAATTCTTCAAGTTTAATTCGTTTTTGACTCATTATCGCACAATATTTATGTATATATCAAATATATATTGTAGGTTCAAGTATTGAAACGTGTTCGAGGTATACTCTTCGACTGAGAATTATTATCGATTGAGTAAATGTATCATACGTTAATTTTTTGAGTTTTGAGATTGTGTTGGAGCGATAATTAGTTAAATATGTCGTCCAGTTTAAATAATTGGAAATTTAAACGAATTGTACTCGGATATTTCAACAATTTTAATCGAATATTAGATTTAATATATGAATTTGTGAATTGTTGGAAATAATATGCTAGTTGATGAATTTTTGGGATTAATGGATGAAGTTTTGATAATTAATTGTTAAATTGGATTTTCAGTAAAATAAATTAAACTTTAGTAATTTCGAGAATAAGTTGGATTATTTGAGATTTATTGGTGAATTGTGACATTATTCGGCTTGTTATCTTATTTGTTAGGCTGAGGAGAACAAAGTTGAGCTTGTTTGTTGTTCAAAGACGGGATAAATATATTACTATTCTATATCATACAATAGTAAAGCTTAATTTACTTTTTAAGCTTATTTATTGAAATGACCTCGATTTTTTTTAAATCATAAATTCGAATATACCAATTAAAATAACTTAACATTTTCATAAATTATAATAATTTAACATTTAAACCTCAAGTGTATCAAAATATCCATAAATCATCGATTAACCAAAAATCATACGCCGTCCTTTGAAAAGATCAACTAACATAAAATTAAAGCATAAAAATATATCTAATAAAATCATTAACTTATATCTTTTAAATCTTATATCTAACAATCTAGCGCGGAAACATAAAGTTCCATCAGAAGTGAGTGCTGCATTCGTTACACTCAATCGTCAGCGCCTCCCATAAAATCATCAAATCCTGCATCATACAAACCTAGAGAGTTTAATGACTCAGCATGTTCTAAACATGAGTAGCAAATAATACATATACAATCACATGTATTTAAAATCATACTTTTATTTAAAATAGCTTTGAAGAATAATAAACCATTTAAAATCATTTAAAAATCATTTAAGCCTAAATAAATCATTTAAAATAGCTTTATGCATACATAAATCTTTTAAAATAGCTTATGAGCATATGTAAATCATATATCATAAAATCATTTTAATCTTAAAATTTTCAATCATTTTCATTTTGGGTGAAGTTTGATCCACAAAAGTGACTAGCTTTTATCCTTTGGTCAACTGATCAGTATTCAGCTCCACATGGTCCATGGGGATGGTCACTAGGCTCCATCGTGGAAATACGATCGCCAGAGCTCCCTTGGAGGCTTTCTCACATAGACGGGTTACCTCTGGGGCCTTCTCCCGTAAATGGGCTCTTTCTGAGACCTTTTTCCCTCACGGAATCCCCACACAATCATATATCATTTGTCAATGTCGATTCACATCCCTCAAAACAATTTTCATTTTCTTTTAAAAGCATAGAATATCGTAAATTTCCAAAAATAACATTTTAAACAATATAAATTGCTAGATAATAAAATATTATATTTTCATAAAAATCATCATTTTAAATCATAAAATATCATTTAACATGTGTTATGATCCTTCGGGACGCTGCCAAGCTTTTACGTATTTTTCAAGTGTAAAATTACACGTAGAAATTCTCGGTTTTACCTTTTTCATAATTTTAATAACATGGGTTTATTCTAAATAATTATTTAAGCTTAAATATAATTTTTCATAATTTTATTCGCCTTAATTCGAGTCTTTTCAATTAATTCTTTAATTAACTATTCGAGAGGTGATTAAATTCTGGATCAATTCAAAAGTCATTATTTTGATCCCAAATTTTAAACATAACATTTTAATTACCTAATCTACCCTTGTGAGCCATGAACCACGCCAGTGGACCCATGGTTCAAATTTTAGTTCATTAAATCTCATTTTTGACCCTCACTCGAACACACCGAACAATCTCCTAATTTACTCGATCCATGGTCGAGCCACCTCAAGCCAAACATGAGCCAACCTACCTAGGCACCCTACTGACCAGCCCTGATCCAAAGAACCAGACCTTAGATCGCTCAAACACTCCTGGAACAAGACCCATAGCTGCGCACCTTGAATCTATCCACGCTGAAAAACTCCTAGCCAAGCTAGGACACTTCCAGTCGAACCACCACTGAGCCGAGCCGACCTGAATCTAACCGACATTGGACCATGCCCAAACCCAATCAAGCCCAGCCCAGCACCCTAATGCTCTCAACGGTGCTATGAGTTCCTACTTCAGCCAGGACTCCTAGCTCGAGCCACCCTCAAGTCCCAACCATCCCGACCTACTCTGGAACACCCTGAGCCACATCATAGACAACCTAGCCCAGCCCTTAAACCCTCTCTGCACCAGCTCCTCGGATGAACCAAACTCGCGGGAAAAGTAGTCCTACCCCTTGTGGACTCTTCACCAGCTGATACCCACGAGTCCTAGCCTTGCTAGGACTCTATCAGGCCCTCACCCATGACCCCCTCGAGCCCCAGCCAGCCCTGGCCGAGCCCACTTGCACCCATGCATAATAACAGACCCATGAACCATATGCAAACCACAACAAAAACCCTCGGTTCCCTTCTTCACTCTTCATACCTACGTTCCAGCTGGTTTCATAGTCGATTTTATTCATATTTCATTCATATTTCATCCAAATTTTGCAGCCCATCTCTTGGAATCATAACTTTTTTTTCAAAACGAGCGTAAAATCATAGTATTTTTGAAAATAAACATTCTACAGTAAAAATATTCAAACACCTATTTTTTCATGAATAAAAAATTAAATCATGCATATTATGATTTGTATGATGTTTTAAAAAGTTTAGAGAACGTGTCTTTGAGTTTATTAATGCTCGAATAGACGATCGTCGGCGAGGGTGCGACGTGCGGATGACCGGACGACGAAAGCTCCTAGCTTTTCTTCCCAACATTATTCCCGAGAAAAATTGAGCTCGACTCGTAAAATAATTCGAACTCCAATATTTTTAGAAAAATTAAATCATTTTTAATCATATTTGGAAGCCTTGAAATTTTTTAATGAAAAATAAATATTCATATATTGGTCGTCCCCGGTCTCCTTTCCTCTGCTTATTATCGAATATTTGGGTACTTCAATTTCACAAAATCATGTCATTTAATCATTTAGTCATGCAATCTTACTTTTAGTTATTTGATAAATATCATTCAAGCATTTAAAATCAATTAAATAAAATAATTAAGCAATTAAAATAAGTTTGCATGCATGTGGTTTACGTGGGTTTGGTTTTTCGGACATTTTAATTCTTCCCCCCTTAAAAGAATTTCATCATCGAAATTTTCTCTGTCTTGATAATTGCAAAGCTTAGATTCCCTCATCCACATTAAATTAACCTCTAACTTAAATCTTATTATTCAATTTGGTCCTCACAATATTGAAAATCATATTTCTATCCCAAAAATTTCAATATCGTCTCCAAAATCCGATTTAGGTAGAGCATGCAACATATTCTCCTCTATCTTCTTCATTATCTCAATCTGTTCCCTTAACCCATTTCAACATTTCATGCAATAAAAGCATTGAAAAATATGTTAAACGACAAGGTTACCTAGAAATCAGTGTAATGTCGGCTCTGTCTCAGCCTCCTCAGCTTGCATCACATAGACCCTTCCAGCAGTGGGTTGCTTGAGCTTTGGGCAATCCACAGCCTTGTGTCCCACTTCTCCGCACTTAAATCACTTGTAGGTGCCCCACATGCACTTGCCATTGTGTGTATGATTGCACTCCTTGCACTGTGGTTTCTCATCAGCCTTCGGAATATTCCCTCTAGGTGGTTGCCCTTGTGGTTTTGGTGGTTCTGGTTGCCTAGGTGGTCTCACATAAGGCTTCTTATTATTTTGACTAGCTTGCTGAGCACGGTTCCTCTTTCGCTCCATCTCCCAATCAATGTCTTTGAGTGACTGCTCGGCTCTAAAAGCTTTGGCAACGACATTACTATAATCAGTAGGATCGCCGAGCATCACATCACGACAGATAGTCGGCCTCAAACCATCTAGGAAGTGTCATAGTTTTTCAGCAACATCATTGGCAATCAAGGGCACAAAGTAATAGCCCCTATCAAACTTCGGCACAAACTCGACAACAGACCAATCCCCCTGACGGAGACTCATAAACTCTCTCTTCAGCCTAGAACGGACATCAGATGTGAAGTACTTGTCATAGAACACCCTCTTGAACTCCTCCCATGTCAATGTCGCTATGTTCACTCCTCGCTCCACTCCCTCCCACCATAAGGAAGAGTCGCCCTTCAGCAAATAGATAGTGCAACGAACTCGATCATCGTCCATCATATCCATATAACGAAAGATAACCTCCAAAGATCGAATACATCCCTCAACAACGAATGGATCAGTAGTGCCATGAAAATCCTCTGGTTTCATCTTCCTAAAACGCTCATAAGCAGTCTCTGGTCTAACCATCGCACCATTTTCTATGTGTTTCTCCAAAAAACGGGCCACACTGGCTAGTACACGGGCACTAGCATCTTGATTAGGTGGAGGCTATGGAATCTCCTCCTCATGTCTATCCTCATCATTCCTACACAAAATCTTTCTAGGAGGCATCTCTGTATACGTCATTCAAACCACGTAACCAACATGCATTTAACATTTTACATGCAACATGCGATATGCAACTAACATTTATATCATGTACCATGAAAGCATTTTAAAATAATTTTAGCATATGTAAAATATAATTAGTAAAAACTCACATACTTGAGGCGTGACTTCGAGCTTCTCGGAGTGACAATACACAACCCTTTAAAGAACATTGGCTTTGATACCAACTGAAACGACATCGTTTTTTTTTTAAATCACAAACTCGAAAATACTAATTAAAATAACTTAACATTTTCATAAATCATAATAATTTAACATTTAAACCTCAAGTGTATCAAAATATCCCTAAATCATTGATTAACCAAAAATCCTATGTCGACCTTTAAAAAAATCAACTAACATAAAATTAAAGCATAAAAATATCTCTAATAAAATCATTAACATAAATCTTTTAAATCTTATATCTAACAATCTAGTGCGGAAACATAAAGGTCCCTCGGGAGTGTACTGCTGCATTCGATCCACTCAATCGTCAGCGCATCCCACAAAATCAACAAATCTTGCATCATACAAATCGAGTGAGTCTAATGAATCAACACGTTCTAAACATGAGTAACAAATAATACATATACAATCACATGCATTTAATAATCATACTTTTATTTAAAATAGCTTTTGAACAATAATAAACCATTTAAAATCATTAAAAAAATCTTATACCTAAAAATCTAGTGCGGAAACATAAAGGTCCCTCGGGAGTGTACTGCTACACTCGATCCACTCAGTCGTCAGCGCCTCCCATAAAATCATCAAATCCTGCATCATACAAACCTAGTGAGTCTAATGACTCAATACGTTCTAAACATGAGTAGCAAATAATACATATACAATCACATGCATTTAAAAATCATACTTTTATTTAAAATACCTTTTGAATAATAATAAACCATTTAAAATCATTTAAAAATCATTTAAACCTAAATAAATCATTTAAAATAGCTTTAATCATATATAAACCTTTTAAAATAGCTTTTGAGCATAAGTAAATCATATATCATAAAATCATTTTAATAAAAAACTTTCAATCATTTATCATTTTTGATGAAGTTTGATCTTCGAAAATGATGAGCTTTTATCCTTTGGTCGACTGATAAGTTTTCAGCTCCACATGGTCCACGGGGGTGGGCACAAGGCTCCACCGTAGAAATACAATCGTCGGGGCTCCTCGGGAGCTTTCTCCCATAGACGGGCTCCCTCTAGGCCTTTTTCCATAAATAGGCTCGTTTTAGGGCCTTCTCCCGTAAATGGGCTCTCTTTGAAGTCTTTTCCCTTCACGACATTCCCACAAAATCATATATCATTTGTCACAGTGAATTCATATAACGCCCGAAAAACAGAACATACTAACCATATGCATGCATGAAAATGTATATTTAAATGAGTGATCTAGAAACAGGTTTAAGTATTTGCCTGATTTAATGATTATTTAATCGAATGTTAGGAATGTGAATTTTCTGTAGTCGAATAGCGATGTACAACAAAGGCAAGAGAACCAGGGACGATTTTGATAAAGTTTCTACTTTTAGAAAGTTATAAATAGAAAATCTATATTTAATAAGTTCAAATTAGGAAAGTGGTAACCTATTTATAGTAAAGGACGAATTTAATCTCTAACAAACTTTTATGAAGAAAATGAGTAGTTTCGGGCTTGCGATATTAGAAACAAGTAGAACCAAATATTCTAAATAATGCTGGGACTTTTAGTACAATTAAATATGCATTTAATTAATTCTTTAATTGAGCTTAGATTAGTAAATATTTAATTAAATAATTAGGGCTCATTAAGTAAACTAATGCCCAATTAGCAATCTAACAACTTAATTAAATTAAATCTGGGATTTTTTTTGGTTTAATAAGAGCGGTCGAAGTAAGATCCTTGCGTTGACCTTTTTTCACTCTTTTCTAGAGAAAAAAAGAGGGCCAACGGCCGACAAGAAAGAAAGCGGCATAGTGGAGAGCAATTTGAAGAAATGACCTTCCACATAGCTTCCAATTTCAATTGATTCTTATTATACCTACACCCACCCACAATACACGTCTCTCACACCACCAGCACACCAAAAAACAATCTAGAGTCCTAGGGGTGGCCAAAACCTAGAGGAAGCAAGGGAAGGATGAAAGTTTAGTGTCCCGTTCGTCTCTCATCATGTCGTCGATCGTATATCGTAAGAATAAAGGAACAAGACAAGTTTTCAAACCTTTTTTTCAAGCACCATTCAATCCATTTTATTGCATGTATGCTGATGTGTGTGAAAAATTTATAAAATTGATTGTTTTTAATCTCATGCAGGTGCATCTCATGTTTTCATAAAACAATTTTGAATTTTATTAAATTCTTGAGGAAGGATGCAAACCGAGGGTTCCAAGGGCTAGTTTAGATGTTTAGGAAGATAACTGAAGGGACAAAAGATGAACCAATGAGCCACAATGGGTTGTGCACACCTGCACGTCAATCCCATGAAGGCCGAGAGGGTAGGGGTGCGGCTTTGGGATCCCTACTGCTAAGGGGGCAGCATGGGGCCCTAGCCACGGTTTGGAGGTTTGGGTTAGGGTCCTAGGAAGGGAAAGGATAGGTCCGGTCAGGGCTTGGATGAGTTGGTTGAGTGCTGGAACTGAAACTCCACAAACATGCGTTGGTTGGGCTGTTTTGAGGTCTGTGGTTCCTAGGGATAAAAGGGCAGTAAAATTACCGTTTTTCCCATAAACGTAGAAATTCTTGATTTTATCTTTTTCATAATTTTAATAACATGTGTTTATTCCAAATAATTATTTAAGCTTAAATATAAATTTTCATAATTTTATTCGGCTTAATTTGAGCCTTTTCAATAATTCTTTAATTAACTATTCGAGAGGTGATTAAATTCCAGATCAATTCAAAACTCATTATTTTGATCCCAAATTTTAAACATAACCTTTTAATTACCTAATATACCCTTGTGATCCATGAACTACACCCGTGAACCCATGGTTCCAATTTTAGGTCATTAAATCTCGGTTTTGGCCCTCACTCGAACACACCGAGCCATCTCCTAATTTACTCAAGCCATGATCGAGCCAAACCCGAGCAAAAAACCCACCTAGGCACCCTACTAACCAGCCTTGACCCAAAGAACCAGACCCTAGCTTGTTCAAACACTCCTGGAAACAGACCCGTAGCTGCACACCTTGAAGCTATCCACGCTCAGAAACTCCTAGCCAACCTAGGACACTTTCAGTCGAGCCACCACCGAGCCCAACTGACTCTAACCAATCCTAAACCACACCCAAACCCAACCAAGCCCAGCCCAGACCCCATACCCCTGCATCGAACCACTTGAAGCCAGAATAACATCCTGGGTGCTAATGCTCTCCATGGTGCTATGAGTTCCTACTTCGGCCAGGACTCTTAGCTCGAGCCACCCTCGAGTCCCAACCTTCCTAACCTACTCTGGAACACCCTGAGCCACCTCATAGATGACCTAGCCCAGCCCTTAAACCCTCGCTGCACTTGCTCCTCGGCTGAACCAAACTCACGCATGGGAAGAGTCCTACCCCCTTGTGGACTCTTAACCAGCTGATACCCACGAGTCCTAGCAATCTATCAGGCGTTCATCCATGACCCCCTCGAGCCCCAGCCAGCCTGGCTGAGCCCACCTGCACCCATGCATAGTAACCGACCCATGAACCATATGCAAACCACAATAAAAACCCTCGGTTCCATTCTTCACTTGTCACACCTACGGTTCTAGCTTGTTTCATAATCAATTTTATTCATATTTCATCATACTTTGGCATCCCATCCCTTGGAATCATAACGTTTTTCACAACGAGCGTAAAATCATCGTATTTTTGAAAATAAATAATCTACCGTAAAAATATTCAAACACCTATTTTTTTCATGCATAAACAATTAAATCATGCATATTATGATTTTTATGATGTTTTAAAATGTTTAGAGAACGTGCCTTTGCGTTTATAACGCTCTAATAGACGATCGTTGGCGAGGGTACGACGTTTGGACGATCGGATGATGAAGGCTCCTAGATTTTCTTCCCAACCTTATTTTCAAAAATTTGGTGTGTGTGTGTGTGTGTGTGTGTGTGTGGGAGTGAATTTTCAGCTGATTCAAGTGATTTGTGAGGTTTTGAAAGCCTAAGAGTCCTATTTATAATTTTAATCAACATGCTAATGGGATTTGGTTTTGGGTTTGCATGCTTAAGGACAATTGAACCTACTTTAAATAACTAAATTGGACCCAATAACACTTATTTAATTAAATAATAAAATTTTATAAAAATTACTGTTCAAAAATAACCCTTTGAAATTTTAAAATTCCCTTATTTGCTCAAAACCGACTTCTCGAGAAAAATCGAGCTCGACTCGTAAATTAATTTGAATTTCAACATTTTTTTAAAAAATAAAATCATTTTTAATAATATTTGTAAGCCTTGCAATTATTTAATGAAAAATAAATATTCTTTTCTTAATCGTCCTCGATCTCCTGTCCCCTGCCTATTATCGAATATTCGGGTAAAATCCTTAAATTTCATGAAATCATGTCATATAATCATTTAATCATGTAATCATACCTTTAATCATTTGATAAATATCATGCAAGTATTTAAAATCAATTAAATAAAACAATTAAGCAATTAAAATAATTTTGCATGCTTGTAATTTACGTGGGTTTGGTTTTTCGGACGTTACATTATGTGTTAATTGTGAATTTTTATGTGATTAGTTGATTGTTATGAATTATTAAATGTCTTGTTGATTTATAAGTTTTTTTATATGACATATTTATGGCATTTAGTATAGGGCATGATATTATGACATAATATATTCTTGGCACACGAGAATATTACTACGGAATTACTTGGCGGCTTTCGAGTCGAGTTATCTGCTATACAAAAATTATGATTGTATTTCTAGGTGCATTTTTGGTATGATATGCACTTTGAATCTTGACATCATAAATTGTTCATTTTTGTGTCTTCTTATTGTGTCGTGGATGTTTGTGTTAGCATCACGACACAAAAGCTAATGTCATGGATGTTTGTATTAGTATCACGACATTACGACAGGACGGTTTAGTTGCATGACAATATAGCTCCTAATATGTTGTTGCTCGAGGATGTTGTTATTATAGCTTTTATTGGCTCATGTTATCATGTTTTTATTGAGCCTTGTTCATGCATTACATATTATATTTTCATATATGTTTATGCATGATTTTATGTTATTTTTGTTGTTGTTTAACTATTTCATAAAAGAATTCATACTTCAATATTTTTACTGAGGGGGCTATTGTGGCTGCTGTAGGGCACCGTGGTAGGTCACCCAAGTAGTTTTGCAGCACTAGGAAAAAGTTCCTCCACTGGAACTCGTGAGCAAGGTCATGTTACTAGGTTGTCAGAGTTGGAGTCTCCCAGTTGGTCTATTTATATATGTTGGAGTCTTATCAGTTTTATGTCAGAGTCTTTTTATCAAGGAGATGCCTCGTGTATCTATATAATTATTTGGAATTGTTTGTTTGGATTTAGTGTATGTTGTTTTGAGCCTTGCGAGATTTATTTGAAATGAAGTTTGTAATTTTTTTTATTTGAGCTGAGTTGACATTTATGTGTGACTATATGAATACAGTAGCATCATCCTTGAGTCATTTTATTTTTACATTTATTTGAAATTTATGGTATGTCATATTTACGGAGGAAGTCATGCCAAAATTTTTTAGTCCTGAGGTCCATTGTAAGTATTTTAAACCATTTTTCATTGTAGTTTTAAATTAATCAATATTGTTTGATAATTAATTATAATTATAATAATTGAGCCTCACATACACCATAAACTCAAGCCGTCAAGTTTGATTGTTGGGTTTTGTGTTTGTTGCCTGGTGAACCAAAGGTTCTTAAATATCCAAACTGTAAAGTGATCATTAAGAGTTTCAGTTAGACAATGATAAATCCTAACTGCAATGGGTTTTTACGAGAAGTTCTAAAACTAAAATCTTTTATTGTAAACCATCTTAGATGGAAGAAAGGGTGACATAAGAGTTTTATATCCGAACTTCCATAAAAAATTTGTGTCGGTACATTGTTCATTTACAATCCTTCAAAGTCCATTTCAAGTCGTTTATTGTTAAACTTCCAAGTATAAATTATCAATAATCAAGCCATATTGTTTTTGTACTTATTTTTTTAGTGTTCTAGAAAGTCTAGTTGTTCAAGAATACTTCTTAACAGCCTGAAAAATATTAAGAACGGTTTGAAATCAACATAATTTTAAAAGATTATTCACCCCTATCTAAACTCTAAACCGATCTCCACAAGTGATACCAGATCATTTTTTTCTCGAACTCTAATAACTATACTTTCAAATGGCATCATTTTAAAAAATTCTTATATTTTCTAAAGAAGATTATAATGAATGAAAAATAAATATGCATGAACATCTAGCTGCTCCGGATGATATCATGTGGTATTTCATCACTGATAGTACAATGAAGATGCTCAAAAAAATACAATTGCTACAATATCTGAGGGTGCTCCATGGATGATCGATAAGCACCGGTCGGAGTGGAAGGTCTTAGACAAGAAGAAAGAAAACCTTGACGACGTAGCCAAGGACATCTTGTACAATACTCTGAATAAGAACATGTTCAGTGAGATCAAGACCTGTATAACAACTAACGAAATATGGGAAAAGCTGACCCAACTCTGCGAGGGCAATGATCAAACCAAGGAGAACAAGTTGATTGTTGCAATACAGAAGTTCGACAATGCCAAGATGAAGCCAGGCTAGACTCCTAATGGGTTTAATGAATGGTTTATTAGTATCCTTATTGAACTTACTTGGCTTGGTAAATAGTACTCTAATCATGATACTACATTGAAGGTTATGAGAGCATTGCCTAGATAATGGGATGTGAAGACGATGGCTATGAGAGAGTCAAAAGATCTCCATAAACATGAGCTACACGATTTATTTGCTGACATCAAATCTTATGAGTTTGAGCTGGGGATCTGGACAGAAGAGGAAACATCCACTTCACAATCAACCAAAGCTCTATCTGCCACAACCTCAACTCCAACTGCTAATTAAGAAGCATCTAGCAGAAAATCTTCTGACCACATAAGCAATGAGGCTATATCTTTATTTTTTAAGAGACTTGGAAAATTCGTGAAGAAAAACCAATCTATATTTAATTCCTATCATAAAAAAAGACCAAGATGATGACAACAAAACTTGTTTTAACTGTGGAAAGAAAGAACATTTTATTGCAGACTACAACAGACCAAATGAAGTTGATAAGAAATCATTTGAGAAGAGTCGATCCAAATATGACAAGATATCATTCAAGAAGAAGAGAGATCAAAGAGTACTTGTTGCCGAGGAGTCAAAGAACTAGTAGGCAGACTCTAACTCAGACCAATCTAGTTTAGAGGCATCCTCAAGTGAAAGTGATGATGAGAAGGTCCAGTGTCTCGTGGCAAATGTAGATCAAGAGACTTCAGACATTGAGATGGATAATGCCGATGATAAGGTATTTAACTTTGACTCAAATGAATTTAAACAAAAGGATCTTATCACGACGCTGCATGACATATTTGATGAGTTTAAAAGACTCTCACAATCATTTGATGAAGACAAAGTAGAAAATAAAAACAATTCAGATATGTCAGCCAACTCTAGTTGTTTATAGAGAAAGGAATTTTGCGTCCTGAAAGTGAAAATTAGTCTGCTAGTGGCTGAAAATGATGATATGTGTAGAGTGTTTCAAGCCACTTTAAATGAAAAAAAGGTTGACACTTTTAGTCAAATTTTGGAGAAAATCTTCTGCCTCCATCGAAGATGCACGAGTTGCAAAATCCAGTCGGTGACAAAACTTGACTTTGATTTGGTAACAATGAGTGTAATACTTTCGAGGTAAAAAAAATCAATCGTGTATAGATAAAAGCAAATCTAAAATTATACATTTTTCAAGTCTAGCACGATATATGAACATGATAGACCTGAAGTTCGACCTAACCAGAATATAAATTTTGATAAAAAGAGCAAGCATCTTGGTTTAGGACATATCGAACAGAATAGTTCTATGTCCGGTTCAATGTCCTAAGATATAGTTTAAATGCAAACCAAGTCAAGCCATTCACAACGGCCCGAATTGGTTTCACAAAAAACTAAGTCCAACCAGACATTACTCGGTGAAGGGGAAATCAGTTCCTTACCACAATTTTAGACATTTTAAAAAGAGATACAAAATGAAAAAGATAGACTAACAGCCCAAATAACATTCGGTGGGATAGAGAACAGATCACACAAACTCACAATTTTATGCATAAGTTTGTAACCTTTTCGATACACACACGAGAAATCTGGTAAGGCTAATTCAAGTGTGGGACCTGAAAGGGTTAATACATTTAGGACTCAACTTGATTTGGGGTACCAAATGCTTGTTTTAATTATTGCAGTACTGAAGAAAAAGATTTTCAAAGAATCTACCTGGTATCTAGACAGTGGATACTCTAGGCATATGATTGACAATTTCATGATATTATTTGAAGCATTGACAACAAATGACCAAGAATTAGATAAGGTGATAATTCTAAAGGTAAGGTCATGGGTAAGGGTAATATTATTCATAGTAAATAATTATTAGAGATGTTTTATTGGTTGTAAATTTGTGTTACAACTTGATTAATATAAGTCAACTATGTGACAATGGTTATAATGCTGCGTTTTACAAACACGCATGCACGGTTAAATTCAGAACTGGAGATGTTATGTTAATCGGACTAAGATTACAAAACACCTAAAAAGTAAGCTGGAATGATGACAATCTTGTTGCTCCTACATGTTTTGTTGCTTTACATGGTAATAAGAACTAGTTTTGGCATAAACAGCTCAATCATTTAAATTTTAAATATATTTCTAATTTTAGCAACAACAAAAAAACTAGTCTCGGGGTTGACTAATTGATTTTACCAAATATAAAGTTTGTTCTGCATGTCAGGAAGACAAACATGTTAGATCAACATTCAAGAATATAGGTAGTACCTCAACGACTCGATGTTTTAACTTTGACACATGGATCTATTTGCTCCAAGACCGGTAATGAGCCTAGGGGAAAAAAAGTACACCATGGTGATTTTGATGATTTTTCAAGGTTAAATGAATGATCTTCATGAGTTCCAAAGATAAGATCGCTGCCCAGCTAATCAAGCTCCTAAGGAGATTACAAACCGAGAGAACCATTGTGGTTGATAGGATCAAGAGTGATCGAGACATGAAGTTCACCAATAGACTCCTCTAAATATGTCTAGAAAATAATGGCATCAAGCATGAGCTTTCAGCCACAAGATCACCTATAAAAAATGGTGTTGCTAAGCGAAGAAACATAACACCCAAAGAGGCGGCTCGAACAATGCTAATAGAATCTGGTATCTCTCAAAGGTTAGGCAGAAGTTGTTAAAATTTTATGCTACAAAAATAACAAATCATTATCAACATGAATCATGGAAAGACTTCCTTTCAAGAAAACAGATTGAAATATCATATTTTTGCATATTCCGTTGTAAATATTTCATTCATAATAATGACAAAAATAATTTAACCGCTTTTGATGCTAAATATGATGCTGGTGTGTTTTTATGTTATTATTTTGTTATTAAATCTTATAGATTTTATAATCATAGAACTTCGATCGTGGAAGAATCAGTGCATGTAGTATTTGATGAATCTTCTATCTGTCATGATGATAGTAATGGCAATATACATGATTAAATAAAATGATTGAATGCTTCTAAACTTGATTCTAGTAGTGATCATGAGATAGATCTAATAAGAATGACTAGAATCACTCTTGAAACAAGTCCAGCCGACAATGCAGAAGCTAATCAAAATCAAATCGACGAACAAATCTAACTGTTAGGAATTCATCAAATGGAGGATCATTGTGAAACAAATGAAATCCAACCTTTCGTCAGCCAAGTCCAAATCTATTTGGACAATATCCAGTGGAATAAGAATCATCCACTCAAGCTAATCATCTTTAAACCAACCGTTGGTCTTAGAACTAAAAAACAAATGATAGATGAAAATTTTCATGTTGAATTTGTTTCACAACTTGAACCTAAGAATATTGAGCAAGTCTTAGGTAATTCAAACTTGATAGATGATATGGAAGAAGAATTTAATCAGTTTGCTATAAATAAATTTGTATCTGGTTCCCTGACCAGTCAATATACATGTTATTGGAACTAGATAGGTATTTAGAAATAAAGTTGATGAGAGTAGATCAGTTGTAAGAAATAAATCTAGACTTGTAGCTCAGGTATATGGACAAGAAGAATGAATAGACATTAATGAATCATTTGCTCTTATAGCTAGTACATATAGAGATTTTAAGGTTTATCAAATTGATGTCAAGTCAGCATTTTTTAACAGTTTTCTCAATGAAGAAGTATATATTGAATAGACCATTTTTAGTCATACTCACTCTAGTTATGTATTTAAACTTGGCAAAGCTTTGTATGGTTTTAAGCAAACACCTCATGCATTGTATAATTCATTAACCAAATTCTTGCTTGAGTATGATTTTATGATTCAAACCGTAGATAAAACATTGTTTAGATTCTCTAAAGGTGGTCATTCCTTGTTTGTGCAAATATATACATTATATTTGGTTCCACTAAACTCAAACTATGTGAGAGATTCTCTAAGATTATTCAGAAAATTTTAATATGAAATTGACGGGATAATTAACTTTATTCCTTAGTTTGCAAGTAAAGCAGCTCGAAACATGCATTTTCATCGATGAGGATAAGTATACAAATGACTTATTAAAGGAACTTATATAGAAAATTGTGTTGTAATTGTCACTCCAATGAGCTCATCAATAAAACTAGATAAAGATGAATGGAGAATCTACATCATAATATATAGAGGGTTGATTGGATCACTTTTGTATATGACCACCAATCGGCAAGTTATTAAATTTGCAATTTGTCAGTGTGCTCGTGTAATCCTAAGAAATTTCATTATATTGCCACTATACGCATACTTAAATAGCTTAAAGGCTCTCAATGTGTGGGTCTTTGGTATCCCAAAGACTCAAGTTTTAACTTTAATGAATATTCGATGTAGATTATGCATGTTGAAAAATTGACTAGAAAAGCCCCAATGGATCATATTAGTTTCTACGAGACAAACTAATCTATTGGTTCGGCATAAAATAAACATATATTGCTACTTCAATGGCTGAAGCTGAATACCTAGCTGATGGAGTTGTTTTCACAATTACTCTGGATCAGCAACAATTAAGAAATTATGGAATTCAAGCCGTTGAATCCTCAATCTTTTGCGATAATACAATCATGTCATCCGAGATCATGTAACGAAGGACATCTAGATGGAGTAAATCTCAACGGAATATCAGCCGGCTGACATATTCACTAAACAACTACTATATGCTAAGTTTTCATCATTTTCGTAATATACTTGGTTTAGTTGATTTGGATTAATACATAAATTTAGTGGGAACAAAATTTGAGCAGGTAAAACAATGTATTAAAGTTGTACACAAACTCTGAATGCAACGGTTGCAGTTTGCGGAAACTCGATCTTATAAATTGCTATGATTGTTTATATTTAAATCAAATTAATCTTGTTTGAACGTTCTGATTTTAAATATTTCAATTTTCTGAATTAGATTACTATCCATTTTCAAAATATATTTATTTTTACTTGGATATATTAATCGTCTAAAGTCACTTTTTAACTTTTAAATTTTCAAATAACATACAGACACATGGATTTATCAAATAAAATTGAATATATGTTTTATATTCCACAACTTCATCTATTCCATTGATATATTGTTTTCTTGCACTCTTGCGTTCTAATTGTTATATAGATCAAGTCAAAACTTCCACTTCAACTTCGCATCGGTATTAGCCATGAACGATGAGGCCATGGTTACTATGTTCAAATGCAGCATTGCTTGAAGTCGCGGCATCTACTATGGACTCTGGTCAGTTCATAGGAGAGGCGCGGCGTGCAACTTCTACGAAACCTCACTGAATGGCTTTTGACGTCTATACCCAACGATCTTTTGGTAGTCAATAGATCCAGTTTTGATGGGCAAACGGGGTCATTGAGTGACATAAGCTGGATGTTGCACCACAGAGGAGCTGTTCGCTTTGAAATTTCGACTTTCCCAATGTCGGACCTTATTATTTCTACACTTTTAGATGGACAGCTGCTCATGGAGGACAGATTTTCACTTTTTGGATTTTCTTTGGCTAATCCCAATATCTTAGAAGAATATCTGCAAGCCAAATTATAGGTTTTCGCAGACATAGGAACCAACCAGTTGTTGTCTAAGGCAAGTTCCTTCAACAAAATACCCACCGAGAAATTTCTAGCCATGCAACCACGCTATAAAATCAAAGTAAACTAGGTCAGCCACTTTGTCCAAAATAGTTAACTTCTACTGGTGAAGAAAGAATCTCAATCTCAGGAGTTACCATCCCATTGTGCTATCTGCTGGAGCACATGAAATTCAAGCTGATGAATGCCATGAAACTCCATAAGGTTAAGCTGGTTGATTGGAATTCTATGGAGTCTTATGCAAATAAAAATGTCCTGACAGTAGAGGAACTTCTATCAGTTGAAATTGAGAAGTGGGCAGAAAAAGAAAAGAAGAAGTAGGAAACCAAGAAGCCAGCAGGCGAAGCTAAGATGCCGACTCAAGAGACCAAAGGAAATCGGTCTTGTCTTCTGATTCAGAGGATGAGAGGGAAAAAATTCTACTTACTCAAGTCTTCAGGGCCAGTAAAAAGGCTGAAAATCATAAGATTAAAAAATCAATCTGGTAAAACTTGTGAACACTCCGTGTTTTCCTGCTCCATTCCCACCATTCCCATCTTTGTACTAGCAAAGTGTGTCACAATCTTTGAACGTGACATCTCATTTGTGAGATCTGGGCTCATGTTGATAGATATCGAGGCCAAAGGAAATGAAATCCTTGTGCCAACATAAAAATGTCAAATGTGCAAATCTTTATAAACCTTGCCATGGAGCAAGTCAATCGAAGTGCCAAAGAGAAAATGACAGAATTTGACAGCTGAGTGGATGCACGGACCTTTGTCCACTTTGTTGTAATAAGGAAGGAGATAGTGAAATAAGTTACAACTTTAGAAAGAATTGTTGAATGGGCAGAAGCTTATGTTATATCTGAAGCTCTCCAACGACGAGACTTCATTGAGATAGAGATAAAGGAAAACATTATTCACCTTATAATCCAGAAAAAGAGAAAAAACTTTGTGGCTCACATCCCGACCGCCAGGGATGATGATGCAATAATTAGTCAACTTGAAATGGACACACTGTGTTGGTCCATGAATGTAAAATTGAAACGTAAAGACTATGAGCTTACAGAGGCTGAAGAATAAGTTGAATTTTTTGTTGTTTTTGAAACTGGTGAAAGTCATGTTGGGAAGCAACCAAAAATTGGAGAAATGCCACAACTAGGATCTATCCAAAATTTAGTCTTAGATCCTTATATCACTATGGACTCAACGGTTCAAGAGGTCGAGATAGCCACCGGTATGGAAGGACTCCCTCAAATTTCTACTAATGAGACTCTGTGTTTTATACCATTGGTCAAGAGGACTGGTATGAAAATTTGAATGAAGAATCACATCTTCTCCACGACAGAAAATGCAGACCGAAGATCTCCTAGAGATTCCTCTTAGCTTTGTGGATGAATTAGTAAAGTCAATGTCCTAGTTTGAATTCGATCAAAGCAAGATAGACTCATCCTCTCCAATGATTGAAGATTTTACATATAAGAAAGGAAACATTGTGCTATTGAAGAGTTGAACGTGGAATCATTACCAACAACCCTGCTGGTGAACAGAAAAATCGAAGCCTCCATTTCTTCACCCAAAATTCTATCCAGCAAGGAGATTGTTATCTTTATAGGGCAGCCTGAATTAGTCCAACCGAGGCCTAACAATCTAGATTATGTGGCTGAATAACGGCCAAAAATCTGCGAATTCCGGCCGCTTTCTCCATCGCTGATCCTCGAGATAAAAAAAACTCTTCTATTCTTCCTCTCCATTCCTACAGCTTCAATCAGGCTCTCCAGTTCTTGAATAAGAGTCTCTTCTTATCATAACTTAAATGTCTTCTTGGAATTCAACATTAATTCTTTTAAAATGTTGCTCGATCAAGTTCTCACACAACTCAAAATCTTTCCAAAACAATCAACAATGTCGAAATAAAGTAGTTTGCTCATACCACTTCTTTTGATAACATTCAGATAGATGCCCTACATGATCTTGGGTCTATTTCAATAAAGCTTACAATACTCATTGCTGATCAAATCATCCGTCAAGCGTCAGTTTGAAAATTTTGTAGTTACTCTATCAATCTAAAAAATGCAATCCCAACAGAACATGGACACCCGGTTTGATCATCTTCAAACCACTATTGGTAGACAGTTATGAGAATTTATTGATTATATGCAACATGTTGATGTCAAAAGGAGACAAATAGTTGATTTCAACAAGCTTGAAAAGAAAAAGTGGCGAGCCGAAAGGGATAAGTTCTAAGAATCCAAGCATAATGATGAAGAAGAATACTATAAGAAGAAGAGGTGGTGGGAACATCGGTTCAAGTCACAAAAAATAATTCTTTTGTTTTTTATAGGTGTAATAGGAAATGTTTTTAATTTTATGCAACTCTATATGAAATTCCATTTCCTTAATGAAATTCATCTTGCTCAAATCCTTTTAAATTTTGCAATATTTAAATTGTTGTACAAAGTTGCCACTTGATTTTGTCATCACCGAAAAAGGAGAAAATGTTAGAAGATTCTTAAAGTTTTGTTATTGACAAATAAAAGCATCGAGTTGTTTCAGGTCCAACCGCTTTTAAAAGTATTTCATATTTTAGACCATTGGAGCATATCTAGTCGTTCAGACAGTGCTTAAGATGATCAAGTCGTTTAGGCTAATATGTCAAAACAAATAAGTATCTGAACTCAAGCTGCAAAGTTAACTCAAGCTGCCAAAGTTATCATCTGTCAAAACTGACTGACAGTCCAAAGTATTCAAACCGTTGAAAATAAAGTCACATTTCCACCGGTCAAAAAACAGCTATATCTAAAAATTTACTCGAGTCAAGCCTTTCAGGCAGTTGTCTCATTTGGAAAGATTACACAGTATTCTACCAACCCCCGAATGACAAAAAACTACCCAATTTGGAATTGATGTACTAGCTTTATGTAAAGCAAATGACTTGAAGTCACAAAAGCACAAGGAACATTAATGAGCATTTAATTGAAAATTACATGAAACGACCTCGACTTTTTTTAAAAATCATAAATCATAAACTCGAAAATTCTAAAATAAATAACTTAGCATTTCTAACAATCAATAATAAATTAACATATGAAATCTCAAGTGCATAAATAAATCATAAATCGTCGACTAACCAAAACCCTTAAATCGACTTTGAAAAATATCAACTAACAATAACATAAGCATAAAAATATCTCTAAAAAAATCATTAACATAAATCTTAAATTATTTATCTATCTAGCTAGTACGGAAACATAAAGACCCTTGGGTGTCTACTGCTGTACTCGATCCACTCAATCGTCAACGCCTCCTATAAATCATCAAATCTTGCATCATACAAACCTAGTGATTCTAAAGACTGGGCAGGTTTTAAACATGTCTAGCAAATAATACATATACAATCACATCCATTAAAATCATATTTTTATATAAAATAATTTTTTGAACATAATAAACCATTTAATATCATTTAAGCATAATTAAATCATATATCGTAAAATCATTTTAAAATAAATTTTAAGCATAAATAAATCCTTTAAAAATCATTTAAAGAAAAGCTTTGAACATAAATAAATCATTTTAAAAATATCTTTAATCATCATGATGAATCGTATATCATAATATCATTTTCATCGTAAAGCTTTCAATCATGTATCATTTTGGGTCAAGTTTGATCCTTGAAAGTGACTAACTTTTATCTTTCGGTCGATTGACCAGTCTTCAGTAGGGGTAGGTTCGGTATGGTATACTGTACCGAACTATGGTACCGTATACCATACCGTAAATATAGGTATGAAATTTTTCCATACCGATACCGATACTGGAAATTCGGTATACCGCATATTCGATATACCGAATTTTCGATATGAAAATAGTTAAAACTGGATATCGTACCGACACCGAAAATTTTGTCGGCATACCGACTACCGACATTTCTTCGGTATATCGAACTTAAATTTTTTAAAAAAAATAATAACAAAAAATTATTTTCGATATACCAAAATACTGAAAAAAATAATTTCGTACCGATACCAATACCGAACATTTCGGTACGGTATTCGGTATTTTGTTATTTTTTTCCCACTTTAGTCTTCAGCTCCACATGGCCCATCGGGGTATGCACTAGGCTCCACCGTGGAAATACGATCGTCGGGGTCTCTAGGGACCTTGTCCCATACATTGGGTCCCTCTAGGGCCTTGGCCCGTAAATAGGGTCCTTCTGAGGCCTTGGCCCGTAGTCCCTCTTGGGCCTTGGCCCTTACGTCATCCACACAAAATTGTAAGTTCACCGTCCACACATAAACGGATCCCCGACAAATCATATATCATATGTAAGAGTCAATTCACATCCCTCAAAATATTTTTCTTTCTTTAAAAATCATAAAATAGCATACCTTTTCAAAAATAGCATTTTAAAAAGTAGAAATTTCATAGTTTTTTCAAAAATCATAAAATAACATATTATCATCAAAATCATCATTTTAAATAATAGATATCATTTTACAAGCATTATGATCCTTCGGGTCACTGCCAAGCGTTTATTATTTTCCTTAGTGTAAATTACCATTTTTCTCCTGGATGTAAAAATTCTCAATTTTATCTTTTTCTCAAATTTAATGACAAGTGCTTACCTTAAATAATGATTTAAGTTTATATAAAAAAATTCATAACTTTACCAAGCTTAAATCTAGGCTTTCTAACTAATTAGTTAATTAACGTTTCGTGCGGCGATTAAATCCCGGATAAATCCAAACTCATTATTTTGATCCCAAATTTAAAAATAACATTTTTATTTTTATTCTATTCTCTTGAGCCATGAACCACACCCATGAAGTCATGGTTCCAATTTTTAGCCTTTTAATTTTCGAAATAATGACCCTCACTCGAACACACCGAGCCATCTCCCGATTTACTCGAGCCACGCCCGAGCCACCTCGAGCCAAACCCGAGCCAACCCACCTAGGCACCCTCTTGACCAAGCCCGTCCCAAAGAACTAGACCCTAGCTCGCTAAATCACTCCTGGACAGAAGACCCAAAAGAAGTTCATTGCCTTGGAAACAATTGTTCTAAAACTGGTCAAAGCTGCTACAGTGGTTCAAGCACTGGAAAGAAAGAAATATTTCTTTGATCAGGCACGGGCTAAGAAGCCAAATCAGATGATTGGTCAACTACGTCAGAATTTCGATCCCATCGGCCCAACTGCTCTTAATGACAAAGCAGTTCATGACCAACTGGACATGGATCTGTTATCTCTGCAGATGGCGATCAAGAATTGGGAACTGGATCAAGAACTAATCATTTCAGAAGATTCCCAAGAATTTTCATCAGATGAGCTAGCTGATCAATCAGATCAACCAGAAAATCCATCCAAGAACCCAGTTACTGACTCTGCTAAACGGGTAAGTGATCCTTATTCAAAGGATTCACATCAGTCAACTGATGTTCCTCAGTCGTCAACTGCTGGATCTGAACTCTACACGGACGCTGAATTGTCATTGGCAACTATTGATGAAGTCCTCAAATCAGTTGCTTGTGTTATTCAACTAACTTCTACCACAGTAGTTGAAGAATTGTTCGCAATTGGAGAACAAGTTTTTCAAGCCCAATCTCAACCAACTGAAGAGCCAGTTCAGTTGACTTCCACAACTGAACAGGCAGTTTTGAGAACTGAAGAAGCAGTTCAGTCATCTGCTATGACTGAACTGATTATATTTGATGAAGTGCTAGCTGAACAGCCTTCTATTATTTCAGCTGTTCAGACAACTGAAACATCAGCTGAGAAACCTGTTCAAAAAACAACTTATATTTCAACTGATCTTCCACCTGAAGCACCTTCGGACTCTGTTGCTGATCCAACTTATTATTCTCCACAGCCTCAACAGGTGGCTTTACCAGAAGATATTTCTGAAATGGTCAATCATTCAACTGAAACAACTGACGGGGCCATGGTAATCTTCGATCAAGAGAACCTAGAGCGGGAACCGGAAACCTCTGGAGCTATGTCTCCTCCCATCTCAATACAACTTAATCTTTTTTGAAGAAATTCAGGCGATTCAGACCAATCTCGTCGGTATAGTGACTTCCATTTCAGATATCAAATCAACCCAATTTTTGCACAATATGAGGTTTGATTCTATAAAGGACAATACCATGGGAAAATTGCAGCAAATTCAAAAGGACGTCAAAAGACGCCTTGACTTTCTAAAAGCACTATGTCCAAAAGAATGGATTTACTGTAAGAAATACTGTTGAATGTGGTGTCTAATCTCTCCTCAGATGTGCGAAAGTTATCGAAAAAGGTTGATGGGTTTGACAAAATGGGGGAAGAACAAGAAGAAGGAAAAGATCAGCCAGAGAAATCTTCGAAGACTATCAAGAATAAATAGAAGATTATTTTATTCAGATTATTTGAAAATTATTTCATTCCTTCATTCTTTTATTCTTTGTATGAATCTGTACATTAAAAGAGTTATTTAATCTACAATGAGTTCAGTTGATCAGTATCAGTTCTTAATTTCCAACTTTTGTCAAACACCTAAAAGGGGGAAATTGTTAGAAACTGAATTTTGGATGTTTGACAAACTGAGTGTTTAACTGATCTAAAACATGTTGCCAATAACTGAAGAAAAACATGCAGACTTTCGAAGGCAATTGAATCAACAACGGAAATACGCAGACAACTGACTGATCAGTTGGAACTGATCAGTTACTACAAACAGTTGTGAGCTTCTCAACTACATTCTATCAGCTGATCACTCAACTATACATATAATAAATTAAGACATTAAACCGACAAAAGCTGACTGCAAGGGATAGCCTGCATTACAGAAAAGCTGCAGTGTACGACTGTCAGAAGAATGTTGACGTGGCATGCAACAGATAGAAAGGTTCAAATTGTATTTAATATTATCATTGGAAGGAATACTATAAATAGCAGATAAGAGCAACTGAAGAATAGCTCTTGAACTTTTGAAACTCTCGAACTACTGAATCATTGAATATCTGAATTCTTGAGCACTCAAAATCTATTCAGTTACTCTGCGAAATTTTTGTAAACATCAAAGCTTATGCTTATTTTATACACCCATAGCTGCTAGGCTATAATTCGAGCTTTCAACACAAACCGTATTACTCAATCTAGAAGAGATCAGTTGTGTTAGGTTTATTCAGTTCTATTGAGTTCTGAAAACTAGTTTGTAACTAAGAGTTTCAGTTTGGTATTGTTAAATCTAAAACTGAAGTGGGTCTGTACAAGTGTTTGTATCGATCAAAGTCTTTTATTGTATATCATATCCTTGAGATAAAAGGGGTGACGTAGGTGTGTTTGAAATCTCCGAACATTCATTAAATCATGTGTCTTCTTATTTCAGTTTTTATTCTATCTATCAGTAAGTTTATTTCTGCACAAATATTTGTTAACTGATTGATATTGACTTAAAAGATTCCCGAGTATCAGTTTATCACTAAAATGACTCATCAGTCGAAAAAGTTTTGAAAATTGTGAGTGTTGTCAGTTAATTATTTTTCAACTGATATCAGTTCATTTGCAGATAAGGAAAGAACAATGAATCGAAACAAAAAAATTATTGATAAAATCTAAACCAAGTTACACGACTCATCTCTCACTACAAGAAATTCTACATACAACAACACACATACGACAACGGTTTTTGTGAAAAACCATTGTCGTATGTATTTTAACAATGGTTTTACGACACAAAAACCATTGTCGTATGTTTTTTAACAACGGTTTTAGCGAAAACTGATGTCTTTTAAGGGCCAAAGACAACGGTTTTTAAAAATTATTGTCTTTTTGGGACCAAAGACAACAGTTTTTAGATTCAATGACAACAGTTATATAAAACCGTTGTCTTTGAGAATTTTTTAGGGTCAATGACAACGGTTCATGGAACCGTTGTCTATTAGCGTTTTTGTATTTACAATCGACAACGGTTTTAAAAAACCATTGTCGATTAGCATGGTTTTTGGACAAACAACAACGGTTTTGGGAAACGTTGCAATATTTAGCGACGGATATTCTAAAAAAGTCGCTAATTTAGCAACGGTTTTGTATAAATTGTCCCTAAAATTAGCGACGGTTTTAAGTAAAATCGTTGCATGTTTAAAATTAGCGACGGTTTTCCAAAACTCGTCGCTAAATTTAGCAACGAGTTAGTTGAAACCATCGCTACGTTTAGCGACGGTTCAAAGCCAAACCGTCGCTTGAACCGTCGCTAAATTTAAAAATGCAACGGTTTTTTAATTACATTCGCCAATAGCCACCGTTTTTCCAAAAAACGTCGCTAACTTTCTATAAATACCACCATTCTGGGTCCATTTTTCTCCACAAAACTTCACAACACTTGAAATTTTTCTCACCACTTCATAACACTTAAAATTTTTCTCTCTTACATGATTTCACTACTTCACAACACTTAAAATTTTTCTCTCTGACACTATTTTAGTTTCGATTGTTAGTTTCTTTTAGATTTATTAAATTATTAAAAGTATTTTTTTATTTTTCGAAACAAATTAGTGACAGAAATCATGATTACTGACCGTCGCTAAAATTTGCGACGGTCTTGATTGCTAACAGTCGCTATATTAGCGACGGTTTGATAAACTTTCACTAATTGTTGCAACGGTTTTCGAAAACCGTCGCAAATTCAACATACCACAACGGATAAAAACCGTTGTCGTTGAACGGACTTTCAACAACACCCTCAGTTACAACAGTTTTAAAAAGGCTACGACAACGGATAAAATCCGTTGTCGTATGCCGTTTTTGTTGTAGTGTCTTCTCCAGTAGCATCTTGCCAAAGAGTCCACAAGTTAGTCAAATCATGACTGTTGATTCTGCTGAAGGCTTCTGAAGAAGAAATACTTTCAAACACATTCCATTCCTTCGTGAGCATCAGATGAATCAAAACATCATCTTTAGCAAGCTCGGAAATATGATCAACTTTATCACGTCTCTTATACTTCCTTGCAGTTGATCTCTGCTTAGCAGTAGCAGGAAACTCATCACTATGAATTGATTGGAGGTCATGAACCTTGGTCCAAGTGGACATAACTTTAGAAAAGACAAACTTTTCAAGAGCCTTCTTCAGTTTATCCAAACGATGAGGTGTCAATGCAGGATGAGGGACGTTGGAACTGCTTGAACAATCCATTAGTTTTTAGATGTTATTATCAAATAACAATGGTTTTATTTATAGACAGCCATTAAAGAGACAGGAGGAAGACGAAGAGTCATCAGTTACCAAAATGGACTTAACTGATCCAGACTAAGTTTCTCTTACCCTTCTTTTATTTTTATGCATTTATTGAGGGGGAATATTGAATATAAATGGTTAACTGAGAAGACAATAGTCAGTTGGTCCTTAACTGCAATGATTCAGCTCATAAGTGGTCACTCAGTTGCTGACCTAACTGATCTTCTCCAATAAGTTAACTGATAAATCGATAAATATTCCATAATAAGTTATATGACTGTCAATTACCCATTTAATTACATATTTCAATGAATAATGTTTTAAATGTGGCCCCACGTAGTCCACTTAAATTCTACACACGTTTTAATCACACGTACACACGATGTCACTTAATTTTTTATGGACTGACGTGTGTCCAAAAATTTGAACAGTCACATACAAACGTACTTATCCCCGCCCCATTTCAGTTCTTCATCCTTTATCCGCAATTTTAACCTACAGAGCAAATAAACATTCTAAGCTTTCTTTCACGCAGAAAATCAACTTTTCAATGGCAAACCAAGTTCCTGCTGGACGCTATGGCTATTTAATTCGATTCAATCATGTCTGTTCAGGTCGAGGCAACCAAGAATGTGTTTATCAAGATTGAAGCTTCTGGATTGAAGACATTTATGGGACTTTCTTCCCAAGAAATCTATCCTAAGGAGATTCAAGATCTTTATGCCAACGGATTCATTTCTGCTCACAGAAATATCACAACTACTGTAAACAATCAGCTGCTGATGATAGATGAAGATTTATTCAGCAACCTCTTTCAACTGCCAACTGATGGGCTAGCAAACTTCTCTGAGGTCAAATCTTTTGATGTTGAGGAGATGCAAACTCTACTGTCGGCTGACGGTCCAAAAATCAAAGTTTCCGATCCAAAGAAGAAATTGAAGCCGGAAATCCAACTGCTGGCTGATATTGTGGCCAAAGGGCTTCTAGCAAAGGCATCATCCTTTGCTGCACTTACTTTGGAAAAATTTGAACTCATGACTGGAAAAAGATGAACTGGTAGGGACCATTTTTACCCTACTGAAGAATATGTTTCAGCCCTCTAAGCAGTCCAAGGGATTTGCCGTACAACTCAGCTATCTGCTGAAAGTCAAGGGCTTAGTGGGTTACTCATCTGAGAGATCATCCAAATTCAAGATTTTCAATGCTAAGAGTGTTCAGCTTTCGAATCTCAAGCTAGATATCTCTCTTGAGAAATTTTTCAAAGTGAAAAAAGAGATTGGGACACAGGGAGCACCCAAATGTATTAAGAAAGTCAGAATGGAAACTAGGAAAAAAATGCGCTTAAACAAAAATAGAGAGCAGGAACCAGAAACCTCTGGAGCCATGTCTCCTGACATCTCAATAGCTGAATCTCTGTTTCAAGAAATTCAGACGATTCAGACCAACCTCGTCGGTATAGTGACTTCCATTTCAGATATCAAATCAACCCAATTTTTGCACAATATGTGGTTTGATTCTATAAAGGACAATACCATGGGAAAATTGCAGCAAATTCAAAAGGACGTCACTTCATTATTCAAATGGACGAACTTCAGAAAGACAGAGTGTCAGCTGAAGCTCATTTCCAGACTCAAGCTTTGGTTACAAGACGCCTTGACTTTCTGGAAAGCACTATGTCCAAAAGAATGGATTTATTTCAAGGAATAATATTGAATTCGGTGTCTAATCTCTCCTCAGATGTGCGAATCTTATCGAAAAAGGTTGATGGGTTTGACAAAAATTGGGAAGAACAAGAAGAAGGAAAAGATCAGCCAGAGAAATCTTCGAAGACTATCAAGAAGATATAGAAGATTATTTTATTCAAATTATTTGAATATTATTTTATTACTTTATTCTTTTATTCTTTGTACAAATATGTACATTGAAAGAGTTATTTTATCTACAATGAGTTCAGTTGATCAGTATCAGTTCTTAATTTCCAACTTTTGTCAAACACCTAAAAGAGGGAAATTGTTGGAAACTGAATTTTGGATGTTTGACAAACTGAGCAGTCTAACTGATCTAAAAAGAATGATAACTCATCTAAAACATGTTGCCATTAACTGAAGAAAAACACGCAGACTTTTGAAGGCAAATGAACCAGCAACTGAAATACGCAGACAACTGACTGATCAGTTACTACAAACAGTTGTGAGCTTCTCAACTAAATTCTATCAGCTGATCCCTCAACTATACACGTCATCAGTTAAGACATTCAACCGACAAAATCTGACTGCAACAAGTAGTGGGATCGCTGCATTACAGAAAATCTGCAGTGTACGACTATCAAAAGAATGTTGACGTGGCATGAACGGATAGAAAGGTTCAAATTGTATTTAATATTACCGTTGGAGGGAAGACTATAAATAGCAGAGAAGAGCAACTGAAGAATATCTCTTGAACTTTTGAAACTCTCAAACTACTGAATGATTGAACATCTGAATTCTTGAGCACTCGAAATCTATTCACTTACTCTGCTAAATTTTTGTAAACACAAAAGCTCACGCTTATTGTGTAATGTTCCACATCTTAAGAATGAAATATTTAAAATGAGTTTATAATTGCTTAAAATGGACTTCTATAGCAACTTTGGTTAATCATTTTCGTAAAGCGAAGACGAATACGAAATAGTTTCTATAGGGGCCCATTGTGCAGTCACGCAGTCGCAAGCCCAGCTCGGGGCATGACAGAATAGGTATCAGAGCCGGTCACCGGCATGGAACACCAGGAAATAAGTGCTATGCAGGGCAAAGTGCTACGTGCATGGGAGCCACCTCTTGAACCTGCGGGGCAAAGTTCTACATGACGGGAGCCATCTCTTGAACCTGTAGAAGCCACCTTTAGATTCTCGGCGCTGGTGGATAGAGGGATCAGGCCGCGACGAGGACGTCGCGTTCTGAAGGGGGTGATTGTGATGTCCCACATCTTAAGAATGAAATATTTAAAATGAGTTTATAATGGCTTAAAATGGACTTCTATAGCAACTTGGGTTAATCATTTTCGTAAAGCGAGGACGAATACGAAGTAATTGCTATAGGGCCCATTGTGCGGTCACGTAGTCGCGGGCCCGAGATTGGGGCGTGACATATTGTATACATTCATAGATGCTAGGCGATAATTCGAGCTTTCAACACAAACTGTATTACTCGATCTAGAATTGATCAGTTGTGTTAGATTTATTTAGTTCTATTGAGTTCTGAAAACTAGTTTGTAACTAAGAGTTTCAGTTTGGGATTGTTAAATCCTAAACTGAAGTAGGTCTGTACAAGTGTTTGTATCAATCAAAGTCTTTTAGTGTATATCACATCCTTGAGATAGAAGGGGTGATGTAGGAGTGTTTGAAATCTCCGAATATCTATAAAATCATGTGTCTTATTATTTCAGTTTTTGTTCTACCTATCAGTCAGTTTATTTTCGCAACAATTATTTGTTAACTGATTGATATTGACTTACAAGATTCTCGAGTACCAGTTTATCACTAAACTGACTCATCAGTCGAAAAGGTTTTGAAAATTGTGAGTGTTTATTCAACATCCCTTCTAAACACTCTTTCACCCTTAACCGATCATGTCACATGTTTTGGTAGCGTATCCACTGGGTTCATAACGATTCTTTTAAAACAAGCATAAAATCGTATAAACGTTGAAAATATTTATCATAACGTAAAATAATCGAACCCACGTATTTTTCATGCATATCGTTGGCGAGGGTGCGAAGATGGACAATCGGACGATGAAGAACACAAGCCTTACTTTTCCTCATAATTTCGAAAATCTGAAGTGTGTGTGGTGTATTTCACGACTTATTGATGAATGAATTGTGGTGTTTTCAAAGCCTAGGCAATTTATTAATAAATAAATTAACATGCTAATGGGCTTCGGTTTTGGGCTTGCAAGCTTAAGAATAATTGGGTCTACTTAAATTAATTAAATTGTGCCCAATAACACTTAATTAATTAAAACATAATATTTTATAAAATAAGTTTCCATAAAATAATATTTTTATCTTTTAAAACTCCTTGTTTGCCCAAAACCGGCTTCTCGGTAAAAATCGAGCTCGACTCGTAAAATAATTCGAACACCAACATTTTTAGAAAAATTAAATCATTTTTATATCATATTAGGAAGCCTTGCCATTAATTAAAGGAAAATACATATTCTTGTCTCGGTCGTCTCCGGTCTCCTTTCTCCTGTCTATTATCGAATATACGGATAAAATCCTTAATTTCATTTAACATGTCATATTATCATTTAATCATGCAATTATACATTTAATCATATAATAAACATTATACTAGAATTTAAAATCAATTAAACAGACAAGCAATTAAAATAATTTGCATGCATGCGGTTAAGACGTTACAATTCTCCCCCTTAAATAGAATTTCGTCCTCAAAATTTTTCCTTGACTTGGTGAATGCAAAGCTTAGATTCCATTTTCCACCTCAAACTTAACCTTTAACTTAAATCTTACTCTTCAATTCGGTACTCAAAATCTTGAAAATTGCAATTCTAACCCAAAATTTCCCAAATTCGATTGCTAAATCCAGCTCAAGTAGTGCATGCACCTATTCTCGTCTAAGTTCTTCGTTAACCCAATCAAATCCCTTAATCCAACATACATTTAATCATTTTCCATGCAGCATGCAACTAACATTTATATCATGCATCATATAAGCATTTAAAAGAATTTTAAGCATATAAAATATAAAGCAGTAAAAACTCACATATTTGAGGCGTGACTTCTTAAGCTTCTCGAAGTAACAGTACACAACTTAGCATTTCTAACAATCAATAATAAATTAACATATGAAATCTCAAGTGCATAAAATAAATCTTAAATTATCGACTAACCAAAACCACTAAATCGACCTTGAAAATAATCAACTAACAATAACATAAGCATAAAAATATCTCTAATAAAATCATTAACATAAATATTTAAATCATTTATATATCTAGTTAGTGCGGAAACATAAAGGCCATCGGGTGTGTACTGTTGCACTCGATTCACTCTATCTTCAGGGCCTCCCATAAATCATCAAATCCTGCATAATACAAACCTAGTGAGTCTAAAGACTCAGCACGTTCTAAACATGGATAAAAAATAATACATATACAATCACATCCATTACAAATCATTTTTTATTTAAAATAATCTTTTGAACATAAATAAACCATTTAAAATCATTTAAGCATAATGAAATCATAAATCGTAAAATCATTCTAAAATAACTTTTAAGCATAAATAAATCCTTTAAAAATCTTTTAAAAATAAGCTTTGAGCATAAATAAATCATTGTAAAAATAGCTTTAATCATCATCATCATGAATCGTGTATCATAAAATCATTTTCATCGTAAAGCTTTCGATCATATGTCATTTTAGGTGAAGTTTGATCCTTGAAAGTGACTAGCTTTTATTCTTTAGTTGACTAATCAATCTTCAGCTTTACATGGCCCATGGAGGTGTGCACTAGGCTCCATCGTGGAAATACGATCTTCGGGGTCCTCTGGGGCCTAGTCCCATACACGGGGTCCCTCTGGGGCCTTGACCCGTATGTGAGGTCCTTCAAGGGCCTTGACCCTCACGTCATCCCCACAATATTGTAAGTTCACCGTTCTCACATAAACGAATCTCTCACAAATCAACTATCATATGTCACAGTCAATTCACATCCCTCAAAATATTTTTCTTTTTTTAAAAAAATCATAAAATAACATATACCTTTTCAAAAACAACTTTTTAAACAGTGGAAATTGAAGCAACTTTTCCAAAATTCATAAAATAACATATTATCATCAAAATCATCATTTTCAATAATAGAATATTATTTTTACAAGAATTATGATCCTTCGGGATGCTGCTAAGCATTTACGTATTTTCCCTAGTACAAAATTACTATTTTACCCTCGGAGGTAAAAATTCTCAACTTTATCTTTTTCTCACATTTAATGACATGTGCTTACCTTAAATAATTATTTAAGCTTAAATATAATTTTTTCATAATTTTACCAAGCTTAAAGCTAGGCTTTCTAATTAATAATTCGTGCGGAGATTAAATCCTGGATAAATCCAAAATCATTATTTTGATCTCAAATTTTAAACATTACATTTTTATTATTTATTCTACCCTTGTGAGCCATGAACCACACCCATGGAGCCATGGTTCCAATTTCAGCATTTTAATTTTCGAAATAATGACCCTCACTCGAACATACCGAGCCATCTCCCAATTTACTCGAGCCATGCCCGAGCCACCTCAAGCCAAACCCGAGCTAACCCACCTAGGCACCCTCCTGACCAATCCCAGCCAAAGAACCAGACCCTAGCTCACTCAATCATTCCTGGACAGAAGACCCTAAACTACTCATGGTTGCTGCTCACGCCTATAGACTCCTAGCCAACCTAGGGCACGTCAAGCGAGCCACCACTGAGCCCACCTGACCCTAACCATTCCTGGACCGCGCCCAAAACCAACCTAGATTAGCCCAAGCCCCTGAACCCACGCGCCAGCCTCTTGCCCGAAGACACAAGCTGTGTGTTCCTTGCTACCATGCGGTCCCTCATTTTTCTCGAGCCAGCAGCGAGCCCACCACTCCAGCCCCTGGCCCGACCCCTGTCCATCATCCTAGGACCCTGACGACATACCCTGAGCCACCCAGCCTCTAACGTACCGTACTTTTACTATTCAAAATTTGCGAAAAAATTAAAAATTCTCTTGAACAAAACATGAACGTTCAAAATTCGATAAAATAACTGTATTTCTCAATCATTTGTCACAAACAAAGGTCTAAAAATAGAGTTTGACAAAAGTGTTTGAACATTTTCATAAAAACTAAAAAAACATGGCGGTCCTTGGGTTAGCCTCCCGCTCAGTCCAAGCCTGCTCCTTGGTCCCCACCTCCTGTCTCCTCATAAACATCCTCACTTGTATCGATCAAGTCTAGTGAGTCTAAAGACTCAATACGTATAAACTGGAGATAACGAGTACTACGTAATAAAATCACATGCAACTTTAAAATAGGACATACACACTTTAAACTTGAACTTGTAAGATAAAACTTGCACATACGTACATACATACTTAGACGTGCCATAAACTTTTTTAAACATGCTTGCATACTTGAACATACTTAAACATACATGGCTTCATCATTTTGCGTAGAGAATGTTTCAAAGCAAGTGACCCATAACATAATGCGCCTGATCAGACTAAACCACAGTACTGGGATGACAGGGACGTATCCACTGCCACATACATGAGATCTTCGTTCATAATTTAACGGGCTGATTGGTCCACGTTCATGATTTAACGCTTTTCAATCACGATCTAAACCCATTCATAATTTAACGGGGTGGAGAGGTCATTGGCCACGTTCACCGACTTCCAAACCCATTCATAATTGGTCACAAGACATTTAGCATACCTCAAAACTTAAAATATTTTTTTGCACGTCAAACATACTTACTTGGCATTGAGGGATTCGCTGGACTTCGATCGGGGCCGTTGCTGCACATACTAAATGAATTTAAAATACTAAACTTGCATTGCTTAGACGTAGGTACACATGCTCACCACCAAACCCTTTAAATAACTTAAGACGTTCTAAAACTCTCGGGAATTGACCTCATTAAATCAGTGTACTAAACCATCACATGAAATCCCAAAACACACAGTTATGTTTTTCCCAAAACATGAAATACACGGACCCCGGGTCCGGGTCCGTGTATGGGTCCGTGTTTGTGCGCAAAGAAAGGACCAACAAAAGGAAGGGACACGGACCCCGTGTCAGGGTCCGTTAAAGGGTCCGTGTACACTCGGTTGATTGACACATCGAAGGAAAGCAAAGGCACGGACCCCGTGCCCTGGTCCGTGTGGGGGTCCGTGTTGGCACGCAGAAATGGCATCAAGGAGAAACAAAGGCACGGACCCCGTGCCAGGGTCCGTCCGCGGGTCCGTGTACCTGCGCTAATCGGAAACCAACGAGAATTCAAGACATGAGGTGCTTATCACTTTAGACTCGATTATACGGACCATGAACCGACACCCCGAGACCCATCCTAGCATTCCATAACACCAATTCCAAACTCGTACAAAACCCAAAGCAACGATGTTCACCCTACGATACATACAATTCAAAACCGTGATAATTGCCGCCGAAACGTTTCCTACGACTTCTAATGTGCTCGATTGCCGATCGACACTAAACGACATATCAAATAGCAACCCAACATCATACTAAGCATACCTAGACGCAGCCACGATCACCCGTCGATCCCCAACGAGGCCTGCAACAAGTAAACTTCAATAACGCGTCAATACATAATTTTCTGAAAAATGAAGTTTGAGCCGTCTCACGAAAAACATCATAATTCACTCAATTTTCATCCAAAAAATTCTAAATTACTGTCAAATTGAAGGTATCAAAATTTTCTACAATTTTCATGTTGAAAGTTTTCTCATAATCACGACCGAAAAATCGCAGTTTTAGAAATGGCAGCAATAACGAGTTTTCAGATCTAAAATTATCTCAAAACTGATCCAAACCATTTTCCGCTCAAACCAAGAACGTCACACATATATTTTTACGCATAAAACAACGCAACACATAATATGACATGATCGATGCAGCAAAAGAAAGTTTATACGTGTCTTTTGATATTTAAAAATACTATGACGACGATACCAAAGTGGAGATGGTGCGAGGATTGATCCGGGACGAACGTGGCGCTAAAATCTTTGAAAAAACTCAACAAAACTTGCTGGAAATTTAGAGGAGGGGGCGGCTGCACTAGTTCTCCAATAACCCTAGTGTTTTTCTTCTCTTAAAAATATAAAACTGAATTGAAAATATGTGTGTGTGTGTGTGTGTTGTGTCGTTGATTAGTGTCTGTGTGTGTGTGTGTGTGTGTTAGGTTGTAATTTAAGGAGTGAAAATTGCTTAATTAAAATTTAACCACTAATTTAAAGTTAATCAAACACTAACTCACTCAATTTCCTTAATTGAAATAAGATTATGTCTCATATGAGACCGTCTCACGGATCTCAATCTGTGAGATGGATCAACCTTACTCATATTCACAATAAAAAGTAATACTCTTAGCATAAAAAGTAATACTTTTTCACTGATTATCCAAATAAAGATCTGTCTCACAAAATACGTTCCGTGAGACCGTCTCACGCTAGTTTTTACCTTGAAATAAAATACACACTAATTTTATAACATTCTCCTTTAATAAAATAAAATCCACAAAAATGCTAATTTTAAAAGTTTTAAACTCTTAAATCCACTAAATAAATAAGTTAGTCTTTAAAATACTAAACTTAGTAATTATTTAAAAATGTCCCAACCTCAACTTAAAATAAAACACCACAATTTAGATTACCAAAATCGTCACAAGTCTTTTCCTCGATCTCGCTTCGAATAATCGCCTGAAACATGAAACTCGAAAAAATACATTTCAACGTGCATCACATAAACATTAAAATAATGAAATTTAAATAAATCATGCATCGATAAAATCATTTTAAACTTAAATAAATATTTAACCATTTAATTAATTCATGGGTTATATGTGTACTAAATTTGGGCGCTACACAGCCCCGGCAGCGAGCCCCCATGGCCGCTGCTGCACATACACGAGGGTGGGGGAGAGTCCCACTTCACGTGGACTCTTCCCCAGACCATGGCTCGAACCCTATCCGCCCGAGGACCAAACCCAGCCCTAGACCCAAACCACCACTGCCTCTGAACCAGCCCTGGAAGAGCCCCCAAGCCCCATGCAAAGCAACCGCACCTAGCATCTTGTACAAGCCAGCACAACTCACAGTTCCTTCTTTGATTCTTTTTCTACAGTTTCCATCTTATTTCCCTTCAATATTTATCATGTTTTGTCCATAATTTATCATGTTTTGGCGGCGTGTCCATTGGGTTCATAACGATTCTTTTAAAACAAGCATAAAATTGTAAAAACGTTGAAAATATGTATCATACCGTAAAATAATCGAATCCACGTATTTTTCATGCATATTCAATTAAAACACACATATTATGATTTGTATGATGTTTAAAAGGGTTTAGAAAACGTGTCCTTGCGTTTATAACGCTCGATTATTCGATCTTTGGCGAGGGTGCGAAGATGGACAACCGGACGACAAAGAACACAAGCCTTACTTCTCCTCCTAATTTTCGAAAATCTGAAGTGTGTGTGTGGTGTGTGTTGGAACATTTCATGTTCGCAATCTTAATTTTGATGTTAACAAAACTATCTATTTTGTTTCTAATGATTTACTTGACTGCGCAGGTAGCTAGAAACTGATCAGGCTTCTAACTGATCACTTAAGCGAGGTAAACTGAAACTTTCGAGACGTTAGCTAAAAATACCAACTGATCAACCAAACTGAATCAGTTCAACTGACATATCAAAGAACAGCTTAACTGAAATGTCCAGTTGATGGATGATTCAGCAGAATATCTTCAAAACCGGCCAGCTGATGAAGAGTTCAACTGATGAAGAACCCAGCTGACCCATTCAACTGAAAGAGTGAAATCAGTTCGACTGACGAGCCAACTGATTTCACCAGTCCAACTGAAGATCAGTTCAGATGATCAGCTAGGAACATCAGTTAGAAATCATTCAGTTGCAGATCAAAACAAGCTTATCTTAGTGGATTCCAGCTACGCACAAAGATACAAACATCTGTACGATCAAAGGTACAATAATGGACGTTGCAGCTAAGATTAAAGCCGAGAGATTCCTGAAGGCATGTCAGAAAAGTTAAGACACATATACCAAGGAACACATTCAAAGCTGCAACGATCACATGTGATGAGTCTTGAATTACGGTCTCAATACCTCTATATATACAAGCTCAAGACCATCAGCAGGCAGAACAAGAGAGAGCATATACTAAAGTGTGTGAAAAACAAAAGAAACGGCACTCTTATTTACTTATCAGTTTACAAGAAGAAATCAGCCCAGAGGGAACACAAAAACATGTTATCAGCTTAGTTTGGAAGCATATTTCCCTCAGTGTGTGAGAACACTTTCGGGCAGTTTCAGAGATCAGTTCTCATACATACACACACACCACCACTCGAATACAGTCTTGTACAAAGACAATAAACTTGTGTATGTATTCTTTCTCACATAGACGTTAAAGAAGTGTTGACTGGAAGGTGTTGCCTTCAGTCTAGTCTAGGAGTTCATTTAGGCATTGGGTAAGTCATAAGCTGGGTGGGTTTGAACAAGTAGTTGTATAAATCAAAGTCTTCTAGTGAATCCTACCCGAGGTGGTAGAAAGGGTGACGTAGGAGCAGTTAAAGTCTCCGAACATCCATTAACATATCTTGTGTATTTAACTATTTAACTATTGTTTTCAAACTAATTTAACCAGTTAGAGCATCCGTCGGTTCAGTTCTCACCATAACTGAACTAATGAATGCAAAAACTAATCTAGTCTTTTGGTTATTTAGTTACACAGGATATACAAATATATCAGTGTTTCTTAACGAATGATTATTTCGAGTGTTTTCCGCTTGGTTATATACCAAACTCGATCTAATTCATCGGTGTATACATTCTTAGAATACGAGCTATTGTAGCTATTGGAGAATAAGTTGTTTGAAGCACCTCAAGGTGCCTTGTAAACGATTCATCAGTGTGTTTCACGGCTGATTGATGAATGAATTGTGGTGTTTTCAAAGCCTAGGTAACTTATTTATAAATAAATTAACATGCTAATTGTGGGGACCCGGACGCTAATCAAGTTCTTAATCATAATTGGGACTAATTAATCAATTAAAAACAGGGTCTAAAATTTTTTTTAAAATGCGGAACGTAGTGAAATCAAACATATATACATCTCAGTATATAAAATACAATACAAGTCCTGTACTGCATGCATTTAAACTAAACTAAGGTTTAACAACTAATGTCAAGTGTTCAAACCCTATTATACATCAAAATCAAAGTCCGGAATCTCCACTCTGATCACGATCTTTCTTCATCTCCTCAACCCTGAACCTGTCCCACCTGTTGTCATGTACACATACAGACAAGACAACAGCCGGATAATTCCGGTGAGAATATAATCCCAGTATAAATCAACGAAACATGCAATCATATAAACAAATATAAAGCATGTAATCAGGTAACAGATATATGTATCAAACTCTGAAACATAATCAATCATAGACTGTCGACATATACGTGACTCCACGTTTCAGACTAGACTCAATCCTAGTCTAGGGATCCCGGTTTCCAGACATTGGCAATCCATATCGACCAACAGTAATAGAAAAGACTCCAGTTCTATCCACGTCGATATAGCATCGATCACCAGTAATAGAAGAAGCTCTGTTTCTATCCACATCAGTATAGTATCGATCACCAGTAATAGAAGAAACTCCGATTCTATCCACATCGATATAGCATCGATCAATAGTAATAGAAGAAGTTATAATTCTATCCACATCGATACAATACTGATCACCAGTAATAGAATGAGCTATAATTCTATCCACATCGATAGCCAATTATCCAGTAGCAGACTGTGGCACTTCCGCCAATACAATATCTCATGACATCGTGCAATGTGCCCGTGGTAATCCCACCACTATCAGGCACTTCTGTCATAAGACTACTCGTCTAATACCTGCTATCTATAATCAAGAGAACAAGTATATCAATCAAATCAATGCAATATCAATGCAATAAAGTAAAGTATGTGATTTAGAGAAACTCAAGTCGATCTCTCAATACCACATTGACTTATACCTTTCTTTCGCCGGTTTCTGGCTCAGTCGAAATCCTGAACTCACAATATGTCTGGCAATGACAATACCAATAATCTCATATCAGTATACCTTTCAATTCAATAACAATCTGATCAATCTTGATTTAATTCAAAATCAACGGCATAACGGTACAAACTCAGTATCCCCGTCAATGCCATATCACCAGATAACAGTTACAATCCATAACCCATATCCAATACAATCCGTAATCCAATCACAATTCAAATCTGTCTGGTATAAATCAATATACCCTAAAAATTCATAACAATTCCATAATCAGTCCGTTTCTTAGTCTGACTTCGATTCTACGATGTCTAACATATCAAGAACAACATATATGAGTTCCATTCAATTCTGACAATATCATAATTCTAAAACATGTCAAAACGTAGCAAAACTTACGTCAAGTTATAGCCTACGTCGATAGGAACTCAGTACCGAAGTCAGATTCAAAATCAGGCGGACGGATTTCTCGGAAAAGGCGTAAGGATTTCCTCCTTTCTTCTTCAGACCCTTTTTCTCGATAGTTCAATGCTTTTCGAAGGGGTTTCATGCTATATATACTCGTGCATGCATGCTAAGAGGTGTCACCATTTTCTGCACAACACGTCGCACCGCGGGTGCGCTACATTCCGGACCGCGGGTGCACTCTTGGTCGAAGCGCGGGGGCGGTCTCTCACACATGAAATGTTTTGTACTTTCATCTTATGACATGCATTCTCATAACCTTCGAGTCGTACGACAATGAAACTAATAATCTCGAGCCTTACACTAATGGGCTTTGGTTTTGAGCTTGCAAGCTTAAGGGTAATTGGGTCTACTTAAATTAATTAAATTGGGCCCATTAACAATTAATTAATTAGAACATAAAAATTTATAAAATAAGTTTCCAAAAAATAATTTTTTAAATCTTTTAAAACTCCTTGTTTGCCCAAAACCGGCTTTTCGAGAAAAATCGAGCTCGACTCCTAAAATAATGCGAATTTCAATATTTTTAAGAAAATTAAATCATATTAGGAAGCATTGTCATTAATTAAAGAAAATTACATATTCTTGTTTTGGTCGTCCTCGATCTCCTTTCCCCTACCTATTATCGAATATTCGGATAAAATCCTTAAATTTCATGTAAACATTTATCATGCTATCATACATTTAATCATATAATAAACATTATGCTAGCATTTAAAATCAATTAAATAAAACAATTAAGCAATTAAAATAATTTGCATGCATGCGGTTTATGTATGTTGGTTTTTTGGACGTTACATTATATGTCCATTCTATCGGGAAAAAATACATATTATCACTGATAAAAAATTCCGATCGTTGGAGCTTTCAACTATAAATATGTAGATTTCAAACACGAAGAACTCTATCGACAAACTTCAATTATTTTTAATCTTGAACATTTCAAAGATATCGAGGACACTTAATCTTTCAATTTATAGCGGTTCATTCAAGCATCAGATCATCAAGGATCAATCAGTGTTACACCAACAACTCAAGCCTTCAAGTCTGATAATTGGGTTTTGGGTTTATTGTCTGGTGAACTGAGGGTTCTTAAATATCCATAAATGTAAATTGATCACTAAAAGTTTCATTTAGGTAGTGATAAGTCATAACTGAAGTGGGTTGTTACAAAATATTGTAAAACAGAAGTCTTTTAGTGAAAACATTCCTAAGTGTAAGAAGAGGAACGTGGAAGTTTTATCTCTGAACATCTACAAAAATATTTGTGTCATTACATTATGCATTTACATTCCTATAAATCCATTTCAAGCCGTTTATTTTTAAACTGTCAAGTATAAATTATCAGTAGTCAAGTCAGACCGTTTTTGCACTTATAATTTTTAGTGGTCTAGCCATTCAAAAATAATTCTTAACGTCACTGTTAAGAACGATTTGAAATCAAGTGTGTGTGTGTATAATATAATAAATTTTCTGAATTGGCATGGATCAAGTAATTTTGGTTAATATTGGTGATTGGCCATTAAACGACACGGTTTTGTGACCCACATGTAGTTAAGTAAATAGACAATATATTTGGCAATCTTTGTCGGTATGTATGTGAAGTATGTCCCTTTCTAACACATTTTGACAATGATGTCCTTTTTCTTTGTCCTTCGAAATTGGCAACTGTAAAATATATATAAATGAAAAATTGTCTTTCTAAATTTTCTTTTTTCATTATATGAACGAGAATTTTACCCTCGATACATTGATATTGTTTGATCGTCTATCATAGTTATAACGAGTTCATAATTTCAGTAAATTTAGAATATAATGATAAATAATAATTTTACTAGTGTGGTGATTATTAAGTATAAAATTCTCGTGAAATATTTTAGAAGAATCTAGAATATATTAATTAATTAAATGAGTAATTAAATAAAACTTATTTATAAATAATTAAATAACAATGTCTTGATCCAAGTAGAATTGTTGTATTGACAAGGAACAAAAACTTATAAATATTTCATCAATTGTTATATTAAATAAGATGATTTTTGCAAAAAAAATATAAATTTCCACCAATCTTTTTCCCCTTCTATCCTCCCTGCAAAATATTTGTCACTTCCACCGCAACATCGTCGTCAGATTTTTGAAATTCTGACGATCCTATCTCGACGAAAATTTTGTTTAGATCTCTACTACCATCTATAATCTAGTTTCTGGTCGTTGACCTTATTTGACGATCGAATGAGGAAGATATGTTCGTAAGGATTTACAAAAATGACCAGCTCCGCTAATCTCATATTGGTTTGATGTGCAACATTAAATACACAAAGGTAAACAGATCTAAATATCCTATGAATGTTTTAAAGCATATGACGACCAAGGAAAGTTTTGAACGTCAAATAATTTTTTTCAGTGTTCTAAATGGCGGTCGAGGCGGCCGCCTAGGCGGTAGGCGGCCCTCGACCGCACCACCTACGCTTGAGGCGGGTGTTTTAGGTGGCCAAAACTATACTGTGTTGGGGAGGCTGGTCGAGGTGGTGAGGAGGCGATTGAGACGGGCAGTCAAGATTTTGAAATTGTAGTCAATAATTTCAAAAACCTAGTCAAAGCTAAATAATTTTAAATCTCAAAACTCTAGCACACCCAACTTTTTTTTTACTTTTGGTTTTCACTCTCAAGTCTCAACCACTAAACCCACCACACACTGTCTGTCTCCCGCCGCCCGCATATGTAGATATATTAGATGGTGCATATGTAGATGATTTGGAAGATTAGCTATGTTTACTCCAGTACTTGTTCTAATAATGGATAATAGATTGAAACTTTGAAATTTAAACTTAGCTTTTTGGTAAAAGTAATTATATTACTTTGTTAGTATAATAACATTAATATGATGATAAATCTTTATTAGTTATCTTGTTAGTTTGCATATATATATTTATTGACAATATATTTTATGAAACTTTTTTGTGCTTAAAAATTATTTAATTACACATCTTCTTACATAAAAAATGATGACTATTTGTGATTATATTGCATGATTATATATGATTATCTATAAAAAAAATAATTTAAAAAAATTCAACCGCCTAGGCGCAGCCTATACAGTCGAGGCGGTAGGTGGTCGGTGACCGCCCCGCCACCGCCTCCCGTCATTTACAACCTTGATTTTTTTAAAAAACTTCCGTTATGCTTTGGGTGTGAGAAAATGATACTTCAACGTTAATTTCATCGTCATTTACCAGTGACATTTTTGGAGGGAAAGTTAAGTGATCAAATCAAACATCAATGAGCAAATTAATGCATGATCACTCGCACTTTGATGCTGGTCAATGAGATGAAAACAAGGAAATTGAAGATATTGTAGAGATGTCAAAATAAGATATGACTCATCAACCCGACACGGTTCAATCCAAAAAAATCAACTTTGGGTTTGGGGTTTTCGTCTCCGGGTAAGATCAGATTGGACCTGATAGCTGACCCGAAAAAAATGATCGCTTTCAAATTTAAATCATATATATGAAAGAGATTTTGTTATTATGTGTTTAAATTTAAAATATATTTTTTTTTGAATTTATTTAATTTTCTTTAAAAAAATCAAAATCAGGTTGATTCGGCTTCAGGTTAAGAGTTTTCGCGTTGGATCGGGTTCGGGTTTGCGCACTTTTTGAATATTACTATTGCTCAACCAGATACAACTCAATTAAATTGACACCCTTAAGATATTGTCATTGGTATTTTCAAATAAGGAAAACCGTAGAAAGATTATGCATTGAAATGTAAAGTGAATCAACAAATTCAAGCCAATATTTTCATCAATCAAAAGCACGATCCACTTATTTAGTTATGATTGTTTTAGTGCATATGTAAATAACAAAGGGATAAATTAGACAAGAATTCTACATTTTTCATAAACTAAATTGTGAGCTCTCTCTAAAAACTTGCGGGCAATTCTTAAGTATTCTGAAGTAAACAAACTTGGTACAAACTGAGCCTATCATTCAATTAAGTGAAACTCAAAACTTGTCAAGGGGTAGCATCCTTAACATACTCAAAACCTTGTTGTATCCGCACTGTGACTGTTACATAGTCACTAGATATGCTCTCTAGCTCAAACCAAGATTAGCTTTCAAGATAGTTGTTTGTATTCCATCGAAAATATTGTGATGAAAGTATTCGGAGTATCGATACAGCATCTCTTCATTATATTGTTCGCTCCGCACTTGGCTACCCAGCGTTTACTGCCAAACTCGGTATACATACCAAAGAGCAAAAACCAGGAAAATCTAAAAAAATCCTAAAGCGATCGACACAAACTCATGAATGATATGGTTCCTAGCTGCGTCTTCTTAACATCAATAACGAAAAATGCAGCAAGTCAATTTATATTGAATCGGATGATGAGAAGATGCTGATGTTTCAATTCACTCAGATATATTAGACTCTTCAAGTGCTCTAGAGATTAGAATACCAACTGAGCCCATCTTTCAGTTAAGTGAAACTCAATCTCCGTAGTGGCCTAATCCAAATTTACGAAATTCAGAAACCATTCCTAGGAAAGTCTGAAAAATCCAAAAATAATCCTCCAAAACCCGCCAAGGATTTGGTTGCTAACAGCACATACGGGTATTTACTTAACATCGAAATCAACGGGTACATCGTCTTTCAATCTTTCTACTCATTAGAATACAAACGGAGCCTATCTTTCAATTAAGTTAAACTCAAAACCTGCAGTGCCATAATCCAAGTAACAAATTCTAAAAACATTCCTAACCAACTTCACATCATCAAAAAATGAAAAAAGAAACTTTTGTTTTTCTCCTTTTTAAAGGAGGCTCAAATATCATTCTTCAAATCCTCAGCAGGTGCTCATCCAAGTACTAGTGACGCATGCTCGATAATATTGAACTCGTAGTTCAGATTTTAACCCTTTGCCATTATCACAGTTCATAGTCAAAATTAGACTTTTTGATCCTTAATAAGTTGATTTAATCCAATCTTGTGAAATGGGATTTCTTTTGCATTATTTTGAACGAGGATAGGTATGCTTGGAACTCAGGTGAGCTTTCAAGCGTGAAGGTACATACATATTCTTGACTCTTGAGGATAATAAGCCAATTCCGGACTCCGGTAGAAAAATCCATAACTTTGACAAAAAAAAAAGGAAAGGAATTAAGGACACATTAACGTGAAGAAAATAAAGAAAAAAAAATGATGTCAGGGTCCCAAATAATCTTAGCTGTGGGAAAATTATTGTGGATAACTCCAGGAATGAAGACGGGGCAGAGAAAGCGACTAATACTTGTGTGTGTCCAGAAGAACCATTCTCAACGACTGGTATTCGAAGAGACAACTTCGAGTAGAAGGAAATCGAGGGCTGAACACATAGATTAGAAAGAAGCTTCCGTAGACAAGTTTGCAACAACTCAAAATAGAGTTAATCATCCATTTGAGCTATTGGCATGAGCCCCAGACGCCAGACGGTAGTAGAGAACATGAAGCGAATTGAGATGACTATGCCTGTGGAGATTGGAGAAAATAACTAAGAATTTATACCCGGCCTTCCACCTTGAAAAACCCCACCTGATAATAATAATAATAATCTTCTTTTGAAAGTTACACTGAGAAAATTGGTGTTTATGAAAAAGCAATAGAATTGTTCTTGCTCTATACATTCTTAGTTCTGTGGAAGCTTCTCTCCGTTGTTACAAGTAGTTTTCATGACATTTTCAGGAATATTTCCAGAAATGGAATTTGAAATTTTGGTAGAGGTGTACTAGGCCAAAACTGGCCATATGGCTTTGTAAGGTTTTGAATCTGCATTAGCGACATCTAAAGGCTTCTCAAGAAGTTGAGCCCTGCAAAATGTGTGCATGGTCATACAGTATTGTTTCTCATAAATTTGTCATGCACATTTCTCCACGTCTAAAGTACTCAATGATGAAGATTTTTAATGAAAAAAACTCATACACTTTTTCATAGCTTTTGAGAAAATAAAGTTATGCAACTTCGAAGTACACTGAAATGCATCCGGCAGCTAGAAATACTGTCATTTGTGTTTGCACTCGGTCTCTTGTCTCCAATGCAGACAACATAAATCATCTGATTTAGTCGTCATCAATTAATTTAGACAAAATATCTTGTGCAGTTATTTTTGTTTTTGCAAATTTATTTTAGTTTGCAGCCTAATCATTTGATGGACCACTGAGAGGGAAGTGCAAGAAACACTATATTTGAACAATAAAAAAGTTTTGTTTGTCAACTTTACACTGCACATGCAAAACCAAAATTTCGTTTTCCACGTAGATCAGATCCTCAATATGAGATCCTAATGAAACAGATATACAACACAAAAAAGAGCCTTTAAATCAAGAAAATCTCAAACAAGATTTCTTTCAGTTCTGTTATAATTTTATAATTACGATGCCAGATTCAAGAGCAGATGTTTCGCCTATAATCCAAAGTTACGAACCGGTTTATTGAGCAGGATTTGTTACCCTCAGTGATCCTCCAAGATCGACTGGTACGAGGGGGATGAATGAGTGCAAAACATCTGTTATCAATGGCCGATAACTTGGCTCTGGTTGCACACATAACACCGCTATAGCAGCCACCTGAGCCAAAAAATTGTTTTAAGAAGTTAGACTTGGCAAATTTTATTTACAAAATGTAACCCTTAAACTAATGAGGTTGTGATTGAAACATACTTGGTACAAATGCTTCAAATCCATCGTGTTTCTGATGGCTGGATCCACGATGTTTGGGAGCTTGGATCTGTCAGTCAGCTGAGGCATTGCCTGTTTGTTGAAGGTCAAGATATTAGGTCGAAGTTGGAGGGCTATTGGAATAAAAGTTCTTCGAAAATATTTACTTACCCAAGTGACTATTGATTGGCATTGTGCTTCGGCTACTTTCTCCACAGCTTTTCTTCCCATCAGAAGTTCGAGAAGAACCACCCCAAATGCGTAAACGTCACTTTTGTCAGTAAGTTTACCTGATCATTCCTTAAAGAACTTGTCAATATTTGAAATCTGAATGCGAAGCAATAAACTGTAAAAAATCAAGAACTACATATTTGATAATCATTAATGTGAACTAAACCTGCAATTCTTATGCATTTTGACAGCATCGCCTTCACATTTTTGTACAAGTGGTTACAGCTATATGCATTTTCTGGCGTTTCAGTGACTCAGACTTTAAAAAGCAAACGATGCTATATTGAACCAGAGCAGAATAAATACAATTTCAGGTGCATATTTAAATTTTAATTCCGCTAATTTTTTTCACTTGAGAGTTGTTCTTTGCCTCCAAAAGGTAAAACTTTGATTCCAGCCTTGAGTATAGACAAGGCAGGACCACAAGTACTTGAGACGGAAAAAGGCCCTTACCATCTAACAAGTACTCTGGAGCTACATAACCCAAAGTTCCAGAAAGCTTGATGCTGGCCTTGTTTGAGCTTCCACCGGTAATCGCAAGTCCAAAATCGGAAAGCTGAATTAAGACCAGAAAACATAAGAGATGCACAAAATTCAAGCATGAATATCAATATTAACACCTTGGCATTGAAGTCGGAATCAAGAAGAATGTTGGTAGATTTGACATCCCTATGGATCACAGGAGGGTTGCAATGCTCGTGCAGATACTCTAATCCTCTGGTGAACAGGAAACAACGTTAGTCCAGGTCAAGAATCAAATGATTATGACAAAAGTGGGCACTAAATGATTCTCAAAATGGGTTGAGTACCTTGCAATATCGAGGGCGATTCTCATTCTCACATTCCAAGACAACGTCGATTGGTGCGAAGGTCCTGAAGTATTTTTTTCAAGAAAGTATCATTCATCGTTCATGGATACAACCTTTTGAGAACTCAAAAAAAGACATTTTACCATGCAAGTGGAATTCCAAGTTTCCATTCTCCATGATTTCATAAACCAAGAATCGTGACTCGCCATGAATACAATACCCTAAGAGAGAAACTATATTCTGATGTTGAAGTTTACTCAATAATTCAATCTCATTCTGCACTTTCAAACAATAATGGAGAAGTGATCAACAGATGCAACAGAAAATTTACAAAGAAAAATCTCAATTCATAATATGCCCAAACTGCACCTCAAATTCTCTTTCAGCTTCTTGCCCACCAATAAATATTTCCTTAACAGCTGCACGCAAACTGTTATTGAAACGAGCTTCATACACACGTCCTAATCCTCCTTCACCGAGTATATTGTCCTCGCTGAAATTGTTTGTGGCAGCTACTAGGACCTGATACTCAATCAGAGCAGCCGAACCTTTCTTGCCACTAGTTTTTAGTGAAGAGAATTTATCCAAGATTGGAACAAATGAAATTCCCTTTGCAACATCTACATATACATATTTAAGAAAAATACAAATGACAATATATCGATCGATAAGAAGATAGAACAAACTAATCAAACACAAAACGATGGAAAAAAATATGACTTTTACAGTTCCCTTACGAAAGGAAGGTACCTGAACTCCGACCACTTTTTGGATCGCAGTTTTTCATATGTTTCGATCTATATATCCATAAACAAGATGCCAGCAGCAAAATTCCCCCGAGAAGAGCAGAAGAAACAATAAGTGCGATAAAAATTTTCTTGTTCAGGTCCTGACGGTGCACTACTTTCACCTCTGCAACTTCACATTTCAGGGAGAAGAAAAAGAAAATTTACATTTGAAAACATAGATTTAAGTCTAGAAGTACAACAATCACCCCACCAAAATCAAACGGCCAAAAAATATACAAAATAAAAATCACCCCCCCTCTCGCCCATCCGAAAAAAGGAAAAGAAAATAAAGAACTACACAAAATTGTATCAGCAGCAAAATTCCAGATTTGCGTATGAATGTCAGTTGCTCAATTTAGGCGTCAACACTCAAAGTAGAAAAAAAAACAAGAACCAATGAGCCCTCATAAAACCATTCAAGAAAAACAACAAAGAATCTTGAAACCACCCATCATTAGAAGGGTGGGACTAAAAACATAGGTAATGCTCGGGAAATCCAAAAGTTACCTGGAGAATGTGCTATAAGATCAGAAGAATTCCCCAAAATGGGATTTTTTTCAGTAGGAAGAACAGGGTCAGCAACTGGAGGATCTGGCTTCACATCAACTGGAACTGAGAACGAAGGAGAACTAAAGACCCAAATGGGCAAGAGTATCAACAACCAAAACTGCATTCTTCCCCCTTTTCCTCTTTCAAGAAATCTCAACTCAGAATAATTTTAATGGGATTATCCCGAAAAACCTTAAACTTTGTCCGATAGCTTTAAAAATTCAAATTTCAAATTGTTCTCTAAGATAGAATTATTGTCTTGAAGTTTATGCAAGAAGAGGACAAAAAACTGGGGAAAAAAAAAAAGAGCAAAGAAACTACTTTATTTGTTATCCAGATAAAGTAAGACTGGCGAATGCACAACAATCATGTGGCAGTTATTAAAAGGTGAATACCTCCATTTCAGCTCTACTCCATAATAACTTATTAAACAAGCTCACGTTCCCCTGCTAAACTTTCCAATCAATTAATCTCTAAAGTTTTTGCATGAAAATAAGATTTAAATGTTTTCAATATGATCTTAAATTTATATGTGATTAGAAAATTTGAAAATTATTGTGATTGATGGAGAAATTAAAAATATAAATGTGAAATAGTTGGATAATTAATAGGAAAAATAGGAAGAAAAAAGTATTATATATATGTACTATTTATACTAAATTATTGTGATTGCAGTGTAGAATATCACTATTTCTTATAATTACATTTTGATCCTCATTTAAATATAAAATCAAATGAATTATAAAAAATATTATATAAAAACACAATAATGCACTAATTATAATGATGATTTATGATTAGTATAGTTAGTTGATTAGAAACTTAAAATGATATATTGGTTAAAAAAATTTAAAAATAATACTGAAGTGACCACAAAAAAAAAATATTTTGCCAAAAGCAATAGATTGCGCTTTATATATATGTATATATATAATTTGAATGAATTAAAAAATGAAAATATAAAAATATTTATAATTATGTTAAACATTAAATAATTTATATTATTTGATTGGTTGCTTGAAAAATTGGAGAGAGAAAGAGTTGAAAAGACAAAATCACGGAAAATAAATATGGAAGGTTTACCAGCATACCACGAAAGATTTAACTTTAACATACACTAGATACGTAGAAAAATTAGAAAATGAAGTAATTTAAAAAAAAATTAAAATGAAATTTATTAATTTTTTAAATTGGAATAATAAGTGAAAAAATGTAATATATAGTTGGATGAATATGAAGTATTTTGAAAATTACAAAAAATATTTACATCATACCAAATTAGTAGTTAGTAAACGAGATTTAACTTTAATAAAAAAATATAAATTAAAGTTATATGTAGATATTATGATAATTTGAAATATTATTTCAGCTATCCACCGTCCACACCTCTTATTCTTTGTCAATATTTATTTTCAAATTTATGATATTATACCGAATAATTCAATAATCTTAATATAATTTTTTTGTTACTAATGATATCACTCCAACCAAAGAAAGCTCAGGTTTATGATATATTAAGAAATATTTTTAAATAATTGATGGAATTTAAATAATTTGTATAATTGCAAGTGTTATATATACTTAAAAAATTAATATTGTTATTTGAAGATTAAAGATTATTTTTCAAAAAAGAAATTGTAAATATAATGATTATTTGTCCAACCCATCACCAAATATAATATCATAACTAGATCACTTTGTTGGATTATCACTATTTATTTCTGACGTGACCTTAGTCAGTCCCTTGAAGGATCCATGTGGCTAATTAAACTAAAAATTAATTATTTAATTAATATATATAACCGACACCTAAAATATTATTTTATGAAAAAGATGTCCACTTTTATCGTACGCCGACAATGTTTACTGAACCCCAATAAAAATTTATAAATTTTATTTATTAAGACAATTAATCAAATATAAAATATAATATTATGCTACAAAATGGAACTATTTGAATGAAGAAATCACGCCATGGCGTAAGGTTATGCATGCTTCATCAAAGGCGGAATTGATATAATTAAGAGCACTTCTTGTGAGGTTGGAAATATGGAAAATTAAAATTTAAAACATGTGTATTAAATATTTTAATGTTGAAAATAAGAGTTGTAAATATTGAAATTTAGTGTGTGATGATGTAGGTAATGATGAATTTATTTTTGGATTGTTTGTAAAGAAATTCTATAAATAGCCTCACCATTTGTGAAGAAATTCACAATTGAGTTGAGAGAAAAAATATTCTAAAGTGCGTAGTTTGATAATTTTGAGAGTTTAAAATTTTTACTTTTTACCATAATTTTTTACTTTTTCATAACACGTTATCAGCACGAAGCTCTAAAAATCCTCCATATTTTTCCAAGCTCCAAAACAGAAGAAAAATGTAACAAAGATAATAATATTTATTTTACTGTTATTTATTTATTTTGTATATATTTAATATATAATATAATGTTATTATATAATAAAGATTAGAAATAATAAAAATAAATTTTTCAAAAACTTATTATAAATCCTGGGAGAATGTTAAGACGACATCTCACACTTCCGGTAAGGGATACGACAAGTATAAAAGCCTATAAGGTTTTTAAAAAAAATAATTTATGACACAACATTATAATAATGTGATATGATATACACAATTATTTAAACATGACTAATATTATATACATCATATTATTACTATAAAATTATACAAATACATACATTTATTTTTTTGTACAGCAACGGTCATAAACGGTAACAAAACGGCTAGTTTTTGTCCTATAAATATGATCACAAACACATTTAATCACTCCAACTTTCTCTTTTTCTCTAAAAATTATTCTTCATCAAATTTTTCGAAGAAAAAAAGAAGATGGCTTTCTCAAGGTTATTTTTAATTATTTTGGTTATCATACTCAGGAGTCTTGTATTTATTGGAGAATATCATCCTCGTGTGTTTTCTTTATTTTTACGAATGCTTGTACTTGTTATTTATCCATTACTTTGTATTGCAATATTCATTAAATAATAAAATGCGTCGTAATTTTTTTAGTACCACCATGACAAACTTGGCAAATCTCGAATTCATTGCTCTTGATATTACGGGGAAAAATTATAAGCCATGGACCCTTGATGTAGAAATGCATCTTGAGTCATTGGGTCTAAGCGATATCATTAAAGAAAATGCTATATCTTCATCACAAGAAAAAGCAAAAGCTATAATATTTTTGCGTCGACATCTTGACGAAGGTTTAAAATGTGAATATCTCATCGAAAAAGATCACATGGCTCTGTGGAAAGGATTAAAAGAAAGATTTGAACATATAAGGGAAGTTATACTTCCGACCGCCCATGATGAACGGGATATGTTAAGATTTCAAGATTTTAAGAAAGCCAGTGATTACAATTCAGCGATGTATCGAATAATCTCGCAGCTAAAATTTTGTGGACACGAGGTTACAGAATCGGAAATGCTTGAAAAAACATTTTCCACGTTCATGCATCAAATATAACTCTACAGCAACAATATAGAATGTGTGGATTTGTGAGATATTCTGAACTCATCGCCTATCTTCTTTTGGCGAAAAAGAAGAACGAGCTGCTAATGAGAAATCATCAGTCCCGACCCACTTGATTAACTGCATTTCCAGAAGTAAATGCTGTAAGTAAAAATGAATTTAAACCTGAAAACCAAAATCAAATTCAAAGAAAAGGGTTTGTTCGAGGTCGAGGTCGTGGTCGTGGACGTGGATGTAAAATTGGTCATGGTCGTGGTTGAGACCGTGGTTTTGAAAACAATCGAGATAGTTATTTTCATAACTCATCTCAAAAGGGCGTCACGAACCACCAACTGAAAAGGCATCATGAGAATATGAGTGTTAATGAAAATCACTCGAAAAGATTTGAAAGTTATTGTTTCAGATGCGGCACTCCAGGACATTAGTCTCGTATTTGTCGAGCCCCCGAGCACCTTTGCAAGCTTTATAAAGAATCGATAAAGGGGAAAGAAAAAGAGACCAACTTCACTGACGCAGTGACCGTTTGAGTGATTCAACTCATTTTGATGCTGCTGATTTTCTGAATGATTTATCTGGAAATGATCAATATGTTGATGGGATATAAATGAAAAATATTGATGCTGCAGATTTTCTCAATGATTTCTCTGAAAAGGAACAATATAGTGGTAGAATATAAATGTACAATAATTTATTTTTCATGTATTCACATGATAATGTTTTATTATACAATTATGATATGTGTTATATTTACATACGTATTGTCAGTAATGTTTTATCCCAACGAGTTTTTTCTAGTAAGGTTTTTAACGAGGCAATATAAAAACGCGTAATGAAGACAATCATTATGCTCATAATCACAAGGAGGAGTGTTGAAAATTAATATTTAAAACATGTGTATTGAATATTTGAATATTGAATATTTGAATATTGAAAATAAGAGTTGTAATAATTGAAAATTAGTGTGTGATGATGTAGGTAATGATGAAATTATTTTTGGATTATTTGTAAAGAAATTCTATAAATAGCCTCACCATTTGTGAAGAAATTCACAATTGAGTTGAGAGAAAAATATTATAAAGTGTCTAGTTTGATAATTTTGACAGTTTGAGATTTTTACTTTTTACCATAAATTTTTACTTTTTCAAACATGAAAGACCAACAAATAAATCGTTTTTTGTTTAGTGAAATAATAGTAAGTCTCTTATAAGACGTTTTCATGTGTCAACCATGCTCAAATTTATAATAATAAGTAATAATTTTGACATAAAAAATAATGTTATTTAATAGGTGATCCAAATAGAAAATTCGTTTCACAAAATTTTTTTTGTGTAAAATTAATAGTACTTGTATAGATTTTATTACAAACTGTATAAATTTCGTTTTGTTTTTTAAAATAAAAGAAATGGTCATCATTATCCATATTTATTTATTTTATCAAATCACTATCCATTTGGATTTATACATTAGATAAATACAAATTGAATTTTGTAAATAAATTTGGAATACAATAAATGTTCTTGCTCATTTTTGATATGTTGTTCGATTTAAAGTATTAGAGTGACATATTTATCACTATCTATAATTTTTAGTACAACGTCAACTATTTGATCCTAGAACTGATATTAAAGTCAATATCATATACTCCATTCTCATGAATTACCAAAAGTGTAATTACTGTCATTGTAACACATGAATTACACATATTAGAAAAATTTTCAATATGTAACACTCAAGATATCATACGATTTAAAATATTAAATATCATTTCTTTAAATTGATAATGGTTTGATCAAAAATACTTCAAACAAAATATACAGTTGGTCCAGATTACTTTATCGTAAAAGATGCACATGATAATTAGGGCATAATTTGGGAGACAAGACAGGTACATGATTGAACTGCCAATTAGACTACTGTATTAAATAATTGACGATAGACTATATAATATAATTTAATTCTGCATGAATTTATTGTCCAAGTGGGATTTGTATGCAGTAGATGACAAAAATAAATTAAGAGGCAGTTGTCTTTGGGAGAAATAATTCGTGGTTCATAATTGCGGCCGTCCTCAAATTTTCACACTGAATAAAAATTATTAGAGTTAATAATATCTATGAGATTTGTAACATTAATAAAAAAAATATATAATTATATTTAAATATTTGTGAAAAATAACAAATAAATTCAATAATTTATAGCATTACATGTGTTCTATCGGGTTTTTATTTTACTTATATTTAACTCTATAAAAATGTGAGATAAATTCAAATTTGACGAGAGTTTGTAATTTTAGAAGTTATTGAATTTATTTATTATTTTTCACAAACTTCAAAAGGATAAATGTAACATTTAATTTAATTGGATTTTTTTTAAAATTATGAAAAACCTCGGTAAGTGTAACATTGAATAATTATCTCCAAAATTAATCTGATTGAGTATTGATATTTTTCTGTCTTTTGTGTGTATCATAATTATTCACTACCTGCAATAATATTTTGACAAAAATTTGTGTGAGATGGTCTCACGGGTCATATTTTGTGAGACGGATCTATATTTAGGTAATCTATGAAAAAGTATTACTTTTTATTCTAAGGGTATTATTTTTTATGGTGAATATGGGTAGGGTTGATCCGTCTCACAGATTGAGATCTGTGAGACGGTCTCACATGAGACCTACTCTAATATTTTTATAGATTAATGAACAGATAAAAATATTATATTAAGTAAATTTTATCGAAATATGATACTCCTGTAAATTGGACCCGACTCGACCCATATCCGAACCAGATTATTAAAACACCTGAGCTCACTTGCAAAGGTAATGGGCCTAAGTATATTTCTCTCGGTGTCTGAGAATAATTTCGGGTAGTTTTCAGAGATCAGTTCTCACACACACCACCAATAAAAAAAAGTCTTTCAAAAAGACAATAAACTTGTGTATATAGTATTTGACACACAGACGTTAAATAAGTGTTGACTGGAAGGTGCTGCCTTCAGTCTAGTCTAGGAGTTCAGTTAGGCAGTGGGTAAATCCTAAGCTGAGTGGGTTTTTACACTTGTTGTAATTAATCAAAGTCTTCTAGTGGAACCTATCCGAGGTGGTAGAAAGGGTGACGTAGGAGCAGTTGAAATCTCCGAACATCTATAAACATATCTTGTGTACTCTATCTATTAACCCATAGCTTTAAACTGACTTGATCAGTTCAGTTCTCACCATAACTAAACTGATACATGCGAGAACTGATCTCTTTTATTTTCAATATTTAAATACATATTATATAAAATATATCAATGTTTCTTAATGAAGTATTACTTCGAGTGTTTTCCACTTGGTTTATAATCAAACTCGATTTAATTCATCGGTGTATATGTTCTTATAAAACGAGCTATTGCAACTAATTGATTTATTGTGTTCGAAGCACCTCAAGGTGCCCAGCACACGATCCATCAGATCACATTAGATATATAAACAAAATTTGCGTCGAGGTTTGATCGTCAGAATTTCAAAAATCCAACGGTAATGTAGCGGAGGCGTGGTGGAAGGATGGCAGCCGGAATATTTCCTAAAAATATGGGGTGACCAAAAATTTCTTAGTGAAATGAAGAGTTTTTGTGTAAATATTTTATTGTGTATTTTTGTTCTGTTTTCAGTTTTGATAACATATTATAAACACAATTTGACAATTTTCCTAGGATTCTAATCTATCATGATTCTTTATTTTCATTGTTTAAACATATATAAAATTAATTAAACATTTTTTAATTACTTAATTAACCTTTTAGTTAATTAATTTATTCCAAACTGCTCTAGAATATTCTATTAGAATCATGTGCATAGTAGTCTCCACTACTAACATTATTATTTAATTAGAACATCATAAATTTACTAAATAAATAATCGTGAACTCATTATAACCCAAATCGACGATCACACGGTGCCGATTATCGATTGTACAAATCTTGTTCATATAATAAAAATTAAAAATTTTGAAGATCAAAATTTTCAGTGATCCACTTTTGGCAGCTGTCAATTTTCTGAAGTACTCCTTCATTAGAACAGTCAGTTTTCACTCTCCTCACTTAATTAGTTGTTATGCTAACTTCCACAACTTCTAATAATGGAATCCACTTACAAACTCCTTTATAAGTTATCTATGTGATCTCCATTAAACTACATTCAACGGGAACAAAGGATTCAATACTTTTGTGATTCTCAATAGTTCAGGAATATAGCTAAACTTGAGTTCACAATTTTATGTGATTCAGAATAAAATTTATTCTTATTTGAGCTTACCCTAATTAGCCTCGTTCTTTTCATCAACCCCATGATAAAGAATTTCATAAACCAAGTCTTATTGTACCAATCGAATCATGGTAAGAGCTTCTAGTAACATTTCCCCATGATCCCCTATGTTTCACTTATAGTACCTGCAAGAACCTTAAATTATGATTAGTGTATAGTACGGTCCCTTCAACTCATTTATATCGATTGAATCTGCAATCATTGGTATATTGAGAGTTGCAAATGAATTCGATAATGATGTGATGTATTTTTGAGTAATAATAGTGACATGGTATTTGCAACTGAGGAAACCCATTTAATGCGCATGTCTTATTCTGGCCAGAGATTTCTTGCACTATTAACTCATAACTGTGTGTGAGTGGTGAATCCCTGACTACAATGTATTAACTCTTACGTATTTCAAAACTATATCTTACCTTGCCAACTGATGACTCTCAATGGAGTCGGTAAATGGCAAAAAGTATATGCTAGTATGTAGAGTCTCTATATTATCCCAAGTCAAAGGACTAATTATGTACAACCATAACCACATACTATTCCATTCTATAAGTGATAACCACTTGGAAATATCGAGGGAGGGTTGTTCAGTACATCATCAAATGATAATACATTTTTTATGAATGGACATCTAAATGTCATTACTAATTAAACATAGTGTTTACATTACAGATGCTAGTGTCAAGCTCGAGTGACATTTATCCTTATTTTAAGCGATTGAATCAGTTAGGATCTAGTTTAGAATATATAGTATGCTCCCTAATAATTTTCATATTCTTACGTTAAGAGGTAGACCTCATGGTACCTATTGTATATTTAAGGACTTTATCTATGCAACTTGCATTTATACAAAGATAAAGTAAATGTCATAATTGGATAAAATCGTAAAATATTATTAAAATAAAGACTGTCTATTCATAAGAGTCAGTAAAACCTAAACCACAATTTTGCTTGTTAGATACCTCTTCTAACACTCAGTGCATAAATGGCCTTGAACTTTGTTGCAAATAACATAAAATATGTAAGATGAAGGATTCAGTCACTCTTGTTGCCTTCTTCTCGTTGTTGCTTTAGTTCATGATAGAAACCCTTCAACTTGCTTTGTCAACTCGCGTTATAGAAATGGGCACTGAGAAATCGTTAGGCAGTCAATTTAATTGTTTGATTTGTCTTAGATGCCCTATAACGTACCGTATTTTGAACTACTTGAAAATTTGAGGAAAAATAAAAATTTTCTTAAATACAAAATAAAATTTCAAATTTGCATTAAAATAACTGTCCATCCAAAAATATTTGTAATAACAGAGATCGCAAATAGAGTTTGCTAAAGAAAAATATTTGTTTAAACATCGTAAACCAAAACGTGAAATCAGAGTATTTGAACATTGCATAAACTCTTAAAACTTTGGCGGTCCTCGGGTTTAGCCTCCCGCTCAGTCCAAACCGGCTCACTGGTCCTCACCTCTTGTCTCTTCAAACTCATCCTCACCTGTATCGATCAAGTCTAGTGAGTCTAAAGACTCAACATATATAAACTAGGAGTAACGAGTAATATGTAATAAAATCACATGCATCTTTAAAATAGAGCGCACATACTGAAACTTGAACGCGTATATAAAAGCTGGAGCATACGTACATACGTACCTAGACGTGGCATCAACATAAACTTTTCGTAAACATGCTTACTTCATACATACTTGAGCATACATAACATAATTTTGCGTAGAGGCATGTTTCAAAGCAAGTGATCCATACATAAATAGGCCTGATCTGACTAAACCACAGTACTGGGCTGGCAGGGAAGATCCACTGCCACATACATGAGATCCCCGTTCATAATTTAACGGGTGGATTGGTCCCTGGTCATACTTTACCGCTTTCCAATCCTGATCTAAAACCGTTCATAATTTAACGGGGTGGATAGGTCTCTCGTCATACTTTACGGTTTCCAATCCCATACATAATTTGGTCACAAGACATCTAGCATACTTATAAAACTTAAAAGTATTTTCTTTGTACGTCGAACATATTTACTTGGCGTTGAGGGATTCGTTGGATCTCGCTTGGGGCCACTGCTGCACATACTATTATAAGTTCAAACACTTATCTTGCATAACTTATACGTAGGTAACTCGTGCTCGCCACCGAAATAAATAAATAGCTTAAGACATTCTAGATTTTTCGAGACTTGACCTCGTTTAATAATTGTACTAAGCCATGATATAGAACCCCAAAACAAATCTTATATTTTTACATAAATAAATTTTAACCATCGTACTAAACCATGATATAGAACCACGAAGCAAATTCTAAAAAAAAATTATTAAAGGACACGGACCCGGACACTGGAAAATCAAATTTTTAAGGTAAAAGTGCACGGACCTCGTGCCAGGGTCCGTCTACAGGTCTGTGTATGTGGGGTCCCAGACGCTAATCATCTTCTTAATCATTATTGGGATAATTGGATCAATATAATTAATCAGGGTCTAAATTTTTTTTTTTGAATATAGTGCGAAACGTAATGAAATCAATCTAATATATATATCAGTATAAAAGTATAAGTCTTGTACAACATACGTTCATCTAAATCTAAGGTTCAACAACTAACTATCAAGTGTTCAAACCTATTTATATCGAAGTCCGTAGTCTCCACTCTAATCACGATCTCTCCTCATCTTCTTGACCCAGATCATGTCCCACCTGTTGCCGTGCACACATACAAACACGACAACAGCCGGATAACTCCAGTGAAAATAAAATCTCAGTATAAACAATGTAAACATGCAGTCATATAAAAACATATATAAAAGCATGAAACACATATCAATAACATGTAACAAAACAAACTCTGAATCACACTCTGTGACTCCTAGACTCTGACTCGACTCATTCTAATCTAGGGATCCCGATCTGAATAAGAACGCAACGTTCTCCCATCTACTTTACCCCAGCTAGATGGTGGTACGTTCTTAGTCCCAGACTTTGGCGGTCTATATTGAAGATCTGAAATAGGAGACGGTCTTCTCCTCAGTCTATCAATATATATCAAAAAGTCCAGTGACTTGGCGGTTCTGCCATGACGGTTCTGTCAAAGACTAGGCGGTTCTGCCCAACTCTAACTCATGCTTTGCTATAATCAATAGAGTAAGCATATCAATATCAAACATTGCAAATATCAAATGCAATAATCATTCAGTATGTGATTTTGGGAAACTCAAGTCAAATCTAACTCGAGTTGTGCAATCCCGCATCAACATTTATTCATATCTTTATTTCTGCCTTTCTGAATCTGTCGAAGTCTCGAACGCAAAGTCTGTCAATACTCAGTCTGGCAATGAAAATAGCGAGGAATATAATATCTGTAACAAACCGTACTATTTTCTACTTAAAATTTGCGGAAAAATTAAAAATTTTCTTGAATACGAAAATAAAATCAATACGGTCGTCACTACATCATCCATTTACCAATAAAAATCTTGTTAAAAGAAAAGCTTGCTCCGAGCATCTCGCATCAAAACATAAAATCAGAGTATTAATATTTTCCTGCTTAAAATCTTAAAATAACGTGGGCGGTCCTCGGGTCTAGCCTTCTGCTCAGTCCAAGCCGGCTCCTTGGTTCCCACCCCTCGTCTCATCATGATCATCCACACTCACATCGATCAAGTCTAGTGAGTCTAAAGGCTCAACACGTATAAACTGGAATATCAAGTAGTACATAATAAAACCACATGCAACTTTAAAATAGGACATACGTACTTGAAGCTTGAACTTGCGAAATGAACTTGAACTTGCATACATACATAGACGTGCCGTAACTAAAAGCTTTTATAAACATGCTTGCATACTTGATCATACTTAAACATACATGACTTCATTTTGCGTAGAGGCATGTTTCAAAGCAAGTGACCCATACATAATAAATGCCTGATCAGACAAACCACAGTACTGGGCTGGCAGGGACGTATCCACTATCACATACATGAGATCCCCGTTCATAATTTAACGGGCTGGTTGGTCCCCGTTCATAATTTAACGCTTTCCAACCACGATCTAAACCCGTTCATAATTTAACGGGTGGATTGGTCCATGTTCATAATTTAACGCTTTCCAATCCTAAACGTAATTTGGTCACAAGACATTTAGCATACCTCAAAAACTTAAAATACTTTCTTGCACGTCAATATACTTACTTGGCGTTGAGGGATTCGTTGGATTTTATTTGGGGCCGCTGCTGCACACTAACATGAATTTCAACACTTATCTTGCATAACTTAGACGTAGGTACTCGAGCTCACCACCGAAGTGCATAAATAGCTTATGACATTCTAGATCACTCGGGACTTGACCTCGTTTAATCATACTAACTAGGACATCAAACCCCGAAACAAACTCTAAGATGCCGTGTGAACATTTCCCAACCATAAAAGACATGAACTCACTATTAGAACTTGAAAAGAAGGGCAAAACAAAACATCCCCACAGAATGGGCCGCGCTCGGGCGGTAATATATTACCGCTATGGCGCCAGGTCTACTGGACGCCTACATTGAACAGAAGGAGTGGCGCTCGGGCAGTAAGAAATTACCGCTCAGGCACCGAGCTTACGAAAAAAACTCTACGAAAGAAAAGGTGGCGCTCAGGCGGTAAGAAAGTACCACTCGGGCGCCGAGTGCACTGTGCTCCACGACTTAGAAACTTAATCTCCCCAAATTCGATCACACCGACAGTAAACAACGCTTCGAGACTCGTCCTAGGGTACTATGGCACTGAATCGACTCCACCTAACCTTCCAAACGTCTTCCAAAACAATCACGCAATTACAAGTACACAATAAACCCGTAAACACATTTTTTGACAACAAAGCGGTTATAAACGACTACTCAATCTCCCAAGAGCCTAACTGTAACGATCATGGGCCGTTAGGCTGAACCAACAAAGGCCTCGGCCCATACCCACGCACCACTACTGGTCATGGGTCGTTAGGATGGTCCAGCATGGGCCTCGGCCCATGCCCATGCACCGCCACTCACAGAATATCCCACTCCTGGAAAGTGGTTTCTTTCGCCTTCCCCAACACTTGAACTTAGGACCTCCAGGATAAGTACCTAGATTCCTAAGTGTTGGTAACCAGTTGAGCTACTAGCATAATGTCTCTTCAGCGCATATGCGCAAGACATAATGTCTCGGTGCGTCTGTCTCACGGTAGCTCGCGCATATGCGCACCCTCACTCGGCGCATATGCACGAGGCCCTTGTTCATTTTCCCCAACTCTCGGGTACCCTCGTGCATGTGCGCCGATACAAGTTGTGCATATGTGCGAGGTTTTCTGCCTATTTCGCGCATATGCGCCCTGTCTAGTCGCGCATATGCGCGAGGCTAATTTCCTCGCACAAAATTCCAACTTCTTTCCGGCTTCCCCGGTCTGATCCGTTCTGTCTATAATCACATCAATTAATCAATGAATCATTTTAGATTAACAACACATCAAATCGGGCATTACAATTCTCCCCCCCCCCCCCCTAAGATTCGATTTCGTCCTCGAAATCACAGGTAATCAATCAAATATCAAATCAGATACAATAAGGAATGGAGAATAGAAGCTCAATAAAAATACTCACATCAGTGAAATAAAGCTGGGAACCTCTGTCTCATATCAGACTCAGTCTCCCAGGTAGCTTTTTCAATACCATGACGACTCCACTGAACTTTCACGAGTGGAATAGTCTTTGTTCTAAGTCGCTTTTCCTTTCGATCGAGAATCTGAATTGGCTTCTCGAAATAACTTAGTGTCTCGTCCTATTCGGCCTCGTCTGGATGAATAATATGTGAAGCATCAGAAAGATATTTCCTTAATAATGATACATGAAAAATATCATGTATCCCCGATAAAGAAGGCGGCAATGCGAGTCGATAGGCACGATCTCCTATCTTCTCGAGAATTTCATATGGCCCAATATATCGTGGAGACAACTTTCCTTTCTTGTCAAATCTGACAACTCCTCTGAAAGGTGAAATATTCAAAAACACCATGTCTCCTGCCTCAAATACCAATGGTCTACGCCGCACATTGGCATATTTGACTTGTCTATCCTGGGCTGCCTTCATTCTTTTATGTATCAGCTTCACTTTCTCAGTCATATCTATGATCATATCAGGTCCAATCTCAGGGACCTAAGAGATATCGTCCCAATACAGAGGGTATCTGCATCTCTTCCCGTACAACGCCTCAAAAGGAGCCATCTCAATACTCGTCTGATAGCTGTTGTTGTACGAGAATTCACAAAGTGGCAATGCATCCTGCCAACTTGTGTTAAAATCAAGCACCATAGCTCTTAGCATATCTTCCAATGTCTGGATAGTCCGCTCTGACTGTCTGTCGGTCTGTGGATGATATGCGGTACTAAGATGTAACTTCGTACCTAGAGCCTGCTGTAAACTCTGCCAGAAGTGCGAAGTAAACCAAGGATCACGGTCTGAAACAATCAACTTCGACACTCCGTGCAATCTGACCACCTCTCTGACATATATCTCTGCCATCTGGTCATGTCGGTACGTCATCTTGTACGGAATAAAGCATGCGGATTTGGTCAATCTATCAATTACGACCCAAATCGCATCACAATCTCGGGAGGATCTCGGTAGCTTCGTCACAAAATCCATGGAAATGTGATCCCATTTCCATTCAGGAATAGATAACTCTGTAATAGTCCTCCCGGTCTCTTTCTTTCTGCTTTCACCTGCTGGCAATTCAGACATTTTGATACAAACTCGACAATATCAGCTTTCATCTGTTTCCACCAAAACTGTCTTTTCAAATCATTATACATTTTCTGCCACCAGGATGAATACTGAATCGACTGTTGTGTGCTTCTGATAAAATCTGTTGTTTCAACTCCGAAACATCTGGCACAACAATACGATTATTCACATACAAGACATTGTCATGTACCTGATACTCTGATCGATGCCCCGCTCTGACCATCGATATTGATTTCTTCACATTCTGATCAGCTTTCAGAGCAGCTTTAATCTTCAGAATCAGCTCTGGCTCAACTTGAATAGTATACAATCTCAGGGGTTTACAATCTGTTTCAAATGCTAATCCAGACAAACAGCAGTTTTCTATCAAATTCAAAACACCGATCGTCGATAAGGATAAAGAACATACCTTCCGACTCAGTGCGTCCCTACTGCATTGGATTTCCCTGGATAGTATTTGATTTCACAATCAAAGTCTTTAAGCAGATCAAGCCATCTTCGCTGTCTCATATTCAACTCTGACTATGAAAATAGATATTTCAAGCTCTTATGATCAGAATAAATCACAAACTTTTCACGTTACAAGTAGTGTCGCCATATCTTCAATGCAAAGACAATGGCTGCCAATTCAAGATCATGAATTGGGTAACGAGTCTCATGTGGTTTCAGCTGTCTCGAGGCATAAGCAATCAAATGCCCTCTCTGCATCAGAACACAACCCAATCCTCAGTGAGATGCATCACAGTAAACCACAAAATCACCAGTACCTGACGGGATAGTCAACACCGGAGCACTGGTCAATCTCTTTTTCAATTCCAGAAAACTGGTCTCACATTCTTCAGACCAAACAAATGGAGCATTCTTCTGAGTCAACTGAGTAATTGGTTTAGCAATACTTGAGAAATCTTTAATGAAGCGATGGTAATATCCCGCTAAACACATAAAACTGCGAATCTCGGGCACTGATGTCGGTCTCGGCCAAGAAATCACTGCCTCGACTTTACTGGGATCAACAGATATACCATCTCCGGATATAATGTGACCCAAGAATACAACCTGTCTCAACCAAAACTCGCATTTCGACAGTTTAGCATATAATTTCTCAGCCCTTAGAATTGGCAACACGGTTCTTAAATGCTCAGCATGCTCACTCATATTCTTCGAATAAATCAAAATATCATCAATGAATATAATCACAAACTCATCGAGATATTTCTGGAAGACACGGTTCATTAATCCCATAAATACAGCTGGAGCATTCGTCAAATTAAATTGCATGACAATAAACTCATAATGTCCATACCTGGTTCTGAACGCTGTTTTTGGGATATCGGAATCCCTGACTCTCAGCTGATGATATCCAGATCTCAGATCAATCTTGGAATATACAGAAGAACCCTGCAACTAATCAAACAAATCATCAATACGAGGCAAAGGGTATTTGTTCTTTACCGTTGCCTTGTTCAGTTGCCGGTAATCAATACATAATCTCATAGAACCGTCCTTCTTTCTCACAAATAATACTGGAGCACCCCAAGGAGAAACACTCGGTCTAATGTATTCCTTGGTCAGCAAATCTTCTAACTGATCTTTCAATTCTTTCAACTCAATTGGCGCCATTCTGTACGGAGCTCTAGAAATCGGGACTGTACCAAACATCAACTCAATGCTGAAGTCAATCTCTCGAATCGGAGGCAATCTCGGAATCTCGTCTGGGAAGACGTCAGCAAACTCACACACCATTGGCAGATCTGCCAATGATGGAATCGATTTCAGTAAATCAACTGAATAGACAAGGAATCCCTCTGTTCTTTTCTGTAACAATCGAGTCATAGACAATGCAGATATCAAAGGAATTCTCGATCTAGAACCCTTACCGTAAAATTTCCACTCACCAGCCATATTTGGTCTAAATCTCAAAATCTTGTGAAAACAATCAACAGTCGCTCTGTAGTTGGTCAACATATCAATCCCGATAATACAGTCAAAATCAGACAATCTCAGTACTATGCAATCTAACTCAATCTCATGCTCGTTATACTGTAGTATGCAATGTTTTACAGAATTCACTGATATTAAACATGTCCCTAATGGAGAAGAGACAGACACTACAAACGATAATGACTCGATAGGCAATGCATGACTCAATGCAAATTTATCAGAAATAAATCTATGAGAAGCACCGGTATCAATTAATATATAAGAAGGGTAACCAAAAATAAAACAGTTACGTGCAACAACATCATCTGGTGCCTCCTGAGCCTGCTCCTCTGTTAAAGCAAATACTCTGGCCTGCTGTCTAAGAGGCTGGCTCACTGTCTGGCTACCTCCGGGCCTCTGCTGTGACTGAGCAGGGGCTGGCTGAAATGAATGAACAGCAGCAGATCGTCTATCAGTCTGTGCCACTGATCCAGATGATTCGGCTCCATGAGATCTTTGGGAACCTCTCTGTGGACACACTCTAGCAAAGTGTCCCGGTTGTTTGCAAACATTGCAACTACCAGTCACTCCCTGGCATTGCTCAGTCGGATGTCTCCCTCCGCAAGTTCTGTAGTAAGGTCCATTATAATTCTGTTTGGAACCACTGGAGCTAGAAGAACTGCTCCCTGATTTCTCGAACTGCTTTCCTCGGGCTTTCAAGAAATCTTTCTTTCCACTACTGCTGCTACCACCCTCAAATCTGGAAGGAGGTTGCTGTGACCTCGGTGCTGGAGGAACATACGAAGCTCCTTTCTGTCTCATCAGACCAGCTTCTGCTCCTTTGGCTCGGTTCAGGGCATCAGTGAAATTATTTGGTCATCCTGTGTTCACCAATGTAAAAATCTCGGGATTCAAACCATTGATGAACTGATCAGCAATCGCTTCTTCATTCTCGGCCACATGTGGAGCAAATCTCAACAAGGTAGAGAACTTGGTCACATACTCTTCAACGTTCAACTGTCCCTGCCTCAGATTGGCAAATTCTGCCCCCTTGTCTTTCCTGTACGACACTGGAAAGAATCTTTGATAAAACTCAGTTCTAAAAATATTCCAGGTAATAGTCGTACCTCGGTGCTCCAAGGCTCTCTTCTTCGTAATCCACCAGTTCTTGGCAACATCATGCAACTGGTGTCCAATTAGTCGAACTCGTCGCTCATCTGTATAATCCAGAGACTCAAACCGCATTTCTATGTCATCTAACCAGCTCTCACAGTCCACAGAAGTCTCTGTTCCTTTTAGGGTTGGCGGTTTAAATGACTGAAATCTTTTCAACAGTGTTTCTATTGGTGTCGCGGTAACATCCATTGGAGGATTCGAAGTACTACCCTGTTCTGGTACTCTTCTCGGAGGCATATCTGATAATCAAATGGATTAGTAACAAATACCACAATTCTATCTCAGTCCTCCTCCGATCATCTTACTGCTGATTTAAAATCGGTGCTGATCCATTCTCAATAAAACATATTACTATATCAAATCAGATAAGCAAGTAACATGTATTAAAGCAGTAAGACATGCCAGCAATCAAAAGCAAGGAAAGAAAACTTCAATCTACCCCGCTCACTAGCTTCTATCTCAATCTAAAGGATCTATCGCTCTGATACCACCTGTTGTGAGGACCCGGACGCTAATCATCTTCTTAATCATTATTGGGATAATTGGATCAATATAATTAATCAGGGTCTAAATTTTTTTTTTTAATATAGTGCAGAACGTAATGAAATCAATCTAATATACATATCAGTATAAAAGTATAAGTCTTGTACAACATACGTTCATCTAAATCTAAGGTTCAACAACTAACTATCAAGTGTTCAAACCTATTTATATCGAAGTCCGTAGTCTCCACTCTAATCACGATCTCTCCTCATCTTCTTGACCCAGATCATGTCCCACCTGTTGCCATACACACATACAAACATGACAACAGCCGGATAACTCCGGTGAGAATAAAATCTCAGTATAAACAATGTAAACATGCAGTCATATAAAAACATATATAAAAGCATGAAACACATATCAATAACATGTATCAAAACAAACTCTGAATCACACTCTGTGGCTCCTAGACTCTGACTCGACTCATTCTAATCTAGGGATCACGATCTGAATAAGAACGCAACGTTCTCCCATCTACTTTACCCCAGCTAGATGGTGGTACGTTCTTAGTCCCAGACTTTGGAGGTCTATATTGAAGATCCGAAATATAAGGCGGTCTTCTCCTCAATCTATCAATATATATCCAAAAGTCCAGTGACTTGGCGGTTCTGCCATGACGGTTCTGTCAAAGACTAGGCGGTTCTGCCCAACTCTAACTCATGATTTGCTATAATCAATAGAGTAAGCATATCAATATCAAACATTGCAAATATCAAATGCAATAATCATTCAGTATGTGATTTTGGGAAACTCAAGTCAAATCTAACTTGAGTTGTGCAATCCCGCATCAACATTTATTTATACTTTTCTTTCTGTCTTTCTGAATCTGTCGAAGTCTCGAACGCAAAGTCTGTCAATACTCAGTCTGGCAATGACAATAACGAGGAATATAATATCAATATCCCAATCAATCGATACTGGATATAATCAGAACTAAATCACATTCTGTTTCAACGACATAACTGCACAATTTCAATATAACCAGCAATACAAATCGACACATATCAATTCCTGCAACTCATGATCAATAACGATACACATCTGATATCATATCTCAACCCAATCAACTCTGAAATTCATAACAATTCCATAATCAGTCTGTTTTTCAATCTGTCTTTGATTCTACGATGTCTAACATGTCAAGAACATCATATATGAACCATATTCGATTCTGAAAACATCATAATTTCAAAACATGACAAAACGTAGTAAAACTTACGTCCAATTGTATCCTACGTCAATAGGAACACAGTACCGAAGTCGGATTCTAATTCGAATGGACGGATTTCTCGTACGTTAAATTCTTTCTCCAAGGACTTCTCGTTTCCTTTCTTTTACCGAAATGAAGAATTGCATTCTGATATATATATATATATATATATATATATATATATATATATATATATATATCCTGCATGATTTATGATAGGTGGCTCATCCCTTGAAGCAACACGTCTCGCGCATATGCGCGAGACATAATGTCTCGGCGCGTCTGTCTCACGGTAGCTCGCGCATATGCGCGCCCTCACTCGGTGCATATGCGCGAGGCCCTTGTTCATTTTCCCCAACTCTCGGGTACCCTCGCTCATGTGCGCCGATACACGTTGCGCATATGCGCCCTGTCTAGTCGCGCATATGCGCGAGGCTAATTTCCTCGCACAAAATTCCAACTTCTTTCCGGCTTCCCCGGTCTGATCCGTTCTGTCTATAATCACATCAATTAATCAATGAATCATTTTAGATTAACAACACATCAAATCTCCGGCATTACAGTGTAGGTGCTGGAATCGCGAACCAACGAAGAAACACTACACTTAACGCTTATTCCTACGAACTTGATCATACGGACAATGAAATAACGCCTAGAGACCCATCCTATGATGCTATGAAACTTATTCAAACTCAATCAAACGCCCCAAAAAAACTACGCATCACAAACAACGCAACCCATTCCGTGATCACGACCTTTGACCCCAAAACAACTCCTACGACTTCTAATTCAACCAAGTGCCTAACGACATGAAACAAAACACCAACAATCATCCCAACATAATTCTCGATATACCTAAACCCAGCAGCGATCACCCGTCGATCCTTAACGAAGCCTGCAACAATAAAACTTCAAGAACACGTCAAGAACAATTTTTTTTTCTTCAGAAAACGTAGTTTGAGCAGTCACACAAAAACGGTCATAACTCACTCATTTCTTATCCAAATAATTCGAATTTACTGTCAAATTGAAGGTATCGAAAAGTTATACATTTTATATGTTAAAAGTTTTCCAAAAAAGTCGACCGAAAAGTTACAATATTTAAATTGACAGCAAACTTCGAGTTTTGAGATCCAAAAACATTTTAAAAGTGATCCAATCATTTTTGCTCAAACTTTCACATAACACACATATTGTTTTCATACAATAAACATAAAAATTATTACTATGAAAAGATCGATGCAAAAACAAAAGAATATACATGCCTTTAAATTTTTAACCTTGCCGAAACGACGATACCGAAGCGGGGAAAGATGCGAGGTTGATTCGGGACGAACATGACACTATTTTCTTGCAATAAAATTCACCGAAAACTTGCTGGAAAATCGAATGGAAGGGGCGGCTGCTTTTCTTGCAAAGAACCCTAGTTTCCTCCTCTCAAAAATAATAAAATCTTAATTGTGATAGTGTGTGTTTTGCCGATTTCTAGTGTGTGAAAAAGTGTGTGTGTGTTTAATTAGGAGTAATTAGTGCTAATTTAACTAATAAAAATAATAATTAATAGGCTAACCCACACTAATTTTAAACAAACTTCTTAATTAAAATAAATACACACTAATTTTATAAATTCTTCTTTTTAACAAAATAAAATGTACAAAGTCAACTTTAAAAGTTTCAAAATTCTAAACTCACTAAATACATAATTTAGGCTTTAAAATGCTGAAACTTATTAAATTAATTAATATGCTCCAACCTTAACTTAAAAATAAAATATCACATTTAAAAATTACCAAAATCGTCACCGGTCACCTCCCCTCGACCCCGCATCGAATAATCGCCTGAAACATGAAAGTCGAGAAAATATTTTAATCGTGCATCACAATAACATGAATAATTTAAATAATGCATCACTAAAAAATTATTTTAAACTTAATTAAATGATTTAACAATTAAATAAATGCATGAGATTTACTTGTACTGATTTTGGGCTCTACATGCTCTTTCTGCCCAATGAATCTAGTTTACTTAATAACATCGGAAAAGTTGTGTATTGAAAAACAAAATAATTATTTCCTGTGATCAGATTCAAAAGCTTACTTCTAGCTGGTTGGTTTCAGATACTTTTGATTTACGTATTCAACCATAGTATGAGTTACTAACCTAATAGTCTTTCCGAAGCATTATATATTTCTTGTGAATTCTTAAATTAAACATACTTTTGGCCTAAAGAATCATAACTATTAGCCAAGGGTTTTGATAGGATCGATTAACGTATCAAGAGTGTTTAGAAGGGGGGTTGAATAAACACTCACACTTAAAACTGATCTTTTCGAATTTTGAGTTCAGTTTGGTGACAAACTGATTCTCGGAATCTTGTTGGTCAATGACAATCAGTTAAACTAAAGTAGTTGCGGAAAGTAACTGACTGAAAGATAGAATACAAAACTGAAATGAAATACACAAGGATTGTTTCTGGATGTTCGGAGATTTCAATTACTCCTATGTCACCCCTTCTATCTCAAGGATAGGATTTCCACTAAAAGACTTTGATCGAATACAAGATTTGTACTGACCCACTTCAGTTTGGACTTATCACTACCAAAAGCTGAAACTCTTAGTATTACAAAATGTTCTCAGTGCGTAACTGATCTTAGCACTATCGAATTTAACGTTTATTACAAAGTGCTAGTGAGCTCAAATTGTAGCCTAGACTGCTACGAATAAATCAAGTAAGAGTGAAGATTTTGGCAGAGTAACAGTAAGCTTTGAATAGAGTGATCTCTTTTTATTCAGCTGTTCTTCTGTCATATTTATAAGCTTCCCTTCCAACGGTAACTTGAGATATATTTGAATCTTTGTATCCGTTGATTGCCACTTCATTATTCTTTGGTAATTGTTTGCTTCATTTATTGTAATGCGGCGTCTTAATTGCTTCAGCCGAAATGCGTTGTTCTAAGCTGTATTGATTGAAGTGCGGCGTTTCATATTCAATTGCAGTCTTCTATGTCTCTTTGTCGGTTGAATGTTCTTTCCCGAGACATGTTTAGTTGAAGGATCGGCTGAATGTATTGTTTGTCGGTTGACGTGTTCCAGATTTACTGGTGAGGAGAATAACTGAATTGCGTTTCAGTTGCGTAGATTAGTTTACTATATTCAGTTGCTGAGTTTAGTTTACTCGATCAGTTGGTTCATATTTTCAGTTGGTTCATATTTTGTCAAACGCCGGAATTTAGTTTCCAACAGGTTTCGTTCGAATTATTAAAAGGAGTTCACCTATGGGGAGTTGAAAACTTTTCCATACAAGATTCTTTTCAAAGTCTACTAGTTTATATAGCTTTGAAAACGTTAATATCGTTTACATGTAAAGTAAGCGGTAGTTAAAATTAGAGCTGTCAGACGGTCCGACCTGCGAGTTTGATAGGTTGAGAAAACCCCAATCCGACAAAAATTTAAAAAGATACTGAGATATATATGTATTATGTATTTAAAATTAGTGCTGTCGAATGGTCCGACCTGTGAGCTTGACATGTTACAATAAACAAGTATAAATAATATAAATATTTTAAAAATCATCCACCATATGTAAACAGTTACAAACTCAACATCATAATATATAAACAATAGAAAACTTTAATTTGCTTTTAAATTATTATTATTATTATTATTATTATTATTATTATTATTATTATTATTATTATTATTATTTTCGATAATAAAACTACTTAAAATAAACCAACTTAACAATACTGAGATATATAGGTATTATGTATTTAAATTCGCTAATTAAACACTGGATATTATATACTAATTTCATTTTAACACACACACACACACGCACGCATATATATATATTCTGAACAAGATTATTATTAATTGATAAAAATGTGAAGAATTATTAATTCATAGAGTGAGTCTCATGTGAGACCGTCTCACAGGTCATAATCCGTGAGACGGGTCAACCCTACCCATATTCACAATAAAAAGTAATACTCTTAGCATAAAAAGTAATACTTTTTCATGGGTGACCCAAATAAGAGATCCGTCTCACAAATACGACCCGTGAGACCGTCTCACACAAGTTTTTGCCTAATTCATAATGCAATTTCAACTGCATTTCCCTCTATTGTTTCCACACAATTTCACATAGTGCAAAAGGGTAGGAAAGCAGAAGATCGAGAAAATGAAGAGAGCTGCGTCTCAACCCCTTCTGTAAATATTCATAAATCTTTCTCCTATTAAACTCGGCTTCTGCAGAAACAATCTTGTGCACTTATTTTTTATTCTTAATATACTGTAAAAGTTTTTTTTTTTTAATAAAAAGCGATTATTATGCAGGAAATATTTTCGAGAAGAGGATGCAGAAGAAGAAGAACATGGCAAAATCAATGGAAAATCACTGAGCGATGTTGACACCATCGCCAAGCAAGTCACCTGCATGACAATACACAAGAAAGTAGCCAAGAAATCACGTAAAAAATTTAACTTTTTTTCTATGAATTTTATCAAGATTTCTAATAGCTTTTTGGTCTAAGTTACCGTTTCTTGGCATGTAAAGCCAGAAGTTCTGGTCAAACCTGAGATGAATATAAAGATTCGTAGTTTCTTCTTCTTTTAGAAAATTTAGAGGTTTCATTACATGAGCAGGGACGGACCCAACAAGCCGAATATCGGCATTCAGACGACAGATTTTTTCACGTCAAACCCCATTAAATTTGTGGATTATGTCTCGCCATTGGTAAATCTACTTGGAAGATTGAATTAAAATACAATGCAAATTACCGAGGATCATTTCATAGCAATTCTTTCAAATTATTTCCTTCGTAAAAAGTAAGAAAAAATCTTGGATTTTCTTGAAAATTTCGTATTTTATCAGGTGGAGAGTTGCGTTCTTGGGACAAATATGGAGGATCATGGAGGCTAGAGCAGAGGACTGGAGCAGCAAGGCTAAAGAAACAGCTTAAAGCAAGATGGACCATTCAGAAACTGATTGATGAACAGCTGACCCGATTTCAGGCCCACTACATCAGGGCTACGGGCCCAACTAAACTATCAGATATGGCCCAACTTCTCATGCCCAGGTGGTCTCCGGGCCAGGAACTGGCCGCCGTGTCATGGCTTGGCGACTGGCGGCCCTCCACCATCCTGGAGCTGTTACGGTCATTGATCAACTCCTTATCGAACCCTTTTGGAGTAGAGCACGCCCTGTCGCAGCTGATCAATGATATACGTATTGAGGAGGCAGTGATAGACGAGGAAATCACTGAGATCCAAGCCACTTGTGTCCTTCACCTCCCCTTCGGTCCAGTCGAGGGAAGTGGGACAGATTTGGCTCGTGTCAAGTCCGAGTTCAAGAAAATCTATCGAGTTGTAGCTAAGGCACAACTCCTCAGGTCCATGTTGCCTGCTTTGTTTGATCAAATGATTGGAACTTGGTTATTTTTGTTAATGCATGCAATGTGCTTATTAACAGGCTAAAAGCAGTGGAATTAGTGGTTACGAAGGTTTTATGCCAGACCGATGCAGCTGAGTTCCTCGTTGCATTCGCGGGAATCCAGGACGTCATCCACGAAATCGCTATGAAAGCGAGCAAGGGTCCAGTTAGTATCAAGGGACTTGGAGTTTAATTGATGGGGAGAAAATGGATTGGTGTTCATGTAGCATATCAGAAATGGTCGGATATTTCAGCCTTTTTCTGATAATTTTCAAGATACAAAGAGGTCTACCATTGGCTATGCTTGTGAATTGATTGAGAGAGTACTAATCGGTAGCTGGAACTGTAATATAAAAGTAAATTCAACAAACTGACTATTCTGATCACGTTAAATGATTTTTCAAATTTAATGAAACACATTTGAATCGACTAATTTTCTAATTTTATTTAGATAAAAGGGAGGAGATGGCATATAACTGGTAGCCGCATATATTTTCGAAATCATTTTTTGCTTCTTGAATTACTAGGTGGCATAAGTTACATATATAAAAAGTGATGCAAATTATTTAAGGAAATTACTATTTGTTACACTACTTTTCCAAGAATTTGCTGAGAACAGCTTTTCGTGAAGGGGCCTCTTCTTTTCCAGTTTCAAACATATTGTTGTCTGTACTGAGAGAGCACCGGACTACAGAATTGACATGTTTCCTCAAAATGGCATTGTCCATAAAAACACCACATAGCATCTTCCTCAACTCATGGTCACCTGAATCGCCACCTTCGTGACTTGTTATGGATGAAGATTTAACTTCTTGAGCCAGAAGCTGTGCCTGTTACACATTGTCACATATAGATGACAGTTACTAGTATAAACTACAATGAATTCGAGTTATCTCATAGATGTACACACGCAAACAAGATTAAGAACAAGGATCGAAATATATTAATTACGAGAACAGCTTAAGTCACCCCTCCCCGTTATTAAAGATTTTGGGTCCATATGTGGAGTCGATCAAGTCTCAAATAATTGAGATATGCAAGCCAGATCGCTCAAAAAATAAAATTTCATGTCAGTTCTTGGATAACCACTTTGCACCATTGTTAAAAAAGGGTGAACTCTCTGGACTCGTATTAGGATAGTGGGATGATCTCTCCAACCAAAAACACTTCCATCTGTATTGTTTATTGGTGATTTATTTGTAGGATGATACATTAAAGTCTGTCGTGAATAATACCTCTGCGAGAAGAAGACCAATGCGATTGTCTGAAGTAGCCAATATATCGACAGCATCAGACGGATATGAAGTATCCATCTTTAGTTTGTTTTCTTCCTCAATGAGAAAATTAACACTGCATTCTTCAAGCCGACAACGAAGAATTTCGCACTCATGTAGCAAATTTGCATTGGCAGCTTTATTGTGTTCAGTTTTCTGCTTTTCCATTTGTAGTCTCCTCTAGAGTGAAGAGAATGAGCACAGAATTTATTATTAACTTATGTTGTGCAATTTGAAAGCTTAAAAATAAACAAAAGAAACTATCCAACTGCTAATGTCGCATTTTTATCTACTGGGCTCTAGTAGCCAAAAAAGAAATTAAAACAATGATCATAGAACTTGATTTAATGAATAGATGGATACTTGAAATTTTCTGTGTGTGTCTTTTGTCAGCAATACGAATTACTTTGTTGAGCTCGTAGTTAGAAATTAATGAACCTTACTAATTTTGGTTGAGTGTAGTCGATTTAAGAGCAGAAATTACCTCCAATTCTGTCTTTTCTTTTACCATTCTGTCAAGCTCCTGTCTCTGTTCTGATTGAGAATTCCGAAGAGACTTAACTTCTTTTATAAGAAGTTTAACATCTGACTTTGATCTCAAATCTGAATCTTCTTGATATTTCTTCAAGTTTTTAAGCTGCTCTCTTGCGGAATCTAGCTCTTGCCGTAATGCTTCATTCTCTTGAACGATTGAAGAGTTTGTTGCTTCAGCGACAACTTTTTCATCCTGCGTTTTTTATTTCTTTCCCCATTATTCACTTTATAAAACAAGAAAAATTGAAATGGTCACGAAATACCAGATTAAGACCTGTTCAGCTTTCAACTTCAACTCCATCTCCAAGCATTTTCTACTGATGTCCTCCATATCCCATTGTGTTTGAGTAAATCTTTCCCTTTCATCAAGAATAGCCTTCTCCAGATTTTCTTTGCCAATCTTCTTTGTAGACTCAAGTTCAATTTCCAAATCTTTGGCCTATGATATCATAAAACATATAATG